>NW_008236180.1:746897-807693 GCF_000691975.1 Corvus brachyrhynchos
GGAGGGACGCCAAACAATGGTGCCAGGTTTCCCACATGCTGATAATGGCATCCATGCCTGGTGCACAGATAAAGCAGCCAGAGCAGCCGGCCGACGTCTTCCTCTGCAAACCAGCATTTTCCCTCGGGTTTGTGTGATAAGAGGCATCGGTGCTGGTGGTTGAAAATCACTTAAGAGAATGAAGTGCTGCACTTGATAAGAGCAACCCTTCACGGGTCTGTGGGCTGGTGTGTGGTGGAGAAGAGGAAGTTCAGAACCTTAGGAAATCTTTTAGGTACTTTCAAAATTGTTTAATGTAGCATATATGCACTTCCCCTTTCCATACCGAACTGCCAGTGCAGGTCCTGGCTGAAGTTGGGACATCTCCCAGCCCATCTCTGCCTGAGCCTCCAGACATCTGGGTGAGGCAAACAGGCAGCAGACACAGACCAAAGGAGTTTCTGAGCCTCATATTTGAATGGAGGAAGTAAGGTAATGAAAAGGAAACCATAATCTGGCCCTGAATTAATTAGCTCACAACACATGGCATTAAAAAATGTATTCCTGTCAGTAGATGGCTTTGCAGCAACAGCCTGGGATAAGTCTCGTCTTTGATTCCTCTGTCTCCATTTTCAACCCCCTCAGCCCCTCTGCATCTTTGCACCACGACAGTCCTGTGTCACCCACACCCTGCTGTGCCCAGGGGTCCCAGTGTGGCACTGCAGCGTGGCCTCTGCCATGACTGGAACAGTAACCACACAGCCTGAGGTTGACAAATCATTGAATTTCTCCATGCCTCGTGCAGTTCTCTACCGGCTGCAAACAACAGTGGAATCATGAGATCTAACAAAAGACCAAGATAAGGGACCTCAGGCCTCCACAGGGCCTTGGACTCCCTAGTTTAGAATATATTTTTTTACTTATTTTTTTACCTTTGTCTAGGTTTACATATAATTGATTTCACATCAGTTGGCACAGAGACAGCCCTATGTAAAAAGGTTTTTTTGAATTCAAAGAATTAACTTTGCATAGGAAATTTTTTTTTATTATTATTCTGGTTTGCTCTGTTCAGGTCCACATTTTCAGCCCCTGAAGCTGAAACAAGTGAGTGACTCTGTCATCACAACTCATTGAATTGGAGAAGTGGGCCCATCAGAAAGTTTTCTGCCTCCAATGCTTTCCCTAGAAAACCTGGACCATCCCTCTGGGAGCTCTGGGGAGAAAGAAAACTATTGGATTAAAGTTGCACAAATAGTCAACACCAGCAGCCTGAGTTGCTACTCATTTTTCCTTTAGTGCTTTTAACCTGAGGGCAGTTAGAACCATAATGTGGACATTAACTATCACAACAGACATAAAGATCTCAGATTAGATGGATTTTACAGCAGGCCTCACACCAGCTCCTAAGAAAGGGCAGGCAGAGCAATTCTCCAGTGGTTCTGTCCCTGTGATCTAAACTGCTTTTCCCAGATCCCTGTGCTGGATGTTTATCCCAATGTTTTTGGAAGTTTTCTGGCAACTTTTAAATCCTTACAGGAGCTATTATTGAGGTGTCAGTTGTCATGGGGAGCAGGATAATATTTCACGACATCAAAATACCCCATAATCATTTCAGAAGGTTGATGATATTGCTGCTAGGCATAGTCGAACTCTTCTTCACATCACTGCAGATTGAGGTTTTCCCTCTGCTCCACGCAGCCCAGATATAATCCCTTCTGATTAGAGCCTTTTCTCTTTGATGCTCTCCTTTGTCATCCCCACACTGGGAAAATTGCTCTCTGTTGAATTACATGCTCCGTGCCGTTTGCATAGTTGTCTTTTTTAACCTGGAAGCAAAGCTGTCTGTGCCTGAGCAGCAATAGGATTCTGACTTCTAGTAAATCTTTGATTAATGAAGCTCAGGTAAACAGATTAGTCATTAACCTTTGCTTCTCATGATCAGATTACTTATTGATGTAGAGTGGCTGTGCTGCTCCCATGCTGCCAGGGATGGGAATCTTGCTTTCCTTCAGACTTCAAGAATCTCCCCACCATCTAAAAAGAACCCCTTTTAGAAGGGGGATATTAGAGAGCTGCTGCCTCTGCAGGGAGCCATCTACTTTGTATGGGATCTCACTGCAACCAGGGCACTTAAATGCAAATATTAATTGGTGCTGCCCGCTAGTAGAGTGTGTTATCTGTATCTCTGGTACTATATTTCAGCTAGACAGCTGTCAGAGAGGGGAACTCAGCTGAGGCACAGAGGAAATACACACAAAGTGAGACAAGTTTTTAAAAAATGGTACACTCTGTGCAGGCCAATTGCTTAAACCCTTGAGAAAGGCCAAATCCTTGGTCAGGAAATCATTGTATAAAGTCCATGTCTGTAGACAAACAGAAGGCTGCTTCAAATCCATTCAAAGCAGACTTAATTCTTGGCTCTTCATGCGCTGTACAGGTCTCCTAGGATGGGCAAAAGCAACCTATGAGCTGAGGGCAACAAGAGAACCAGGGACAAGAAATCTTTTATCCCTGCCAGCTCTCTACCTGTAGTCGTACTACCAATGGCCTCTTGTGAAAGAAAGGAATGATATTCCATCATCAGTTAAGGAGAGTTTCAGATTCAGGTATTGGACAGAAAGCTGGGCACTCCTTTGTGACCATCACTGCGATGCTGCTCACTTGGAAAGGGTTTGCACCCTCCCTGACTTCCAGACTATCCTTACCAGTCTCCATGGGCGCAGAGATTCATCTACCAGAGGAATGGAGCTAGATCCAAAAAGGGGTCTTATTTTCATGACCTGCAAATTTAAATGTGGGAAGGTTATGTAGGACTAACGAGCAGAAGTGACCTGTGCCTACCTGCAGCCTGCAAAAGCAGAGAGAGAATTCCAATTACACACCAATCTAATTCATTGATCTCTAATACATTGGATTATATTTAAACCTGCAGGCATTTACACTGCAGCCCTGAATGCAGAGAAGTACAATCAGAATAGATAGATAAAGCTTCATGTTTTCTAGCTGATCAACAGACTGAGCTTCATGTTTGCACTTTCAGTTTTGCATCATGTGAACCCCAGCATTCATTCCCATTTCCAGTCCCGGGATCCCCTGTGCACACAGCTATTAGCAGATGGAAATCTAGCAACCTGATCTGTGGGCCCAGTTGGGTAATCAAACATTTAATTACTAACAATTATCCATTAATGCTTATAAATTAGGTTGCCAAACTACTTCTACAGACTACAAATATTTGCGTCTAGACTTGTCTGCAAAAATGGAAGACGCCTGTGAAAAGCTACACCACAATGTCCAATGCTGGCATTTTCATTTGGACTCTTCAGACTCACACAGAAAATGCAAATATTTGCTGCATCAGAAAGGTGTGAAAAATTCAGGAATTAGAAGCTGAAATTGAGGGAATCATGAAAATCAGGTCCTACATCAAATTCCAGGCTTGCTTGATTTCTCTCACTTTAAGGGTCTTCTTCCTTTTCACCCTTCTCTCTTGCTTCTACCTCTGCAGCTGATTAAACATTTGTCTCCACCCTAAGAATATATATTGGTCCAGAGGGCTTATTTTATTGTGAATTACTTCCTGATATTAATAGTAATTTTTATGACTCTTCATGCATATAGGAATGTTGTTTATTAAAATAAATCTGACAACATGATTTCAGGTAACACTTCAGAGATGAACACGTGCTTTTCACTAGCACTCCTAACTAGGAGAGACTATAACCCTCTCCAGTAAGAACACACTGCATTGCTATGCAGAAAATGTAAACCAATTCTATAAAAGGGTTCCAGTTCCCATCCTGTTAAGTAAGTTTTGCTTTTTATAATTGCCTGCTTTCTACTGTCTGTTTTATTAAAGCGATGTGGTTATGATCTTGTCCACGTGACCTCTCCCTTTGCTCACAAGGGAAATGTTGGAGTGGTATTGCAAGCATTGGGACTTCAAGGCTACATTTAAATTAGTAAATTCAAACGTGTCTGGAAGCATTCCCAGGACTAGAACAAAACTGTTTATACAGTCAACTGCTAAGCTATTCTCTGGCATGAATTTGGCCCGTTCCAGCTCCTTCTTTCCCTGAATGGATTGTGATCACAGCACGGCCAAGGAGCAGTGCACATGAAACTCCCACTTTTTGAGAGGATAAATGAGTTTATTTGTGTATATGCTGTCCACCTGCTGGCCTTGGTGCTTACTCCTGTGTGCATTTTATTTACCTGATGAGGTAGAACCAAAGCACCTTGAACTTAGTAAGCAGGCAAACAATTTCCTTTGGAGAATCACATTGATTTGAGGCAAATGTTGCACATGGCAGGGACCAAAATTAGCCACTATCATGCACAGTAAAATTTGATGCATAAGCAAAATTAGGCTCCCAGTCACAATCTGGATAAGTATCAGTTGGATCTGAATGGTGCAAAAGCTGAGCACAATAAAGACAGGGTCCTCAGCTGAAAACTGATGTCTCTTGTTGCAGTACCAGGCTCAAATACTCTGCCAAAGAAATAGTGCCAGAGGAATTGCAGAAAGAAGAGGGTGTGACGGTTTAATGGGATTTTAGTAAAATATGATATATTTTTTTTAATTTGCCTGAGTGTTTTATTCTTTTTAAGTAACTCTGAAGGGATCATCTAATTCTATAGATAAGCCATGTATAGTCACCAGCCCAACATAAATTAATTGAAATGGCTGCTGAACACAACACTTGCTTTTACCAAGAATGCAAGAAGTTCTTCAAGGACTACATACTCTCTATCTCTTTTTCTACCTCCCCTGTGGTCTCTCTCCCCTCTTTTTCATCTTTTTTTCTCTTCCTTGATGCCCAAGATGGTTCCATTAGTCTTGCAAATATTAATTCCCAATGCAAACAGAATGTGTCAGGTACAGGAGGATGTAAATGGAAAATTAATTGAAGAGCAACGTGTAGGCTTGTGCTGTGCAATGTCCTCAGCATGAATACTCAAACAGAAAACTGCCACTGACTTGCCGCCCCTCAAAAGCCCTTCCACACATGGAACACAAGGTTGGGCTGCTGGCACAGGAGGTGCAGACGATTTTTTTGAACAGTGCCTGATAACTGATTCCTCTTTTGGGGCCTTGTTGTTCCAGGTACACTGGTGCACAGCAGAGTTGACTGCACAGCCAGGACAGAGCTGTTGCCCCTCCCTTGCACAAGGCCTGACCCAAACACGGCCCCAGGAGAGCCGTGGGGCAAGGTTTTGTCATCCTCCTCTTTCCAAGGCAATCAGTCCCTCAGGAAAGGTCCGGCTGCCATCAGCCACAAAGTTCCTGTTAACCCTCTCTGGTCAGGGGTGGTGAAAAACATCACTGACCACTGTTCAGAGCTGTGAGCAGGACTTTTGGAGCTTTTTGCCAATCTCTGACAATGCAAAGTAAAGTGATCAATGAATTTTACTGCTTTATCTGTTTGATAAATTGTCCTCAGATTATGACGCTGTTCAAATCACTTGCTGCATCTGCTTTGTGAAAAAAGAAGTTTCTTCAAGACTTCATAGCAATTATTTGTAATCTGTGTTATTTTGACTAGACCCTGTTGATGATATAGTGAATTTTTTTTTGGCTCATTGATTAGAAGAGTTTTAGATTTCTGAATTATTATATTTGGAGGTGAGAATTCAGAAATTGATTTTAGCTAATAGGCTTTCAATCCAGAAGGGATGATAATTCAGTCATTCCATGTCCTTGAACAGCACAAACCATAGGTTTCAGGCAGTTCTTTCCCCCCATACTTTGATGTATGAGTACATTTAACAAAGCTTTATCTCCTAGAAAATTATTCAGTCTTTCTTTCAAGCCATATAGAATCCTCCTGCTTTCAATAAAAACCCCAGATGTTCCCATGACTTCCCCCTCATTAAAATAATTTGCTACAGTATTCCTGGGAAACTAATAGAAGTAGTTGAGAATACAAGCAGAATTTGTAATGAATTTTCACACACTTTTTTAATATTTTCCTAGAAAAAGTTCCAAGCTTTGGGCTGTTGCTGCTCGCTTTTATCCAGACTCATTATACCTGGTTTAGTGACATCAGCAGTCCAGACCCTTTCTCTGGTCAATGGAGGAAAGTAAACTATCCCAGGTGTGTTCCATTTTCTCTCTGTCTTCTTTCTGTGTGTTGCAGTCTCTCTACTGACTGCAATAGGAGGCTGGAAAACCCAGCAGACCTTAAGTACCTCAACAAGATATTTAACTTTAGGTGGGAAACACCCTGGCTCTGCTTGCTCATCGTTAAGGCTGGTTCTTGGAGTGAGGGAATGGGGCACAAATATGGAAACACCCAAGGAAATCTATCACCCATCTCCAGCAATCCTTACTGGTCTTTTCTGGTACCATTGAGATTTATTTTAAAGAATCCATGAGGGTCAAAATTGTTTCCACTCTTACTGAAATTATAACTTTATTTCTCAGTCTTATCATCAGCATCCTGAGTGGTTTTTTGCTCACCAGGGGAAAAGCAACAGGTCAGATCTTTAACATGCACAATATTAACTTTCTAAATCCTACTTTCTCTCAGGATTTACTCAACTAGATAATTTCTATCTATTTTGGACACATTCTGATATCATGTCTATAGAGATTTGTGGGGAAAATACAGAAGATACAAAGGATTTTGCTTTTTACTCTTAACCACCCCCTGATCACCACCACCAACAGCCTTTCTGCCTCCTTTCGCATTTCCATTTTCTCTCTTCCCCTGTTCCTCCACACTCAGCATCCTGCAAGCAGTTCTGCACAGTCTTCCAAGTAAATATCTCATTTAAAGAGTGAGGAAGCCTGAATTAAATAAGGAAGGGACTCTTGCTGGCCCGAGTTAATGGAGATGTCTTTTAGTGAGATGTCAGCTCTCGACAGTTCAGCTCTGCCAGCGTCGTGACAAACCTTCCTCCCACATTATACAGTGTATGAACAATGATCCACTGAGAAGGTGTGTGATAGCCTTTGGATTGGGCCATGGCTCATTTTTAGGTATTTTCTCATAATTCAGGGCCACAGCTTATAACCTCATATAAGTGAATGAGAACAGCAAGAAAAAGAAGTCCTGGAACCAGGAGCAGCTGTCAATGGCTCAAAGGCAGACAAGAAACCTCATCATCTTGGCCCAGTCTTGATAAATTAATAATGCTCTATGCTGGAACCAGTGGAAAATATGGATATGTCTACATGATAGCTATAGAAGACCACCTGACAAATCTGGAATGTGAAATTATTCTAATTTATATAACTGGAGCCAGAATGTGGGATAATGTTATTCAGCAGCTGGAAATTTCAGGATCATAATGGTGGTCCTCTCCTAACTTCAGAGAAAAAGCACCTAATAGGAGATCATGTACTGGTAGTGATGCATTGTAATTAGAAGGTTGGAGCTCTTAAAAATTAGCACTGCTCTTGACACTTCCAAAACTGTGCCACCTTGTACTCAGGAGCAATCATTAGAGTAATGAACAATTTCTTCTGGGTGCTATCTGCCACCACTCGACAGTTTCATAAATGTGAACATTTCAGAAGCGACAGAACTTCCATCCTTGCTGGCAAAAAGAAAAAAAAGGTTAATTAAACCCCAAGCTTTCTTTTCTGAAGCACACACTCCCAGAGCATCAGCACACACAGAAAGTTGTGCTACGAATGCTTTTTTTGGTGCAGAAAACCATCTTGTGTTTTCACATATGCTTACAACACAAGAAGTTTCCTCATTTTGACAAAATGTGTTCCCTGTATTTTTAGAGCTGGGTTAAAGCTCCTCTGCTGAGGAGAGGACACAGGGCAGTCACACAGCTGCTCCCAGCTACGCGACAGAGCAAATGTCAGAAGTGCTGGTGCTAATGGGGAAGCGACTGTGCCCTTTGCTTCCCTGCCCCTGCCCTCCACTTCTCCCTTCCTCCCTGGGCCTGACCTCCTGCACTGGGAAACCTGCCCCTGGTTTGCAGATTGTTTTGCTGTTATCCTGCCCAAAAACAAGCAAGCAAACAAACAAACAAGCAAGCAGACACTCATCTGTGCAGAGAACATACCGTTAATATATAACCACGGGGATCAGAAAAACCAGTGAGGGGGCAAACACGGCCAAGAACGTGTTTGCAGTGTGTTCAGGATGGATTGCCCAACACTGAGGGAAGCAAAACACAAAAGTTACACTTCCGCCAGACAACATGAGTGGCTTGTCACCAAAAAAAACCGGTTTAAAGGCTACACTTGCCTTGCCTCATGCACCCCTCTCTCTTCTGCTTACTGCTTTCCTCTTGTCAAATAAATAGGTTGTGATTAAATCTTCCTAAATAGGAAAGAAATGCTACATGTATAAATTTCTCAAAAAAAGTAAAGATATGTCAAATGACAAGTGAGGGTGACTTTGCAGAGGTTAAGGAAGAGCTTCCCAAGCCACACAGAGGTGATCACAGTTCACAGCCCACCATACGAGATGGGATGGCTCACACCTGGAATTGCTGGCTCACACTGCACTGAGCCCCGAGCAAGTACTGCCCGGTATCTTCCTCATCAGGGATCATCAGAGAAGCAGGACTAACCCACATCAACACCCATTACTGAATTCCTGAAAAGAGTGGGTTAATGGTTCACAAAAGTCAATAAAAGATTGCTGTGATGGGAGAGCCATCCTTCAATGGCAGAGTGGTTTTTCCTGCCAGCAATACTCTCACATCTACTGAGAGAGCAGAAGCTGTGATATCTAATTCTGGCTTAAAGTCTCTCAAAGTCTGGTGTTCTCCACCTCCCCGGCTAGTGACCAAGCAGTTTCTTTTCTATCGAGGCTGGAGTTGGTGATGTTAAAACAAGCAGCCAGGACTGTCCCTGTGCCCCAGGCACACACACCAGTGAGGGCAGCAGGGTTCATGCACCCTGGCTGAATTTGCTCAGTGTTACCACCCAGCAACAGCCGATGCAGCTGATTGCTGCAGAGTGTTCTGGATGTTGAAACACACACTGCCCTTAGGGCTTCCCCCCTCGCATGATCTGTCTTTTCACTCCTCATCTTTTCCTGCCATTTTATTTTGTTTTATTTTATTTTATTTATTTTTTATTTTTTTATTTTTCGGTAATCTCACTAGTCCATGCAGTGGCCAGTACTCTTCAGATCTAATAAAAAGGCTGCAGACATGGTTTAAGTCCTCACTTCCCACTTCAGACTACTTCAGGAGCCAATTTTTTAAGACCGTCAAAAGTGTCCCACAGGTGACCAGGGTTCACAGCCCCCTGAGATGGTCACTCAGTCATTCAGGAGCTGCAGGAGCTTTCACAGTTAGGGAAAAGAACATTATGGATAAGAAAGCAGGATTAAGAGATGGCATTTCTGCTTGAAGCTTGACCAAGCAACTTGGAACACGCTGACAAATCCTCTTGGTGCACCTCCACAGGATCAGCCACGTCTCCAGCCCAGCCTTTGGCTCCAGTGCACACACGAGAGCTTCACTGGGGACAACAATAGTGGAAACAACATCATGTCCTATTAACAGCACACATGCAAATACACACTTTTGACTGTATTGTTTCGTTGGGCTGCTTTTACCATAGATTTAATCTCTCCACCTTTGGCATTGAAAATGTGTTTTAATTAACCCTCTAGCAAAACATTAGCCTGGGATGGTCTGATCATTTTTAACTTTATTTTCCTGAATGAAAACAATGCTGGCCAAATTTACTGTACACTGTCACCTTAATTACCTGTCTTAGACAATCCCTTTCACACTCACTTGCAGTTTATCATAGTATAACACAAAAACTCTTCCTCTAAAAAAAACTTTAAATGCTTCTGAGATTCAAACTGTAGATTGCTTGTGCAGCTATAATCTTAAAAAACATCTGCTACATTTGTGTGGTAAAGGAAGTCTCTTTAGAATACAGCCTTTGATTTCTATAAAAGACAAATCAGGCCACATGTTTTTGTTTTGAATGCTTCTCATCACAAGAGGAAATTTTCTGCAGCTTGGAATTTTGAAGGCATGAAAAACGTATTTATTTTTTTAAACAAAGAGCGCACATAAGAACATCAACAAAACTCCTCGGAAGTGTTAAAAACCATTCCTCTATCATCTTTAAAGAAACACTAATGACTGCCTGACCCACATTTTGATCTACCTTTCTGTCTTAAATTTATCTGGGTCATATCATGTCCTTGATCCAAACATATAACTCCCATTGACATCTCAGACCTTAGGAGGCTCAGCTCTGGAGCTGCTAACAGCCCAGACAAGCAGCAGATTAGGAGCTTTCACTGGGCTTTTTTCATTTGTCTCTCAAAGTGAGTGTGCTCATAGTGGTGGACTGACAAACTGGCTTTGACACCGGTGTGCATTGAAGGTAGGAATCAATGGTGCCTTGTGGCTGAGTGAGTCCAGAACAGATCTTTTTTGCCTCATTCTGAACCATCTATTTTTTAAGAAACAATGAAAAATAAAAGCTTCTGGCTTTTCTTAGGGAACCCATTGGTTTAGATTTGAAAACTGGTTTGTTGCTGCCCATTTCTTCCACCTACATCTCCTCTCTCTTCTTCACGTGGATACTAGAGATGCCTACACCAAGCTTTTTCAAAACACGCTTGTAGAGGATCATCTTTTACACTTATCAACCACCCAAATGTTTCACACTATCACTCTCTTTTCTGCTTCTTTCCCCCAGAGAGAAGCTTTGAGTTAAACATCTTCTATGTCTCCAGCCACTTCAAACCAAGGGTCCAATCCTGCCTAACATGGGCTCTTAACCCTGGGTGTGGAGTCACGTGGTTCCATCCTCCCTTTTCCAGGGTTAAAGTAGTTCACAGGTCCCTGCTGCAAGCCCAGGGCAGGAAAGGAGCAGCAGGGATGTGATGCAGGAGCACAGCTTGGCCAGTTACATCAGTAGATGTTACATCCAGAGTGGTGCAGCTCTAAAACCCAATATCTATTGTCTCAGCAGATGAATCAAATGCGCAGTCAGTATCTCCCCTTTGATAAGCTTCTGATTACCAAGATTTTTTTTTTTTTTTTTGCATGCTAGGAATAGACTTTTGCCATGATTTGAAATGCAAACTCTACAGTTCTGCATAGCTAAGACACTGTTACAGAAAACAATTATGATTAAATTTTAAAAACTCAGATCACCAACCCTGTAGCAAATCCCTTACAGTTTTGCAGGCCTGTCAAGCTGGTATGGCTGAAGAGTGTCCTGCTGATAGGAGCTGTGACCTGAAGCACATCCTTTTAAGTGATAACTGCTGTCAAAGTGGGGAGACAAGTAATGAGGGCAGAAAGGCATTTCAGTTGTAGCAGCTTGGATAGCTCTCATATAATTTGTATTTTCATTCACTGGAAATACTTCATTAGTTGACAATTATTTTTGGGTTGTGGAGGAGGTTTTTTTCAGTTCATTCATTTTTCTTGTAGTCAGTCACTCATCCCATGTTTTAATGCTAAAGAGGTATCAAAACTCATCTATTTATACCTTAGGTGCTGCCCAGAGCTCACTGAAGTCAATACAAAGGTACCAGTTAGTTTAAGGTCCACTTGTTTGTGATGCTGCTTTTCCTGCTAAGCTTCTAATCAAATTCAGCTTTACTGCTCTGTGAAATAGAGGATCCTTCTTAAAAGATAGTAGACTCTGTTTCATCTGAAGATTTACTATGAGTGGGAATAACCTTTCTTTTGCATGTGGAATGGAGAAAGTCCATGGAGATAAATTTGGAAAGGTGGCGAGTCACTGTCATTGATCATTCATGGCTCTAACAGAGGTATCAGGCCTTGGGCAGAGTGGTCAATGGATCAGAGCTCTCCCTGATCTCCCACCACCCAATCTTCCCTGTAGAAATCCCTTAACCAGCCAACAAACCAAGTTCCTCCACTCCATGTCCCCCTGTATTTGTAAGACAGAGCACAGTGCAAACACACACTGGAGTCTGCTCTAAATGCTGGCAGATGTTTTTCATCACAGCAAAGGAGCCTCTTGTGCAATTAGCGAGACAGAGCTTTAAAACTTTTTTTCTTTTTTTTTGCACAGAATAACTGTGTATTTACATAGTTGTGAAATTACTTTTCTGATAGAGAATCAGATTTGCAAAACATTCGGTGCATTTTTTTTCTGTAGTCGTGTCTTCCCCTTGCTCTGAGATGCAGCATTCCTTGTAAACAACTGTCTCCTCTCCTTAGTACCCTCATCTGTATCACACATGGAAAGAGATCCTGGGCTAGCTGTGGTTGAAGCATTTGTCCAAAGCCTGGAGGAATTCATGGAAGAGCTCCCAGAGGATTCAGTGGGGTTTGGATCGGGTACTGAACTCTGGGTGCACTGAGTAACCAACCTGCTGCACCCTGCCAGGTTTCAGCTTTGATTAATGAACGTGCAACTCTTTGCAGAAATGATTCATAAAGCCTTTCAAGTGCACCAGAGCTCGTTTTTGGCCAAAGTCTTCACTGTTCCATGCGATTTCTGTAGAAACATACTGAGAAGTTGGGGCTTTACTTGAAGCTGTGGCGTACTCTGAGCTCACAACTAAAAGTGTCATCAGAGGGAAAGTTGAGTCCTGAGCTCACTCCTGAGGTGAACTTGAATGGCACAGCTCCCTGGTTTTCTGGTGTTTTCTACTCCTTGTCAGTCTGTTCAGAAGTTCAAGCAATTCAAGAAAGTCCAAGCATGCTTTTCAATTTTATTCAACGTCAGTTATGTTAAAAACACGGCAGTCAGGATTCTGATTTGCTGTGAATCTAGACCCCTTTTAAAATTCTGACCAGATCTGGGGGAAAGTCAGACACAGATTCACATAATACCATTGCAGCTAGATTTTCTGCTCTTCTTTACAATTATGGCACTGACTTCTAATATATTTAGCCTTTTTTAATATAAATAATCTTGTTCCTCAACTATAAAGCAAGTGCGAGTGAGGGGGTGGTGACTGTCACTGCAGGATTAAAAAGTGGGAGAAATGTTTCTGCAGTGCCTCACATTGGATGGAGTTCTGACCTTTGTCTCCTGCATCCAGAGATGGAGAGGACAGGAGCAGCTCTTTTCCAAAGAGCTCAGGTCCCAGTAGTTCCCATTATAACTCCATGACTCAGCACCTAACGTGATCTCTGCCCCTGACACAAGCAGGGTGAAGAAAAAAGAAATACCCAATCACCCTTGGAGCAACATGTCTTGCTGACAGTTAATTTGCCAACAGCACTCTGTGGCTTTGTATATTAATTAAGCAGCGAATTAATTCATTAATGTTGCCGACACAGAGAGCAGAACATACCTTCATTTCATAATGCCTAATCCTATTATCAACAAGCTAAATTCTGCCCTCAGCTCACCTACACGATGGCACTTCTGACTCCAACAGATGCCACAAGGAAACGTCTGGGGGCAGTTTTTGGCCTGACTTGTTTCATTGTGCTACCAACAGCCATGAGGCATTTTCATTCCTGTAAGTAGATTTTCCTTCAGAAGCTTGGCAAAGTAAAACCTCAGACACTTTTGGGCTCTTTGCCCAACTTGAGAACAAGGGGCACAAAAAAGGTTCATTTTTCTCACCAGCTACCAATTTGATTGACATGGAGGCCTGGTCCTATTAAGCTGAGATCTGGCCTGGGTTCAATGTATTTGGAAGCCTAGTTACAAACGCATTAAAACAACTTTAACAGAGATTTTGTCAACCTATCAAAGACAAATCAAGAGTGATTTCCCTGATGCCTCTGCTGAATTGGGTAAATTTCATTTATTGACTGCAAGCACTGTGTGCCGGTAATTTTTTTCCTCTGTCTTTTTCTCCAGAGGAATTTGACATGATCAGATCTATTCTGATGTTTCATAATCACATTTTCTTTCCCCTTCCTCTCTCCTCCTTTGCAGGGTGCTTTGAGTGTTGCTACCAGGTATAGAAGGTGTGTATGTCAGAGAGAAGAGATGGGCCAAATTCAGAAGTGTGCTTAATCAAAACTAACTCAGTAGATCCTCCTTTAACCTGGCCTGCCCTGCACTTTCTTTGGCTTCTATCACATAGAGGCCCTTGGAATGGCATCTACAGGGCTGCTCAGGTAAAAAAAAAATGCCATTAAGAACAGCTTTTATGGGATGTGGAATGAACTAAACCCCTTCAGCTTGATGCACTGGAAGTTCATGGATTGGAGGAGGAAAAGCATGTTAATTTAACTACAGCATGAAAGGGGTACATGTGTGTTGGTATAAATGTCACTTTCAGGCAATAAAAAACAACTGGAGGAAATTTCCCTTTGGGAAAAAATGGACATTTTGGAGCTGGGGCACTAGATTTCAGTGCACGTGGAATAAATCTGAGCAGGACCGTCCGAAAGATTCCCGGTGGTACCAGAAAGAACAGCCTCGTCTGGGTCCAGACTTTTCATCTTATGTCATACTAATTTTTACTTTGTGTAGCACACACTTCTCACAGATAACCAGTGATACTTGTCCCCTGACCCCGAGGAAAGGCAGAGAGACTGGCACAGGGGCTGCCACTTTCCCACTTAAGGAGAGAAACTGTTGCAAGCACGAAAAGTGCACCCGTGTCCTCACCCAGTTTGCATGGGTGAAGCTTGGTGTGACTGACACAGCTTGACACATTCCTCGGAGTTTGCATCCACATTTGCAAGGATTTGGGATGAAACCCACAGGAGCCTCAGTGGTTTCAGCTCTGCAGTGGCACTGCTCCCAGTGCAGACCACAGCGTGCAGCTGAGCCCTGACAGGCACACGGTGCCACACAGCCAACATGTGTTTAAAGCCACCAGCGGTGCCTCGTAATGATTTGTAAGAGCAGAAACACTGAGCTCCTGCCATGCAGAGCCTTCCCAGCTCCTCTGCACGTGCAGAGCTGGCCCGGGGCTCGTTAGCAGGAAAAACACAGCATGGCAGGAGCCGCGGCCAGCAGCTTGGAGCGCCCAGAGGCTCCCCAGGGTGCGCACGGGTGTTGTCCTCACTGCCGTTCTTTGTCACCAGCCCCGAGGAGCAGTCAACCAGAATGTGGTGCTGCCTCGGATGTGCTGAAAGAGCCTCCTCGGAATGCACCTCCCTCAGCCTCAGCCCGGGGGCTTCGGGAGCCGTGGGCAGCCAGGCACCGACTGCTCGGAGCAAGCCTGGCACACACATCCTTTGTTCTCTCCCCTTCCTGGAGGAGAAAACCAAAGCTAAGCAAGATTTAAGTGATGTGCTCAAAGTCAGACCGTGATTCAGTGATCAGCTGAGAAGGCAGACGTGCTGTGCTAGCCACTATTCCTGTTTTCTCCCAAGTTAATGTGGATGGATTTATTCAGCGCATATTTATTTTGTGGGTGTCTTTTTCATGACATTTCCTCAATTTCTTGACTTACAGTTCTCATTATTGTGAAATTTGATTACAGAACCAGGCAAAATCGCAGAGCAAGGCATGTTTCCACCATGCAATTTCACTCCAAACTAGCCCCATCTCGGCCTGAGGATTGCATGGAGAGAGGATCGATTCTGAGTTTGCCAACTGACAGACTCATGAAAAATATTCTGATCTTGTTTGGATCCCACCGAGAATATTTCATATGTTTAAAGGCCTGCTAAGTTTTTTTTCTCCTGTTTACCTGCTGTTCCACATAGTGAAATAGCTTGGGAATGAGGGAGTACTGCTTCTGGATCCTCGACAACGTGAGCTGCTTTGTCCTTTGCTTTCTGTTTCTTCCTCTGTACATGCTCACACAGATATTCCCTGATCAGAGCAGGGTATGCAGGATACAGAGATTCTCACAGTGTCAAAATGTAGCATGCTGGCCTGGAGCAACTCTTCAATTTTTCACATTTATGTGACACTATAAAAGTAAGTAAGAGCCATGATTTTTTCTTGTGCCCTAGCAGCTAGAATTTACATAAACTTAGAGAGGTCTTGAAATCACAAATGCAAAGTGAAGTACTGTGTATCATTAAAATAAATCACTGTCACAGAAGACTAAAACTTAACTAAAAGCTCTCTTTCTAGAATCAGTCTGTCTGGTCATACAGCATAGCCAGGAAAGAGTTTTGCACTCAGCATTCTGTAGTTCATATAAGTTACATCAATCTCTATTTTTATTCTACAATTTCATATTTAATATCATAGAGTTACCTCCCTTAACTATGTTTAATTTGGCTTTATGTTTGTTTATTTTCTTTGCCGTGTCGTTTTTTCCTCTTGTTGTTAGTTTTGTTTGGCACTTGTATAATCACACTTTGGAAACATTAACTAATTAACCTTCTTAATACTCCTGGGAGGTACTGCAGACTACGTCAGCCTTACACTGCCTCCCACTTCATGATGAAATAACCAGGAGTTGTCTGATTTGCATAAGGATGAAAAGAAGTTTGGCTGAGCCAAGACTCAAATCTGATGTTCCTAGCTGGGATTTTTCCCTTTCCTTTTGTGCTGGGACTACTTTATAACTGGTTGTTTTCCCTGAGCTCCTTGTCACTCGGTACAGGCATTTGGGGCACCCCCAAGCCAAACAGGGAGTGTTCCCATCCCACCCAACAGCATCATCACCTGCACACAAAGAACAAAAGCTAACGCTCGTACGGCTGATCTCTTTGGCACCACTGGTAGTGCCTAAAGAAACAAATGAAAGCAAGACATAATCTGGTGGATACTATGCAAACCTCTATGAAAAATGTTCCTCAACAGCCCACAAACTCCTCTATACATGCACCTTCTGGCTGAGTGTTGACCCCACTACTCTCTGTTAGAGATCTGCTGTAGAATCATAGAATCATTTAGGATGGAAAAGCCCTCTAATGTCATTTGAGTCCAGCCATCAACGCAGCACTGCCAAGCCCACCACTAAACCAGACAGCACTGGAAAAACAGCCTCTCCAGAGGATGGCTGGAAGGGTAATTACCTTTATAACCTTATACCAGGCATATGCAATAGATAGGCTAATATTATCAGAGGGAGGAGTAGAAATAGGGTTGGGTAAATCGACTCAATCACAGGGATGAAGGCTGCCCCAGGAAGCCAACTCCCAGGAAGCATAATGGCAGGAATATGCCTCAGGAAGGAGGAGGGCTGGTTTGTGCAACAGAGAGTGGGAGAGGCAGTGGGAAGAGCAAACCCAGCGGAGCCCTCTGATGCTTCAGGCACCCTGAGTCTCGCCCTGGGGCTGTGTGGCTCAGAGCAGTGGTGTGATGCAGGAGCAGGAGGTCCAAGCACAGCGTGGAAGGTTGGAGTGGGAAGTCCTCTGTAGAAAACCAGCCTGTGTGGAAGGACTGTTCAGCCCTATGAGAGGGATAAGGCTCAGCATGGCCACACCCCACGCACCTGGGCAGCCCTGCACTTCCAACCAGGCTACTTCCACTGCAGGTTTTGCTCCTTGGGGTGAATAGGGCCTCCCTCTTTTGCAAACTCTTCCAGTGAACTTGTGTGTGAACATGCCTAAACATTTCAGCAGCACCCCTTAGCTGCCAAGGGCTTGATGATTCTCCCACATTCCTCTCTGTGCTTATGGTATTACAAACCAGTCAGGGAGACGCACGAGTGCCCAGCGCACTGCAGCACTGGGACAGGTTCCCACAGAGGGCTCTGACTGGATAGCCAAAACCAGAACAGCTGTGAGGAGCAGCAGCACAGACTCAGTGTGCTTCTCCCACTCTGGGGGACTGGACAGCCATGCCTAGGCAGCAGTGAACCACAGCAATAACCCAGTGCACGCTGGAGCACTGCTCCCTGTGTGCCAGCACACACTTTAAATGTTCCTGACTGTTGGGATTGCATGGAGAGCAATGCAGTGCTGCCCCTTCACTGCTGTGACACCACTGCCGGGTCTGAGCACACCCCAGCTCCTCAAAGCAGAGTCATTTCTGTTTGTGAAGATTGTAACCAGGCCATTCTCTGTGTCTGTCTTTTCCAAAGAGGAGGAAGGTGAACAGAGGATCACAGGGGAGAAAAAGGGGGTTGATGCAATCTACACATGTGTATAAGCAGAATACACAGCTGTATAATGCAAAAGCACAGTTTGAAATGTTTGTGAAACAGGCCAGTGGTGGGCTGAAATGTCAGCACTTCTCTCCTTTTTATGTGGTAGGAGAATAAGATTAAATTCCCCTTAAATGCCGTAGTGGCTTCTGCCTTATTAGAATCATCTCTCATAACATTTCTAGAGTATTGTGTGGAATCCACTTAAACGAATCCCCATGAAATGAAGAGTGCTGTTAGAATAATCTGGCTCTTGTGCAGTGGGCTCTGCCTTGCACAGCAAGATTTGGCTGTGTGCTTGAGAGGGAGAGCAGGCACCAGCTTCCCAGCTATTCATATTTAAGTATCTCAAAAGGCACCAAGACACTTGCAAAATATTGTATCACGCTGCTATTTGAGCAAGGAGAGAAGAGCTTTGAATAATTAAAATCAATTAAAAGGCTAAAGGATAGGGATTCTTCTTGTCTTCAGAGAACTCTTTACAGCAGTAGGTAAATGTTTTCTTGCCTTACCCAATAATTATCTCTCTCAAACACACCTACCCACACACAGTCTTGTGCAGCCACAGTCTCTCCTGGTCTAGATTTTGGAAGATCTCAAGGTCGGTTATGCGAGCGCTGACACCGATGGACAGAGCCCTCGCACAGCCCAGATGGGGATTCCCAAGGAAAGCAGCTCCATCTGCCACAACCTGGACCCTGCTGAAGACCAAAATCTGCTCTCACAAGTCTGTGCATTCAAGTCCTTCCAGAGATATGTAGCTGCTAGCAGAGCTGGGCTCAAAGTGCCAAAAAAAAAAAAATTCAAATGTCTTAGATGAACACAAAGTGACAGCACTTTGTGTGTGTGTGTGTGTCTGGTTTCGATGCACGGGCTGGGAGCAGCGTGGTGCAGCAGCACTTTCATCTCACCAGGCTGGAGTTCAGGAGATTAACGTCTATTATCTTGTGAAAAAAGAAATAAAATCACAACTAGACCCTTGATCTGCACCATCAGCTGATGTCTTCTCTGACTCAGGGCATCTCCACCTGAACGCCCACTGACCTCAGCGGTTCCTGGTAGTGATGCAGCTCTGTGAAGCAATCCCAAGTGGATTGCATTACCTGCTGATGAGGTGGCACTCCAAGCAGTGATGCAAACAGCATGAGCCCTGAGATGCTTTCTGCCTCTCCATCCCCCTTGGCATGCTCCTCTCCCTGCCATGTCCCTCTGCCTTTCCTGAGAGCCCCAAGCATTTGGCTTTCTCCACTGCCTTATTCAAACAGCCCCATCACTTCCCATAGCATGAAATCCCTGTAACAGAAAGGAATGAATTGCTGGCTGACACATGCCCTGCGATAAAACAGCAGCTTGTGAATAAATACATAAAGAAGCCTTTGGGTCTGGGTTGGCTTCAGAATAGATCAGTTTATTTTTGCTGTGATTTGGGGAGTACAAATATCTTTACATTAGCAAACAGCACACGACAGGGTTTGTATCCCAGCAAGGAATGTGTGTGGCTTTGGGAAAGGCCTGCTCCTACCTTGGCACTGTCCTAGGCGGGGAGAACAGTCCTGTATGACCATACTTACTCCCCAGAAAATTATTGTAAGAGTTTAACAGTTAACTTCACCTTTGATAGCTCTTGTTCCACATCAGAACCTTCTTGCCTCCTTCCCCACTTCACTGACTAAATGTACTAATTGAAATTATGGAAATAATCTTGAAAAAAACAGTGAACAAAATGACATCTTTGCTTTTGGGCAACAATGTTTAAAATTTCAATTTCTCTGTGGTTTTCACAGGAAAAAAAATTCAGTTTGCAAGTCTATCTTTCTCTTCCTGCCAGCTGAAATCATATACGTTTCAAAATGTATATAAAGAGAGAGAGAAAAGCACCAGAGTGTGTTCCATGTGACCTGTTCTGTGGAAGGGGAAGCTCCTGTGCTGCCCAGTGGGTGCCAGTGCTGGTCACTGAGGGAAGGAGGGAACCACATGGGTGAGTTGGGGATTCAGGTTTAGACTCAAAGGACTGGAAAAAAGTCCATCCACTTCTGCCCATGAGCTTGGCAAAAGCTGGATTTCTGTGCAGGGCACTGAGAGCCAACGGCTGAGAAGACTCAGCGTAAAGCAATTAAAAAATATTGGCAAGAACCTTTCCTCCATCTCTGTTTAAGAACACCCCTTAGCACCTGATCCAGAATTTCCTTGTGCATTCTTGGTTGTTTTAGGAAAGCATGTGCACTCTTTTTTCCCTAATATTTTTAGCTGAGCTCCCTCAAGGAAGCACAGACAACGCCGTGTCCCTCCTCTCAGGGTTCCTGGACAGCAGCAGCGTGGAGCAGTTCTCTGTGGCTCAGATGTGTTTCAAACATGGGCCAATTGCCAGGGATTCATTAAGTGAACAACATGTGAATGTAACCACATATAGAGCTGCTTCCATCCATGGAGCGCCCAGCGCCTCTGCACGAAAGCAGATGTTATGGAAACAGCCCAAGTCAAATAAGCAAGGGAAGATTACCTCCATAATGAGCTAAAAATTAGTTCTGCACCCTCCTGAAGGGATCGAAAAAGAAAAAGAAAAAAAAAAAAAAAATACAAAAGCCTCCACTTGTTTTCCTAAAATAAACAGTGCAAGTGGCACAGACAGGCAGGTATCAGCAGGTGTAAAGCATTTTCTTTCTCAGTATCCCATACATAGAGATTTTAAAGATAAATTCAGACTCAAGACCAAATATACCCAAGTGAATCTAAATGGATATAAATTACTTCTTCCAGCATAAAAAGCATACCAAATAAAAAGCATACCAAATAAAAAGCCTCTCAATTTCTTTGCTTCTTAGACCCTGATTTATTATCTGGCTACAAGGAAGTGCTGTCATCACTGACATGTTTAGACAGATAACACAAACTGATTATAGTCTATAAAATTATTAAGTTTGAAATACCTTTATTTTGCTTATTTTTTATTAAAAAAAATCTTTGACATATGCATAGCACCCAGTGTATGTCATCCTTTGCCTACACAGGGTATTCCCTCCACTTTTAATACAGAAATATTAAACACACACTTTTTCCCCTACCTCTGCCTTAAAATACTTTTCCCCCATCACTGCACATCACTGTCCAACAGCTATGTGCTCTCAGTGCAGGTAAAGGAAAAGGTCTGGCCACGGTGGCAATCAGCATTCTGATTGATAATTCCTTGCTCAAAATTAATCTGGAAGCAATGTTGCTCTCATCATCATCATCATCATGGCTCCAGGTCTGAGCACAGGCTTTCCTTTTTTGCAGTGGGGAAAATGAAGGGGATTATTGGGAAGAGGAGGCACCAAAATGTGAATAAGTGCTACTGGGCAAGAAGCCTGGGGGGTTTCCCCATTTTCTCCCAATTTTCTATCCCTTCTGAGCTTACTCATAAAGTACAAGAAGAGAAATTTTAAAGGGAAGTCCCTTCCCGGTTATTCTCTGCCCACACAGACATTTTATACGTCTCACCACCCCTTGCTCCCCGGTGCTCCATCCAAGAAATAAGGGAGGGGAAAACAGGGAAGGAGAGAAATGTAACTAGTTTCAAAGAAAAACTTTTTTCCTCATCAGCAGAGCTGAAAGGCTTTGAAAAAGCCTCGCTCTCTGCACAACACGAACAGCTACACACACTTCTTTCTCTTCCCTTCTCTTTCTCCCAGGAGGAGGGAAGTTAAGAACCTGAGAGATTTTTTATAGTTCTTCATTACTTCAAAATGAACACTTTATTTCAAATTTCAGCACGGTTTTGCTCTTTTTCTTTTTCTTTTTTTTCTTTTTTTTTGTAAATGAGCCATTGAATGAAAGGACTACTTTATCCATTTTTTGTCTAAACATTTTTGGGGGTGGAGTGATCATTAAAATATACTGATACATGAGTCCTTCCAGTTTGCAATTTGGCTTACATTGAGTAATAGTTATTTGTCTGAGTTAAATTAATGTTGATGGATTTCTTTCATATTTCTTCCTCACTCTGAATAAGATTTACTGAATGTAGCTTTTAAATGTCATTACATATGTGGCGTTAATTCACATCTGCATTTTTGTGCTGGGAGGGGTAACCTATTTTCTGCTTCCACTCTCGGTAGCTGGGCTCACATGTTTCAGGGGCTAGTTCTGCCATTCACTGCTTTCAAAGAGCCCTGATTGGCTTCAGTGGGAGTTAAAAGCACTTCAGGGCTTTAAGAAAGAGGTCTGATCAGTTTTTAAAGTGTTCAAAGCTGAATGGATTTAACTATTATCCGTGAGTTTTCAGAAGTTTCTTTCAGCGACAATATGATCCTCAGTGCACTTAGTGTGATTTTTTTTAAAGAAGGATTTGGTATATTGTGACAATAACTGCAGAGAAAATGCTGCCTACAAGGAGTCAAAATCAGTTGTTCATCCAGCAGAAAGTCTCAGTCCATGGATGTGATGTGGGAAGGCTCGGCTGGGAGACCTCGTCACAGTCAGGAATGTGGGCTTGTGGCAGGCCGGGACCTGGAGCCCTGACAACGCTGATTAAAACCTGTGACAAATTTATGTCATCTGCTCAAACCACGAATTGCCCTGGGGACCACCCTGGTCCTTCAAGGCCACTGTGTTGTTCCCCTTCAGCCCTTGCCCTCGCCATTTCATCTGTGCTGCTCCAGCCTGGTTTTGCTGGGCCTCCACAGAGGATCAGACACCTGCTGACACGGACCTGGCTGGAGGATCTGTGTCTGTCCCCTGGAAACAGCCAAAATGCCTGAAAAATACAAAGACTGCTTGACAAAGCAGCTCCAAAGTTGGGGTTTTGAGGTCTGGCGAGCACATTCCTCCATGTTCCCACATCGCCTGCGTGATCCATCCCAACAGTTAAGCATAAGCACTTCTCCGAGTTTAAGCACCTGCATAAGGCCTGGCATATGGCGAAGTGCTCGACTGAAATGGGGCAACCATGGAAGGAACAGCCCTTGGACTCCAAAACTTAGCTAATGGAAATTGGAATGGCGCCACTGATTACAGGGGACTATCCTAATTAGCGGCAAGCAGAGAGACGGAGCTTTATGAAGCATAAAACACAGCACTGCAGAATGTCCCAGCAGAACTCAGCAGCCCTAACTCTGACCTTTAAAATCATATTAGTTTGGTAAGCCCAGTTACAATGGTGAAGTGCTCTTAAAGAGGTGCAGTGAATACAGAGGCTTACAAGAGTGTTTATATAAAATATATATATCTATCAAAGTGACAGCTGACTTTTAGTTAATCCTTGATAATTGTGTTTCCTTGAGAATATTATGGAATGTCTGGTTTGAGGAAAAAAAAAAGCACATAACCATGTTGATTTGTGGCAGAATTATGCATGCGTATGGCTTTGCATGTGAAGCTGATCAATATGTGTCATTAGTGTCTACATACATAATTTTTATGGCTCTTTTTAATAGGGTTTGCTTTATGTTTTATTTTGAGATTGCTAATGAAAGACAGCTATTTATTTAGAGGTCAGCATTAAGCTTGTTGTGATGAAATATGTATTTACTTTCTTTGTACTTGATAAGAATAATGCATATACGCTTATTATGTCGGCAGCATAAGATTTATGATCTCCACCACTATTAATGTCTCGGCTTTTCAGTGCTTAGATTTTGTAAATGAGCTGATAAGTAGATACATTGTTGTTACTTAGCAACCTTAATTGAAATTTTTAAACAAAATACTTTCATTTTGGAATTTCCCAGGTAATTTTTTTTGGCACTCCTCTATGTGTTTACTTTCTCTTTTCCTCCATTTGTTACAAAGAGAGACCTTGGTTGTTTTTTTCTCCCCTTCTTGTAATTAAAAGAAAACGGGAGAGGTGACAAGGAAAGCAACTTTCAGCCAGTGATCCACAGCCTCTCCTTCGCTCCTGACGTTTTTCCCTGGCATGCGTCAGCAAAGCTTTTACGAGAAAATTCTCCATCCTCTCTCCACGACCTTTTTGCAAGTTTTCAGCAGCACATAAACCCTGCTGCAAAGTTTGTGGAAGGCCTGTTGCAGGCAAGCTGCTGCCCAGGAGCAGGGGCAGGGGGGGGGGGCGGGGGGGGGGGGGGGCGGGGCAGGCAGTGCAGGCAGGGGCTCCGAGGGGGGACAAGCAGCTCCGAGGGGGGACAAGTCACCAGCAGCATCTGGGTGACCCCACACCCTCTGTGGCTGCCCATCACCAGCCCCACCTGCCCCCCCGACCACAGCAGCTCATCACTCCCCAGCAAGGGCATCAGCCATGCACCCCCTCACCTGACCCTGTTTCCAGAAGTGCTGATGTTATTGTTATCAATGCTTCTCAAATGATTTCCTGTTTATTTATATTTTTAGCCATTAGCTCCATGGCAGCTGCCAGGCTGTCCCTAAGAGCCTGTGAAAACCCACCTGTAATGCAAAGTTAAATGTTAAGTCACATATCAGGCTCTCTGGTTTCCTGTTAGAAAAGAAAAATAAACCAATTTTAAAAATATCCCTGTGCTCCCATCTTAGTACTGAAATTGATTTTTCTTTATAATTTCCATAACTGTCTGAGTCTTCAGATGCCATATCAGAGACCATACCCTGTAATCATGGCAATGATCCTTCAACAATTATTCATCGTCCTCCTCCTCGAGCTCTTTATGGGGGCATAGTGTTCAGGGGTGAGAAACCTGAATCAGTTTAATTCCTCTGTCTTTTTTCTTTGTGCTTTGGTGCATTCAATACTTTTGTCAGATGTAATTATATCTGGGTAATGAGGAGATGAGTTCTGAGCCGAAGTGGAATACTTACAAGGTGTGTGAGCTTGTCCCACACACAGAGACAAGGAATTACAGGCTGAGGAATAAAAGTTTTCCCTGTCAATGTGATCTGAGAGGTGTCAGAGGAGCTGCAGCTACCAAGAACAGAACAAGCCAGGGCTGATTCAACCTGGCTCCAAACACAGATGGCAGAAAGCACCTGGATACTAACATTTGTTTAGAAGAAAGCTCTACAAAAAAAAAAAAAAAAGGAAAGAAGGAGTACAGCACACAGATTCTTAACAAAAAAAACCAGTTATTTTTAGAAGAGGCCCCAGCTTAGTAAAATCATCCACACTGCGTTTAAGAAGCCATTCCAGTAAACTCAGGAGCGGTTGGGATATATTGTCTGAATGCTCCAATTGCCCATCTCATCCCAAAAGTGCCTCCAAGAAGCTGGGGGTGCACCAGATATTCAAAGGCAACTGGGAGCAGAGCCACTCCATCCAAGTGAGCACCAGGCTGGCTTTTATAGATGTTTGGGTTTTTTTATCCCCTGGTTTTTTGTGAATTCTGCTGAAGGGGAAAGGGTGTGGAGGAGTCAGAGCTGGAGCTCCTAAAGGTGTAGCATCCAGCAGCTGCTCAGGAAATATCAGAAATCCCCACGTCACGGGGCTGGGAAGGGCAGCAGAGGGAAGTACAAAAGCTGCTACCTATTCACTGCAGCCAAAGGTGCTTCCTTTAGCTCTCTTTTCTGAATGTGGGTGGGAAGAGCTGGAAGGACCAGCCATAAAACCTGAGCTGGCAGCACGATGGTCATTTCAGGAGACGCTGCTCGCACAGGGGAAAGGGAGCATTGACCTTTCAGCACAGGGGATGGACACGGACACCCCAGAGGGGTTGGAGAGGGAAGCAGCACCTCTGCGGGGCTGGCACCCTGCCTGGGGCACACACAGCTCTGGAGTCCTCTAATCCTCCTGCCCTGCAAGGGTCCTGATGTTGCAATTGAGTGCATTTCCAGTATTTTGCTCATTTAGGAATTAGAGTCACTGTTTACTTCGGGGTGGCTTTAGCAGGTCGTGTCTTGCCCCACCCCAAAGGAGAAAAAGTGAAGGGATTTACTAGAAAGGAGGGTAAAATCTTCAGCATGATATGACACCTGACCTGTGACCCGTAGCACTGCTGCTGGCATGGGCTGGAACTGTGGCTGAACAGCACTAGAAGAATACAAATGGTAAAAAGAAAAGTTTCACTTGAACTCAAAACTCTCAGTATCTGCAGAAATCAATAACAACAGAAAAGTGCGAATATTCATGTCAATCACTTCATATACACTTTTTTTCACAGAAAAGTCAAATTTCTCTCAAACCCACTTTTGCCCCAACCCCCTTCCCCTCCAAAACACCTTACTGAACTGAAATCTTCAACCTACTTTGACTCCTGTTCTCCTAATTGGGGCAAATGTGGGAAAATATGGTTTTATTAGGAAGTCTCTCGGCAGCATCTATGTCAACTCACTGCACTGAGTTCCCCAGAGTGTGCTGAAACATGTTGGTACTGGGATAGAAGAAAGTTTTATGAAAAAGTAATTGTTTTTCCCAGCTGGTTTCACCCAAGTGCTGCCAAGATAAAGCTCCTCACTCACACAAGTTGGCTGTTTGCCTGCACAAGGTCTCCAAAATATCCAGTGCATGGAGACAGGGGCTTTTCCTTTTCCACCAGCTGACCCATCATGGCCAAACCACTCCAGTTTGAAACTATTTTTAACTCCAAAGGCAATCCAGCCGATGACAGAATGATTGTGGGAGCAATGCCACACAGGGCACCTGCTGAGACAGCTGAGAAAAAGGCAGGACATTCCCCCAAAACACTGCCAGCACTGGGAACACCCCAGGGGAGCTGCGTGGGGCACATCCTGGCTGTGTATGAGCACCCATGGCCTGCAGCCTTCTCTGCCCACTGAGGTGCCACCCCCTTGTTTTTCACAAGTGTATTTGTTTTTACTTTTTTTTCCTTTTGTTTAGACATTTCCAAGTGGTCTGCTCCAGCCTCAGTACACAGGCAGCCCAAAGCCTGTGCCCCCAAAACCCATGGGAGGTTCTCCATTGACTTTAGTGAGGTTGGAGCAGCTCACCCATTATCATGCCCACAGCCAGGTCGCTTCAAAAGCAAGATTGCAGGCCAGGGGTGATAGTTCTTTGCAATGCTGGCTCTAGAAACACAGGTGCCTTCTTGTTATATTACTCTGTTGGAAATGTTTATGGCAGCATTTGAGGGAAGGGTGGTTTCAGCCCTCCAGTTACTGGGAGCTGCTTTCTGTCCTACAAGCCCAAGGCCTGAAGGTGCATCCAGAAAAAAATGATCAGAAGGAAAAAAGAAGGAGTGGGAGTTTTTAAAAAAGTTTCAGTAGATGTAAATGTACTTCCTTTTCCCTCAAAAGTGTGTAGTTCTGATCAAGCTTAATAAAGCCCCTTCAGATCGAGGATGTGGTAAATACAAACCAGAAAATGATAGGCTCTCTAGCTTCTTGGTCAGTACCAGCACCTGTGGTCCCATCACACACCTTGCCCTGTGAGGAGACCCAAGAGAACACACATGGTGTGTCTTCACTCATTGATGAGTATTAAGGTGTCTTTTTATTATGATCTGAATTTAAATGGATTATGATTCAGGGACAACAAAACTCCACTAGCATGAGAAGGATTTTCTGCCCCTGTGCCAGCAGTAAGACATGGTTGGACTGTGTTGCTTCTGTGCTTCTCTTCCTTTCTTCTCCTCTTCCCTCCAGACTCAGCAATCTCCCTCCAAGTGATGGACCTCCCTATTAAAATCTCAGACATGCTGCTCAGAGTCCCCCAAAGTCCTCACATCACCAGCTACGCAGACCAAATGAAAGGTATATGCTTTCTGTAGGGACAGAGGGTTCAAGAAGGATGTTGGCCCCTTCCCCAAGCTGGATGAATTCAGGGAAATCTCATCCCATCTCTCCAATGGGGTTTGTAACAGCCTCTCATGAGCATGGACTGGGGCCTGCTCCTGCCTGCTCCCTGATCTGACCTGTCAAGGGCCTGGTGTGCAGGCACTTTGCTTTTCCTGGAGTGTGGAAGGGAGGATATGAAAGAGGATGTTACACAGGACAATAAATTTGTCTCTTGGCATCCTGCTTTGATAAGAGGAGGAAAATAAAAAACAAAACACAACACCATAACCAGCATTCTCAGGACAAACTGCCTGGCAACAGCTCTAAAAAGAGGAGGAAAGAACCCAAATGGCTCATTACAATTAGGTAAAAGAATTTAAAACCACACATCCTCAGAGCCAGTGAAAGCCCAGATGCTGGGCAGGACACGGCTGTGGAATGGCCCATCCCTCCAGTGGGATAAAACCCTGAATAACACTGTGGTATCCTGGCAGCACAAACAATAGTAATTTGGGTGTCCTGGCTGTTAGAAGCCTCTGTCCTGGCTGCTGGTTTCCGGGAGAGAAAGTGGCTCTGCCCTGGTGACCCAGGAGCATTGCCACTGCCTGGGGCAGCCACCCTGTGCCCCTGTCACTGCCACTCTGTAGAGCTGGGGTGGTGGCTAAGGAGCCATGGGGTGGAAGCAGGAGGGGTCAGGCGTGTCCCAAAATTGGTGTGCATGGCTCTGGAGGAGCAGGGGGCTGGGAGAGAATTCCATGTCAGCGAGGAGGTCACTTCTTTACATCTGGGTGCTTTGAAGGCAGCAAGGGGCTGGCAGAGCCCGGGGGCCCAGCCGGGGTGTGCGGGAGAGCCCCAGAGGCACTGCTGCTCCTCTGAGTCACCACCTTGCCTCCTCCTCCTCCTCCTCACCTGAGAGCAAGGAACACCCTCGGCTTTCCAGGTCACGCTGATCAGGCAGTGCCCACATCACGCCAGCTCTGCCGGTCCCTGCAGGGTCAGGCAGTGCCACAGCTCACCCTTCTCAGGGCTGGGCACCAGTGACTTTGCTTTGACACTTTGCTTTCACCTGCAGAAGCCAAAAGCATTAGTAACCCACGGCAGGGAGCACAGAGCAATCTTCTTGCTTGGGCAACACACAGGTCTACACCAAACGCCAGTGTCTGAGCTTGCATGGGGTGTCTCACCTGGTTACCAAAAGCAGCGAGCAATCCTGCATTTAAACACCCCAAACAAACAAACACCACCTTTCTGTGGGGCTTTGTACATGAGCTACAGGCCAACAGCAATACTCATGGCCAGCAGGACAGCAGTGTTTAATGAGATTTATTTTAAATATTAACTGCTGAATTTAAAGCTCAGCACGCTGCTACTATTAGGTCAGACTCAAAATATCATGGAAATGAAAATAATTGGGCTGCAGGTTGCAGCAACTGTTAGGAAATAGTGGCAGGACAATGAAAGATATGTTGAAAAGAAGAATTTCAGTATGAGGCCTATGGCATAGAAAAAATTACTGGCTAATCATATGCTAATCAAAACATCACAGAGAGTCAAAATTTCATATGGAGAGGTAGCAGGGAAACCATACTTAACTAAATAAGGATCAGCTACTGTTAGTGAAAGTCAGAAAAAAATCCTGAAGTAACTGAATTAATAAAGAGCAACTGTTTCCACTTATACTGCCTGAGCATATTATTTGTTTTCAGGAAAAAAAAGGGGTTAGGTTAATGTAAAACCTAAAAAAAAATTGCAATTTACATAGCTTTTACATGCTTGAAAATAGACTGATACAAAGAATGATTTCAAAAATGTTTTCTTGTTCAGAAAAAGCAAAAGAAAAATGCTGTCTGTTCTGTGTCTGAGCTGTCCATCCAACAACCTGGGATGATTAACCAGGTCCACACCTTTCACAACAGAAAACAGCAGCATTCCCTGCCCTACGCTGCCTCGTCTCTCCCTCCCCAGGAAGATTATATCATCAAAGCTCCACTGAAATGCTGTTTTCCAGGGATTCCGCAGGCAAGTTGGTCCAGAGGTAAAGTGCATTATAGGGATATATGAAAATTCAGTGTTTCACTCCCCATGCTCTGCTGCAGAAGCTGAATCTGTCATTTCCCAGGGGTCTCACTGTATCCCCAATGGTACTGCTGGGACTCATGGCATTGTCCTGCAGTTTCGGCTGGAGTTACCATCACATCCTCCGGAAAATGCTCAGACAGTTTTTCCAGTACTTTATTGCTGATCCTTGGCAGTTCCAAGTATCAACAAGGAGCTCAGGTGAGTCCCCCCCAGGTCCTGCAAGGAGCCTGTCAAGGGCTTCATCATCTGTGGGTTGACTGAACCCTTGTGGGGACACCTGGCAGCTCCTCATAACCGGACTGGAAAAGTAGAAACCTGACATCTGTCACCTCTACCCTGCTGCGTGTCTAATTATCTGCCCAGGTATTGCACGGCCCTGCTGGGAGCCCTGGCAAGCCCGCGAGACGTCTGCTCCTCCATGGCTGCTCCAGCTGGAGACTCCCAGGCAGTGGGATTGTGCAACGCAATAAAAGCGATCCCAGAACAGCGTGTGTCCGATACACCTGGATTGGTTTGCAAAACAGGTGTGTTTTTGGCTGGGCAGGGTGGGTCTGGCTGCACCTCGCAAGTCGGGTGGCATCAAAGGAGGCACAGGGTTGAAAGTGGGTGAAGGAGACAAAAGGCAGCGTTGGGAGGGAAGCTTGGGTGGAGGAGGAGAAGCGGGAGAGGTGGCGGATGAGAGGCTGGAGTGTGGGTCGTGGTTAAGCTGCAACACTGCCGAGGGAATTACCTGGGAGTGCGTGAGGAGAGAAAGGCAAGAGCTGTGCCAGAGCAGGAGCGTTTATTGGATGCAGAGGATGAATGTGCCACCCGTGCCCTGGGTGTGCTCAGGCACCCAGAGCTTGGCTCTCCATCACTGGGGGATTCCCTGAGCTTAGAGGTGCACAAAGCACCTCAGAGCCCTACACCTCCCATCTCCCACACCTTCCCCAAAAGCTCATTTTCCAGCTTTTTTCCCCAGGCTCATTTTCCCTGCTCTTTGGGAAAGGCAGCAGCTCTCCATCCTCTTTGATGTGATAGAGGTATCCCGAGTATGGATGGGGCACAACTGGGACCTGTCAGGGTGTGAAAGGCTGGGCAGGAGGCAATGAAGGAAAGATTCAAGGGCTGGCACTGCCTGCTTCCACCCTGAGAGGAGAAGGAGCTCTTCCACACATGGCATATCCCGTCACCCCAACACTGACTTGTCCAGACCAGTCAGTGGCCTCTGTACAGCAATTAAACTTTGCTGGAATGGTAAAGGCAGTCTCTATAAATCCAGATCCAAACCGAGTATTTTTTATGATGGAGGCCACAGCTTAATATAATTAACTGTGACTTACACGCTGGTTACTCTGGTGTGATGTCAGCTTCTCCACACTGTTTATTTTAATTAAAACAGAAATTGTAGGTCTTGAGTGCTGGTAATTACAGCCCGTGGACTCAATTTGCCAAAGCCCCTAATTAACCTGTTATGTGTCTACCTGACTTGAGGTGTTAGTTGAAACATGACTGGTGCAGTGGCATTATGTTGTCTGCAGTGATGGAAATACAGTAGGAAGACATGACAGGCTGTGTGATGGGGGATCCATATTTTAAGCTGTTCTGCATGACATTCCTTTCACTTTTATGTAGATTACCAGTTTCCTACACGAGACTTTGTAAGTGATAGACTTGCTGAGAAAATGGATTTGATGAGGAGTAGCCTTTTTCCAGAATAATTGTCTCCTGCAAATGCTCAGGAGGGTTTGTAAATCTGGTACCTTTGTGGTAGCAGATTGCAGCAGGACAGGGTGTACTCCTGTAAGGATGTCTTTCCCTCTGGAGAAAGGCTGGTCATCTTTCACCTTAATGCTTACAAATACTTCTGCCTGTCCTTGTCAGCTCCCTCTGCCTCAAGACACTTTAAAATGCAAGTGCTTCTCTTCCCAGTTCAGCCACAAACTCCTGTCATTCTAATCCCTCTAATTTCTCATCTTGTGCCTGCTGTCATGTTTATGGTATTCATCCCCCCATAAAGGCTCTGCATTTTCCCTTGTTCCCATATCTCCAGAGCTATTTTATTTTCTCCTTTCTAGACCTGTATGGACCAGCCATATGTTTCACCACAGTGCAGCAGGGACTCCTGCCATTGCCCACAGCGGCCGGTATCAGGGCCTGCAGAGAGAGGTGCTCCTTGCCTTTTTCCATTCCCAAAAGCCACAGCTGTCCAAAAGCTTGGAGCTGCACTGAGTACAAAGAGCATTAATTTAACCTGTAAAGGAAATGCTTCCAAGTGGAGCTGCTTTGCACAGATCAACCTCTACACAATTTGAACCTGTGGTTTTGAGGCAAAATATATGACAGCTACAAGTTAGGCAGCTCTCTGCTTAGATTTGTCATTTCATTGTCTTTTCTTATAATTTTTTCCTGCTTCTCATTTCTGTCCTTTGCATGCAGTGATTTTGCATTTAACTTTCATCTGAATGCTTATTGCAACAAGGCAAAGATATGTGCAAGACCGATATTTAATGCACCCACCCATCTTCAAAAATCTTTGGTTTTGGGTGAAAAGTCTCCTCTATTCTTGAACTATTAGAAGAAAGCAGTCTGCTCTTTTAAATACAAATGTGAGCCATGGTACTGCCTTTTAACTGAATGACATAAAAAGAGAATGCAAGAAATTAATTTATGAGCCATATATTTGAAAAGAGAAGATACTCTAAGTCTAGTTTATGCTAGAGAGATAAACATGTGAAATTCCATAGGCTGCTCTTCGCTTCAGATAGGAGTTAATGATGTAGGATAACCAGGTTCTCTTAACCATTTAAAGCACTTTGTTTGCTACAGATTTCCCCTGCATTTTGTGGGGTGAGGGAGTGTATTCCATGTAACCTGTCATCATTCAAAGCTGTATTCATCCATTAGTCCATGAGAGGAGAGCTGGGGGAAGGAGAAGGGAATGGAGGGAAAGGTACATTGTGTGTGCACACTACGTGTTAGCCAACATCCCACAACACATTAATCTTCACTGGCGAGGAGAGACAGGCCAACTCCTTGGGGCTCCACCACTATAACCCTCTCCTCCTCATTCATGAAGATAAATGCCCTTGGAGTGATCAGCCATCATGTTCTCTTTATGCACGTGCCAGATGTTGTCTTGTAAGTCAGCCAGAGAGAAATCTTCTCCACAGCGAGCAAACAGGAGCCAGCAGCAGCAACCTTCCCACAGGTGTGCCTTCCACCCGTCTGTCCATCCTCCTCCATCCACTGTGCTCCTGTGCCAGGAGCTGGCAGGTCATCCATCCTCACCTACTGGGTGGAGCCGGGCTGGGGGAGCCCCGTTCCCATGGAGATTGCTGCTGCTTCCCCATAAGGTGTAAATGACAGGGTTTTCCTAAATCCATTGCCCAGGAGCATCTCACGCAAGGCTGATGAGGAAACAGTGAAGAATAAAATGGGTGTGGATTTTTCTGGGGCTTGAGAAACAAGCCGTGACAGTGCATTGCCTGGCACGGTCTTGTGCTTGCTTTCCCTCTTCCTCCCTTCCAGAGGTCGGACTCTGCTGACCTCAGATAACCCAGCAAAGTGCCCGGTGCCACATTATCCACACTAATTCTGGGAGATACCAGGCAGGGGTTGCTTTTCCAAGCTGTGAAGCTGTTTGGAGGCAGGGGCTGCTTTGGAGCACACTTACACCAATTTCCCCTGCCCTCTGTCTCTCTCTCTCTCCTTCTCATCCTCATGGACTCACTTGCCTCTGACTTTGACATAGCAATGGCCAAAGCAGGGAAGCAAACCCTGTGGATGGAGTCCCAGAGCCTGCTGTGAGGCTGGACTACCCCAGCACCTGCAAGTCTGAACAGAACCTGATCCATGCATCCTATCGGTCACTGCCTCCTCCCACCCCGAGACTCTGAATTCCCAGCAAGGACAGCCTAATCCAAGATAAAACATAGAATTAAAGAGAGATTAAGTTTGTTTCAGCAGCAAACTCTAAACTGTTGGTAATAGGCATGAGTCTTCTTGTACAGAAGGGGTGGAATCTTTTTTCTTTGGAAAACAACAGCCAAGTTCCCATCCAGGCCCTCTAGAATCTTGTCCTATATTGTTTCAGATATTAGAAATTAGTCTAGGTAATTATATTGCTGTTGAATTAAGGGAGATACAGAAATGGTAACTCTAAGTATTTTTATTATTATTATCGCTGACAGTTGCAAGGTTCTCACTAGAATGGGAAACTCACAGCGCCTTAAGTTGACATAAATAAAAGACAGACCCATGGGCTCTCAGCATTATTTTATGTCTTGAAGAAATACCCAGGAAACACAATTAGCAGAATGCAGTTGGATCATTTATAACAGAAAACCCAGCAGATTCATTAAAGCGCCAGTTCCAGCTGTTTGCAGCACACAGGGTTAACTGAAAGCTTTCTCCTGCAGTGCTGTGGGACACTGCTTGACAGGATGGTGTGTTAATCTTCCCAGGATATGCATGGAAATCGCCGGGCAGGTCTTCACAAACTGGATCAATCAGAGAGCAGCCTCGGAGCTGGCTGCTCCATTTGGCTGCCGTTCAGAAACACACATGCCAGGGAGGGATAACTCCATCCTGAGCTGCTGTGTATCAATGCATCAGCTTGTAGACATGTGCTAGACAGCTTGAGGAGGAGACTGCCATGAATCAGCCGTGTGAAAGGGGTTGTGTTTTCTAAATGGAAGCAAACTGCTCCAGGCTCAGATTTAAGACTCTGGTTCAGAAGACCAGAAATATATATTCTTCTCATTTATCTCTGAGCACCACTGTTTTCCCACAGATCTCCCCACCTGCATGTGCAAGTGCCCAGGCTGGTACCTCCTCCTGGTTGGGCAATTGGGTCAGTAACACCGTTGCTCAACCACAGAGCTCTCTGACATAGACCAGTATGAGCTCTGGGATCCCTGCAGTCAGGAGGCTCAAGCACCTCTAGGTTACAGGCCAGGAGTCAACACAGCAGCATATTTAGGTTGCAAGTTCATGGCAGCAGGGACCGTTGCTTTGTTCTGTGTTTGGATAGTGTCCTGTCCGTGGGGCCATGGCTCCAGGTTAGGGCCCTGCAATGCCACACTAATACAGTGAAATTAAATAATAAATTAGCAGCAATAGCCATAGTAATTAGCACTTGCTTTGACTTGTTGCCACGGACCCACCAGCCACAAACATTAGTCAGGGTTTGTGATCATGTCTTCCAAACTGCAACTGCTTGCAAAACATCTACTGTCTCTTCACACATGGAAAAGGGGGAAAAGGTCAGAAAAACCGTTGTCTATAACACATCTCGTCACCCAGATCCTTCTGGGTTGGCAGTGTTTTCCTCTGGCTGTAAAAAGTCTCTCCCCACTCAGGTTCCGTCAGGTGCCTGAGTACTGATCTCTGCCAGGTAAGGTTCTACACTGCATCTCCTGTGGGGAAGCAAAGGAGGGATAATGCTCAGCTGGATTTCTTCTGTCTGTCATTGAGTATCAGCCACAGAATGAGTTAAAATAGGGGCATAATAGGATAAATGAAAGGGAGTGATTGAGAAGATGTGGGCGACGTGACAGACAAGCAAGCTCCTTGCATGTTGATGAGAACAGCATTATCCAGGCGATGGTTGATTTCTTTTTGTCTTGTTTAAAGGGGCAGCATCTTTGAGAAGCCTGTATTTCTTAAAGGATAATAGTTATATTGCAGAAAAATCCCATGTCTTCCCAGTGAATCAATTCTATATTCATTTAACGAAAAGAAAAAAAAAAAAAAAGGCAAATTAAAACAACAATTTCAAAAGAAAACCGGTATGGGACAGGAAACCTTCACAGGAGTTGTCAGCCAAACACACAAAGAATGGGTCTGTGAAAAATGGGAACCCATTGTGAAAGAAGCTGATATTTCAGTGAGGTTTTAACAATCCAGAGCATCACAACAATGGAAAGTCTGCCAGCACTCAAGAACTACATGTGAGAAAGGCTCTTGGAGCCTCTGTGTTCATCTTTCATCAGAGGTGCTTGCCAATGCCATCACACCGTTCTGCTTTTACAGTCTATGCTTTATACACGTGCATTATTCCCAGGCATTTACTGCAGCCCTGCAATTTGGGGACGTACAGAACACGGAGATCCATAGAAGGAAAATGAGTAGATGGATTTGAAAGCAATCCTTGCTGAAGGAGCCTTAAGGCCTAGGTGTGTTTACAACCTTGACAAAGTTACAGAAAGATGAAAGAGCAGGCACAGGAAAACATATAATTAAAGTAGTGTGATGATACTGTGCACTTAAAAACTCAGAATGAATACAGAGTTTTATCACAAGTGGTGCTGCTCTGCTGTCACCAACTTTCCCATACAAAGGTCATTCAGGCGCAGAAAGGCCAAAAAGAGACATCAAGACTGCTTCTAAAAGGCACAAGTAGAAGAGGAGTCCCATCAAAGGCAGTTTGGAAAGAGCAACAATAATGAGCAATTTGGTTATGAAACAGAATACTCTGGAGGCAGTTTAAAGAAGGCAGTCCAGGTCAAAGCTGTTGTTATGGGAAAGAACTTTTAAATTGTTCCAGGTTTAAGGGGACCCAATGTTCCTTCTGATTGAGGAATCAGTTCCAGCTGGAGACGGGCCAGTTTAGGATCTATGACGAGATACCAACTCAAATTCCAAGGGAGGATAGGAACTGGCAGGTACAATTAGACTTCTCATGCATTCTATCTATGATCTTGATAGTGAGAGCAACCCAAACCAGATAACTCTGATGCAGATAGAATCAGCCATTCCACAAGCACTTAGGGACAATTCCTGGATTCAGGGTTCTAGTGTGAATTGTAGTAACACTCAGTGAGAGAGAACAGCATTAATCAGGGTGATGTTCACAAAGTCATAGTGTTAAACAGAATTACTGCTGTTACTAGAGTGAGGATCTGCTCTGTTGGAAGGAACCCAGTGCATATCACAGGCTGTACCGTACTCCACTGGTACTACTGGGAGTTAATTCTCTCATAAGCCAGGAGCAGCAGTGTGGCAGCACAGTGCCCACAGGGAGGAAAAGAGAAAATAGTGATGATCTGGCAGCAGGACGAGCTGCAGCTCTCTGTGCAGAAAAAACTGCACCTCACACTCCTGCAGTCAGCCAGTCCAGTCCCCTGCTGGCATCTCATAAGTCTGTGCCAACTTCATTTATGCCCTCCAAACGCATCATGTGAAGGTCCTGCACAGATATCTACAGCTGTGTTATCCTTCTGCACAGGTTAGAGGAGGTGCTGTAGCCCAGGAAAATGCCCAATCTCTCACCAGAGCCTTCACTCCCCTGCTCCACTGTCCCAGGAGTTGCTTTCACCAGCTTTTAGCTTTCCCAGTGCCAGTGTCTGACCCAAAATGATACTCTGGATAGTTCTCTATCATACCACAGATGTTTCGCAAATACTTGTCACTGCCTCAGTTTCCCCTCTCTGAAATGACATCTTTGAGACATTCAGGGGTAAACAGTTTTCTCACTGCCCTTGAGAACAATATGGTTTCTGTGTTCCTTACTGCAGCTCATGTAGGTGATTTCGTGGGATCTTCTACTTACCATGGCCAGGGGTGCTCACACAGGGCAAGAAATAAAACAGCTGGGCAAAGAAGTGGAGGGAAAGCTGAGACCATGGGGTGGTGATCCAGCTTGCTGGAGCCACCACAGAGGACAACAGCAGGGCCAGGAACCAGAATCTCAGCCTTCCCAGGGCCAAGCCATCCTTCCAGCACAGATCTCTGCTGGGAGGCTTTGTGTCCTTACCAAGTATCTCATTCACGCCCTAAATTAAGCAGATTTCCTGTGTCTGCAGAGATACCGACAGCAGCTTTCAGCTGGGTGGAGTCCCAAGTATTCTCCTGTCTCAGGTGCCATCCAGAAACATCAGGGATAAGAGTGATCCCACTGCTGAGTGGCCTCAGCTGTCACCAGTGATATGATGACTATTCCTTGTGTGAGCAGGTTACAGCTAAGGAAAGACGAGGTGTGAGGGCTGTGTTTATTTCACTGTATTTTAATGAAGAAACTGGAGCTGCTGTCAGCATTACCCGTGGGTGCATCAGCCACAAATCAACACTTAAATAAATGAACTAAATGACGTGATGTCAACTCCATATTCACAGAAAAGTACTTGGTCAGAGCACAGACAGAGCACTTTGTAATGTTCAGCCTATCCCCAAAATAACCCTTCGGGTAAAAGCCTGAACTATTTAACGAGTAGGCGTCCTGTTCTGAGAGGCAAAGAACTCAGGGGACACAAATGTTAACATTGAGTATCACCGAAACTAATCAACACTAGAAATGTCTACAAAAATCTAAATCTGGAGTTTCACATCCTCGCCTCACACCAGCCTGAGCTGCAAACAGCAGAGAAATCTCAGTTGTTCCACTGGGGTGCCCAGTCCCCGTGTGCCCCAAGGGGATATTGATGGGAACCATCAGCAGGAGAGTTTGGTTGGTGCCAGCCCCAGCTATGGAGCAGGGGGAGGAGGGAGGTGGGTGACTCAGGAGTCCTCCCAGCTTGGAGAAGTGAGAGTTGGTGCCAGCCCAGGTGACTCAGGCTCTAACGCAGGTGCCTGTGACAGAGGCTGCAGGCCCTTCCCATCCCTGAGCCCTTTCCTGTGATGCTGCTCTGGGTCAGTCCCTCAAGCAGTGCTGAGCTGCCTCAGTTGCTTTACCAAGGAGCACTTTGTCCCCAAGACCAGGGGGGATTGCTGTGCCACTTTGGTGCACTGGTTGCTGAGGACAGGCCCTGCCATTTGTCTGGGAGGGCAGTTCCTTCCAGACCTTTCCCATATCCCCATCCATGCACTGCCTCCTGGACATGCAATGGAGGTACAATACTTCTTACTGCTCCTCTGGCCTCCTTTGCCCCACAGAGCACCAATATTTCTATATGGAGCCATATGCTGCTGCACTGGCAGTTTTCTGCTGAGTGGCAGCAAACCTTTTCTAAAAAGAATACTAATTTACCCTCTTTGGCCCTCAGTTTAACCACTCAAATGTTCCACTTTAAGGAGGCGGCAGCTGCTTTGATCTGCTCCAGTGAAGGTGGATAGAAAGTCTGAAGCTTGCTGGAAGGCAGCTGTTTTTCTACTGTGGCCTTCTGGGAAGATCTTGTGGGTAAGGGAAGGATTAAAGCATAGGTGATGCGTCTCAGGACCTTAATTAGTGGAGGGAAACACCTTGATTGCTGTATTCTGTGACTGTCTCAGTCAGTTAATACCACCTCTGGGGCCCACACTGCTTCTGCACAGTCATCAGAGCAGCTCTCCTGGGTGCAGGGAAAACTGAGTAGGAGTGATGAAGAGCTGAAAAATACAGGAGCCTTCAACTGCATCTACATTTTGGAAGGAGCCTGATGAATTTGCACAGTCCCTCTGGGTTTTACAGTCTCTGTCTAAGGAAGATCTCCTTCATGTAGGAGCTCCACAAAGTTTGGGTGCCGCTCTGCTGACTGTAATTAAGTTCTCCCTGGCTAAATGGTTTTGTTCAGTTTATATGTGATATTTTCCTGGAAGGCTATTAAATGCGTGCTGTTTTCCTAAGATAGAGGCTTTTGAAGCTATTCCAGGCTTTCATATAAAGATGCTTTTAGTCAGTTGCAGTAAATAGGAGGATGAATGCTTTTCTGAGTGCCATGCGAGGCCATCAGAGGCAGATGGAGAGTTCTCAGCACAGCTGTTTTTGTATTTGGTGACTGGGTTGGTTCCCCTTACAGAGATTCTGCAGAAGTCCAATGGATTTCAGAGACTTGTGCAAAGCTGTCCTGGTATCACAAACCCCTGGTGCAGGCAATCAGGGACTTTCCATCAGTCCATATGACACGAGATATGCTATTTTGAGATGTCCCCTCTTCCTCTTACCCAAGCTGTCTTCAGTGTCTTTAGGTTTTGTGTGCTCTCTGTTCAGAGCAGGTCAGACAAAACATTCACTCATGCAAACCCATTGGCAGATGAAGACTGTTCGGGAGCCCTGTGGCTTGAAGGAGACTTCAGGGCATCCAAGTGCACCAGTGTGGGTACCTTGGTCTGCCTAGAGGTGTCCTCTGTTGAAGTCTTCCTCAGATCTTGCCTTACTTTCAGCTTTGCAGCTTGAGCAACCATCAGTCATCACCTCATCAGTGCCAAGGTCAAGACAGAGCAAATTGATCAGGCTGTGACAGTCGCTCTTCTGTTGAGTCCTTAATCCCTGAAATTAGTAACTAAATTAGCCAAGGCAATGGCCAGAGCTGGACTAGTCAGTTAGTTACTGCAAGAAGAAACCATCCAGGTTCACTTATTTCTTAGGGAGGAACTTCAAGCTCTCTTGCATATTAGAGATTGAGGGCACCGATTTCAGAGGAACTTGCACAGCTCGTTTGATTCCTCTATGCAGCAAAATTATTGTAATTTCAAATCATGACATGCAGACTGCAAACAGTGATGGGTTCTGGGGACTGAGAAGGAATCTGAAATTGGATCCTGGCTCTGAAGGAGGCACATGACCAATCTCCAGGCATCCCCAAATTCTGATGTGGGAAGAGCTGGTTCTGAATGCTACACATAATCCCCAGTTCTATTAAGGTCCAAACTGATTTTTAATTTTTTTTGTCTGAATATATAGCATATATATAGCCCATATATCCCTCACTCGGGGATGCTTTAAAATGGGGATCAAGTTCTCCTCTGTCACAGAGCGCTGAGGAGGGATTCAAAAACTCAGGAGGAGCCTATTAAATGTTTTAGGGCAGGTTGCCAGTTCTTTTGCCAGCACACAGACTACTACAAATTCTTACACGCACATACATAGTTCAGACTCGCCCTGCGCAGTGACACCAACCGCATTAAATTCCCGTGCATACCATCCCTCTTTGCCAGCCTCCTCTCTGACGCTTTTTTCCTTGCTCTCCACAAACACAATTCTAAATTCAGTCCCTGAGTTTCCATTAAGGATGAGCAAAACAGAGCTTTAAACTCTGAAGCTGTTTTAACCCATTTGCTCCTGGATCAAAGAGCTTCCCAGTTTTGTTCCAACAACTCATGAAACTTTCCCCTACTGAAATCATGGTAGGAAAAAAAAAAAGGAGGACTAAAAAGAAATTAGTTTTACTAAGGTGGAGCAGTTTTCCTTCTCTGGTGTGGTTTTACTTGCAGAGATGTGAGCTAAAGGAATGATGGTAAATACAATCTTAGGACTGATCTGAGTCTTCTATGAATATTCCTTTGTGGAGCACACTCCAGTGTATTCTGGTCTGGACTTGTGGCTGGGAGTTCAAGGTCACATTAAAGAGGCCGACAGTGCAGCTCGGATCCTGCAGCACCTGCTCATGCCTTGGCTCTGATCCTTTTTCAGCAAAACAAAAATTACATTAATAACTATAAAAAACCAAGCTCCTGACATGCCATGAGGTTTCAGTTTGAGGTTTTTTTGTTGTTCTTATGAGGAGAGAAGCATTAGCTGGAGCACAGGGTAAGTGTATCATTCAGCACTGATGGAGTTAATAGTGATCCCTTTTCCTATGGCCATCCACCACTGGGTGAGTGTAGCTGCATTGTCCATGACCACAGCACTGTGTTAAATGTGCTGCTCTTCCTGGAGCCATAATGTGAAATACTCAGGGCTGTACTAACAAAGACCTTACACTGTTTTTTGTGTGAAAACATGGAGCTTTTCCATGAGCAGTTCCTGGCCCCTCATGGCATCATGGTGCATCCTGTGCTTTTACAGTTCACTGAGAGCTGCCTCAGCAGATACACCAGAAATGTCTGTTTTAGAGGATTTAAAATTGTGCTGAGAAAAAAATTCAATGGGCTGAAATTTGGCATTTTAAGGCTCATCTGAGGAGCCATTTTCTCCTATTGCTCCAGATTCTGTCATCTTCAAAGGGTGAATTTCTATTTCTTTGCTACTGAGATTGGTAAGAGTCACCAAAAGAAAGAGTGAAAAAATCTGAGCATTAACTTCAGACCAGGCATGTTTTAAATTGAGCAATGAGCACCTTGCGTACACAGTCATGAAATACGTATTTTCCCAACAGGGAATTAGTTATTGATAAATCCACGATGTGATGTAGCAACAACTTCCAATGTTCTGTAAGATAAGAGTTATCATTTAATCATCCAGGAGAATGAGATTAAATGGATACTACATAATAAGCGTTATTCTTGTGGTGGTGCCAGCTCCAACCCAGCAATTTTAAATCGAAGCTTGCTGATGGTTTTCATCACTCTGATCTGGTCTGAGCTCTGTGCTCCAGCTCACTATTGCCTGTCACCTCTGTAATCATGGGGTTCCTGCTCTCTGGAGGGGCAAAGAGAGGGTTTCAGTCACACTCTGCACAAGCCTGTCCTCGCCCTCCCCATGCCGGCTCCCTGGGTGGTTTTGCTCCTGCTCCTTCAGCCTCTGCTCCCAGCAGTGCTGCCTCTCATCCTCCCAGTTGTTTGGAGAACTCACAGAGGCATTTTAAGTAAATGTGTAACACTGACTGACAAATGGAAGATTTCATAGCATTATTTGATCTTTTGTTGGAAGTCTTTTAGATAAATGATCCACCAACATGATCCACTTTGATATTTTTTGCCCAATTCACCAATTAAATTATTTTATTGCAAGTATTGCATGATTTGTAAAGAATTTACTTCTGTCTAACGGCAAGGAATTGTCTCAAACACCTGCTTGCCTGCCCAAGTTCTGAGTTGCTGCAATAACCTTAATGAGTACCTTCCACTGAGCCTCCAAAAGCGCTGGCTGGCAAAATGTGATACCTGGGCTCAGACCAGCATAAGGTACATAGAAAACAGAACAATTTGCTGCACAAATGCAGAACATCTAGAGCATTGCAGGTTTGCACCTGTGCAATTACTTTGATGTACTCATGCTGGAGCAAGGAGAGAAAAAAACCCAATGTAGATGAAGCTTTCAGCTGACAGTGAAAATAAAAACACAGCTTGTGGTTGTGTGAACTGATCTGTGATAAAAATGTTTGCATAAAATTACATGCAAATGACTGGGAAGTACAAACATACCCACAAGAAAGTCTTTTCCACTCAGGACCAGAAGCAGAAGTGCTGGAAATATAGGAAGCAAACTTGACCTAAAGGAAGTTACGGGGTGAGAGCTTCTTTCAGCCAAAATCAGTGAAAAAGCACTCAGTTACCTCGCTGGGCAGGGGATCACCCCTTGGTTTGGCAGGTGAACAGTTCCTATCTAGCCCAGAAAAGATTAGATAGGCACCCAAGTTGTTGCTGTTTTTAGAGAACTTAAACATATTTGAAACCTGTAGAAGTGCACGTCATGGTGAGTAATTTTTGGGACCCCATCTGCCTATGTGGAGGTGAAGGTTGGGATGGGCATTCAAGATACAGCAGAGGAGGCAATCCCAGTCATCTGTCCCGTTCACTTTCTCAAGTCAGGATTATTCTGGGTCTCGTAATTCCCTTGGGGAATGAGGACAGCCCAGCCAACATGACCGTAAACTCCAGATCAGAGCTCACCTACTGAAGAGAGTTGCTTGTGTTGCTCATGTTGGTGTGTCTTGACTATTTCTTTAAGGAGAGTTTCCCTCATCTTTTGTCTACAGGTGGCTTCCCCTGTAGAGTGAAGGTGGATCTCGGCTGCTTGTATGCTAAACTGTCTGACTGAACCACCAGAAAAGTAACCAGGGTTTTCCTGAGGCAGTTGAATACATGGACATGCATCTTTTTAGGGGTCAAATTGGGCAAAGATATACATATATATGTATATATGTAAGTGTGTGAAAATGAAAAAAAATTGGGTTTCACCCTCATTTTAACCAAAGATAGGAAAAGTAATAATTATAACTTAAGTAGCATTGATGCAAAATGACAGCAGTATTTTGCTTATCTGATCTTATCATTCCTTTGATGGTCTGGTTACACAATGATTACAGCTAACTCTGCAGAGGCTGAGAGATAGCACAATATTGCTCATGGAGGTTATCATCTCGCTGCTTCTCATCACAACCACACTGTCATTAATTACCCAAGCTTGAGTTTAACCAGGAATACTTCTCTTTAATATATATTTCCGGCTTCCATATATTTCAGGGAAAAGCATTGACTTTATTGGCAGGAAGGACAAACAAAAACAAACTCTCCTGAGATGTTAAGCACATATAAAAATCCAGATGTTTCCAGCATCAGGGTTAGGGGTTTTTTATTTTCCTTTCTTTTAGTCTCTGTTTTCCTGCCAGGCCCACAGGAAAGCACACACAGAATGAAGCCACTCTCCAATGGTAGCTTTGAGGTGAAAACTCTACAAACAAGAAAAAACAAACACAGTCAAAACCAAGCGTTTTCCTCCTTTGTCATTTGTTCGGCTGCTGCTGAGACCCAGGCTCATACCTGGGGTAAGAGTTTTTCCTGCTTCTTCCAAGGCCACGCTTATGTGACCTGGGGACTTCTAAGGCTGGGAAAGAGGGGGCACGAGGGGGTGTCTCATCTGGCAGATCCTTCCTGCGAGACGTCGAAGTGGTGGCTGCCCATTGATCCTGAGCGGGTGTGTGGCGGCGGAGATAAAGTTGTGTTTGTTGTACCTCTCACGCTGGCCAGGGCATCCTTATCTCTCCTGCAAATAAGGGGCAGCATGACTTGTGTGGGTTCTAGGGGAGGCTGGGGAGGGGAAAGACCTTGTGCTCAGGACTAAGGAATTTCCCTTATTATCTGATTAATCTTTAGGACTTCCCTGCCTTCCTTCCCCTCTTCTTACAATCGCACTGTGTGTAGGCCTGGAGGACTCCCGGGAGTTTGAAGGACACGCTGATTTATTCTTTGTTCATGACTGCATTAATGAAGGGCAGTAGTCTTTCCAACTCGGTGGGTTCTCTAGACTTGATAAAACTTGCATAAAAACACTGGGAGGATTCATTGCTACTACTCCTCTGCTTTATTAAATAACTGCTGCATTAGGCACTCTGCAGAGCATTAGTGCAATTAGTGATCTACATTTATATAAATTTGATAGTGACCTGTGATAAGAGAATGATACCATAGCATCTTGCTGATGCCACTTTTCTTCTCAGAGTGTTATTTCCCAATATCATACTCCATCCTGACCCAGCAGTAATGAAGTCAATGGAAACTTTTTTTGATGTGAGAGGGAGCAGCAAAAAACTCACCCTTACATTCCTCACACAAACCTGACTCTCATTAAAGTTACTGGAAAAAATATATGTGTCCAGCTCATATACAGAAATTATGCTGATTGTCCCTTCTGGCTGTAACAAAAAATAACCCTAACCAAACCCAAAAAGCAACAAGCAAAATAATTTAGGAAAGAGAGCATAAGTCCAACAAAGAATATTTTTCCAGTGTATTAAGTAAGTACCATATATTCCGTGGCTGTTCTTACTGCGCAGTAGGGGAACTCATTTTCAATGGAGGATAGCAAAGTTAATCCTGTTCTGTTTTCTTTTGCTTACTAAAAGAGCTTGAAAGACAAGCATTTGTTAATTGTATGTACAGAAAATGCACATGCAGAGCTCAGTTTAATCCCCAAAGTTACAAAGATTCCCAGAAAATCAGTTAAAATTAGAGCGAAAGAGAGCAAAGAGGAAATTCCCTCTTTCTTTTTTTCCTTTTTTTATCAAAAAAATTTCAGATTGTGGTGGAAAAAACGAATGTTGAAAAATACCCCTCAGTTCCACTCTGTAAATTTGGGAATTACTGTCAATTCAATGTATCCCATTTCATCAAGCTCTGGCAAGAAATTCACTGATGGGGAAAATATCTTTTATTACACAGGGAATCGTTTGTTTTGCCACTATCAGTTGTGCTAACAGCACCTCCCAAAACATTGTTAGGATCTAACTTTTCAGCTAAGTTTCTTCTGGAAGTGCTAAAACAGGTTCTCTTTAGACTTATGAGTGCTGCCTGTCCATGAGGCTTCCCGGAGACAGGCAGACAGTGGTCATGTTGTGCAACAAAATGTACAATTCTGCCAAGCAGGTATAAAAGGCATTTTAGTGGCAAAGCCCATGGTTTGCTCTCTGAGCAGTCACTGGATGCTGGAACAGCCCTCACTGCACTTCTGTTTCCTCTCTGTCCCAGCATGTCACACACCACCAGCAAAAGAGATATTTGCAAAACCTGGAGTTCCAATGCGGGTCTCCAAAGCAGTTGAGGAAAGTCGCTCTCCAAATATCTGAGTCACCCTCTGCTCACCAGCTACCAGCGGGTGCTGCTGAGTGCTCTGCCCCTCAGAGAACCAAATCCCTTCCTGGGCTGTTGCAAGCATGAGAGTAGCTGGAATTCTTAGTCACCTCTCCGTTAAAGTCCTGCCCTCGCGTCATCGATGAAAGACTTGATCTTTTGCCATTTTTACAACAGGAACCTTTCTCTCATCACTTCCCAACGTGCCACAGCAGGACAGAGCTATGACCCATCCTCTCATATTTGCTGTTCTGAGGCACAGAGGGCTCTTTCAGAGGCACAGTCCCATTTGGGATTTCTTTCCTAAGACTCGGTCCAACAGCCATCTGTTGTGCTGTCTTTACTGACCCATAGCAGGGCACAGGAAATCTCACTTCTCCCAGCCACGGGCACACAGTGACCAGTAGCTACCTCTTCCCTAATTTTTTTTTTTCTTGGCTCTGTGGTTACAGTAGCTGAACCCCATCTGGGTCCCTGGCAAGTCCCGTGGCCTCCTTGACAGAGAATTGCCTCATAGATTGTCTGTAAGAGCAAGGATGGGCAGCCTCCAGCACAGCACCTAAGCTGTGTGCTGGCCCCCCCCTTTGCGGATGAGTTTCTGAAATCTCAACCAAATGCCCAAGTTGTCCCTTGTGTTTTTAAGGGGAACTGGTGTGTTTACACACCCAGAGGTGTTGACAGGCATTGATTCATCTCAAGAGGCAATCTGTGCCTTCCAAGGACGGTTGGTAGAGGTTATTAAGGCACCAACCAGCGAAAGGTTGGTGTCTGTATCTGGGGTGAAAGCAGTGGGGATTAGACTGAAAAGATTCAATGTGCTTGCCAGCATTCCTAGGGAACAGGGGTCTGCTGGTATCTTGCTGAAGATTTTCCTTTGGGGCATGGGATTTTCTCTATTTTTCCCTCTCAGATTTTAGCCTCTAGAACCTAGAACAGTAGAAGAGCTAAAGCAATGGGGAACCCAAGACTGGTCCCACACCCTACAGGAATGAGGATCCAGATCTTGCAGAGGCTGAGAGACAGGACAATATTGCTTGTAATGATTATGGTGCTGCTTGTCCTCAGCACACCCACACTGCTGTCAGTAAGTCAACAGGAAGAAAAATGCCCCCAGGTTTCCTGAGTCGCTTCCTCCCAACCACTTTTAGTTTTTAAGCATGTAACTAAATTAGGTCCTTAAAGATGTGTAATTTCTATGTATTCACCCTAAACATGCACAAGAAACAGCATCCACAGGAAGAGCTGAAACTCAATCTATTTAAGCATTCCTCACAACAGTCAAACTCAAGAGAACAGCCCAGGAGACAGATCTCCATCTCTGCAGTGATGCTGTGGGTGGATGTGTTTTCATTAAGCAATCCAAGCCCTCACAGATCTACAGACCCCTTTACAGGTCCCCTTGATTTTGATATTTTTTGCCCAACTCATCAAAGGTTTTCCCTCAGTTCAAAGATAAGGGAGCAGAGAAGGAAAACCCAGCCCCTCTGTGATTCTTTAGGACCTGCTGGGGTTCCCGCAGGGTCCAGTTCATAGGTTTTTCTCATTATCAAGAGGTTTTGCCCACCCCTGCAGCTGACTAAGGCTTGGCTTGTCCAGGGAGGCAGCAGCCATGGTTAGCTGGAAATAAGAAAGGGAATAATTCCTCCTACACACTCAGAGACCACACTCTGACCTGGTGAGTAAAAGACAATTTATGGACGCTTAGGAGAACTTCATGGAGACCACCTTATCCTGAGGCAGAATCAGAGCCACGCTGTGGGTGGGAGCTGAAAGAAAGAGGGGAGTGGGAGAAGAACACAGCAGGAAGAATAAGAGAGGGTGAAAGATTCATATAATCATTAAAAAAGATCCTTCTTACTCCCTCCTTGCTAACTATTGGCACTGCTGACTGCACACAGGCACTTGGCATGATTCAGTCTCTGGGACAAACACAACAGGGACCTGCCCCATGCACTGCACACACTGCAGTCCTCCCACCCACAAAACCTCTCCAGGGCCCTCTCTGGGTTTATTACAGCTTGGAAACCCACCACACCTCTGATGTCATCCCCCACCGAGGCTTGAATTCATTTCAAGTTGACTGGTCCAGCACAAGAAACATTGTTTTTATATGTATGAGGTATATCTGTGGTTCATAAAACACCACACAGGACTGAAGTGGCTGGAGACTGAGCGATAAACTGAGGCCAAGCATTTATACAATCGGTTCTGAAAAGGGATTTTTATTGATTGAATGCATCATTTTTTCCCATTATACTGTTGGGGCTACTTATGTCAACTCTGCTGCGTAGACTGAGGCTCCACATATTGCACAGAACTCAAGCATAGAGACCAGGAGGAAAATTAATAGGCAAACCAATTAATATATCCAGTCTTGTGTTTATTAGATGCCTTTTGAAATGACTGCTTGTTGCCTTTAAAAAAAGACTCGAAGCTCAGTCACTGAAAGTCTGTGAAACCCTCACAGTCTAGGGGTGAATTATTAGTTTTTCTTGCATGAAAACTCTGTAAAACATTCGCTTCATGGCAATTGATGAAGCATTTCAGCATGTCTATTTTATCATCACATAGAAAGAATCCAAGAACATTTTACTGCCCACTAGAGCCTTTGTCCATAAGAAGTGAGTGTTTTGTTCCAGCAATGATAAAGACCTCCTGTATAGCTCTTGTCTAGGACTGGCTTTGAACTTTAAAATTAACCGGTGCCGGTAAACAGGAAACACCAGATTACAGTTTAGGTCGCATTAAATTGTCCTCTTGGCTTTTTTTGTTGTCGTTTTTATGTTTTAGGCAGGGCCAAATAAAATGTTGCATCAAAGCTGAGGCCACAAATTGTTTATTTATTGGGGGTATTTTGCACTTTGCATTGCAAGCTGCTGCAACTGAAAGAAACAGGGGTTGGCACGAAAAGGGGAGGAGGAGTGAGAGCTATAATAGAAGAAATGTTACCCAATAATTAAAATTCAGTGCTACTGTAAATCCTAATGGAAACAACAATGTGTCTTTGTGTACAATTAACTCTGGGCTCCAGTTCATGATAAAAATTCTAGCTTGTAAAAAGCCTTGACCTCAATACCGAGACCTCAACAGAGGTTCACAGATCTGGCTTTAAAAAAAAAAAAAAAACAAACTTTCACAGAGGAGGAACAAATAATAGCTGGACTTGGTCCCCTAAATATGCTCCAATTATTCAGGGTGGTTGAAGATAAGATACAGGAGAAGTCCCAAGGGGAAAATAGTCCCATAGCTCACAAAAAAGTACAAAGTGCTGCTTGATGTCGAGTGAAAATTCACCCTCCCCCCCCTTGTTATCCCAATCTTACATTCTGCAGGGCACCCTGTGTGTTAAAGTCCTAGAAAATCTTTATTATTATTAGTTTAATACTTTTTTAAATGTTAACAAAGCAGACAAAACGAGTTGTTCATTACAGTGAGTGACTGACAGGGAAACATGAAGGACTATTCATTAAATAATTACTACTTTTAGGCAGAAAAAGTTACTGTGCTTAAAAGGGGAAAAACAGTGCAAAATCAAATTGTCTATTCTTTTTTTTGGTGGGTGTGTGTGGAGGGAGTAATGTCTCATGGAAAAGACAGTTCTACAAATGTCAATCAGTTTGACAAGCAATTATCAGCCTCAAGGAAAGGACGTAGACTGTGGGTAGAGCCCCTCAGAGCAGAGTAGCTCGGGTACTGTGCCAGGTGATGGTGGGCAGAGTGGGACTTGGCCAGAAGAGCAGATCTACAGTTTATCTGCAAGCCTGTGGAAACAGAATCAAACCTTGTAACACTTCCTAATCAACTATAGTTACTTTTGTAGAGGATATTTTTTTGTTTCCCACCACTTCTAAAAATGGAAGGACAACACAGAGCTTTGTGGATGGAAAATTAATTCAAAAAGTGTCTTGGAAATATTTTTTGTCAGAACTCAGACAGACTAGATTCATACTTGGGTTTGGGGTGTTTCTCTGCAGCAGTGAATCCAGCAACTGTAGCAGATGCTTCCTCCAAAGAAGGTGAGAAACAGGATTGTCAAAAACATTTAAGTGTCTGAAGCCCTCAGATCCAAATGCAATTATAGAATAATAGAATCATTTAGCTTGGAAAAGGCCTCAGAGATTATTGAGTCCAACTGTTAACCCAGCACTGCCAAGCCCATCACTAAAACATGGTCCCAAGTGTCACATCTTTTTGAACACTTGTTTGCTCCTGAATCCCCTTGATTGTCCCCACATAGGCATCTACTTTTTTTTTTGCCATAATTAAAATAGCACAAGAATCAACTTTTAAACACCTGGGGGATAAAATATCAGAAATGCCTCCTTCACATGCTTACACTGGAAAATAGAGAAAGGCTCTCCACTTGCCTGGCACCTTTCATCAGTGACAAAGTGCTCAAAAAAGGGAGCTGTGAGTTGCTTCTGAGAGTAACTTATAGCCCCTTTCAACGAGAGCTGTGGGTGCTCAGATGTTTGATTGCAAGGCTATTTAGGAGGTGCTTAAAATACAGATAAAGCAGAGAGATGTGATCTCTATGCTTGTGGAAAGCTATAAAAAGAAACAATTCTGCACTTTAACCACTATCTTTTGATCCTTAACCAGAGGTAGGTTTGGGAAGGAGCTTGCTTGTATACACTGCAGTGTGTTAGCTCTTGGCATCAGGTCGGTTACAGAAGGAACAGAGCAGAAGTAGCTGTTTGTGGTAGAAAGGAAAGAAAGCTTAAAATGAGTGCAAGTGTGGGAAAATAGCACTTTCATGCAAATAATCTTTACAGTGAAAAACTCCATCTGCTCTGGCCCTGTGTATTTGAACTTATTTTATGTTGTGCTGGAGCATGCAGATTCCCTGGGAAATTGCTTAAAAACAGAAGTCCCAGGCTTTTGTGTGTCTATATATCCTTGGCATGTCAGTTAGCTCCATTCTCACCTCAGCCATGAAATACCACTGCAGTTGGTGGGATTCCTCGGGAGAATCATTTCCAAGGAGAAATGGCATTGGCATTTGGTCCATTTTAGGCAGAACGGGAACATGTGCACTCACGTCCCAGACGGCTGAGCATGCTGAGAGCTGGTGACAACAGTGACAACCAGTGCCATAAGTCTTGCTGATCCCAGTGGGGCAACAGCAAGTCCTTAATCCCCGTGTTGTTTCCAAGCTTCCTGTTTTGAAATTGCCATAATTAAATTCTAAAGACTGAGAAAGCACCAAACGAGTTGCCAAGTTTATGTCAAGCTTTATCAGCTGATCTCATCATAATCCGGTAAATAGCATATCATGAACATCAAATCTAATTAAATCCTCTTGAGATACGGGTTAAAAAACAGACACAAACACGAATCAAACATTTAAAACCTGCTGCTGTACAATCAGAATTAATCCACAGGGAGAAGTGAATTTCCTTGAAATCTGGACAAATAAGCCTTCTATGTTTTCCTTTCCCCAGTGGCTCACGGTCTCTCTGGCACACACAATCAGAAGGAAAATGCAGTTACTGGGGTTTTATTTTCAACATAGATTGCATAAAATGCACCTCTAAAGTCTGACTTCTGAAGTAGAATACAGGATGGGGCAGAGGAGACATATTTCATTTATATATATGTATTTATCTCCAATATTCTCAGCAGTACTTTTGGTGCTATCCATATGTAAGAGAATGCTGTCTTGCCATAGGAAGCACAATGAAAAAATCTCTACTGAAGGCTCTAAAAGGCAGCAGTGACATTGTTGTTCTCAAGTCAGTCTCTTGATCATTACATTATCTGCCAGGCACCTCTTGAAACACCTCTAATGCACTGTAGGTGTCTGTGTGTGTGCACAAGCCCTTAGGGCTACACCTATGCTGCTAGTAAATTAAACAGTGGCAGGTAATATTCGCAGGGATTGGAATTTGATAGTCTACATTGTTAAATTCCTAGAACCTGCCCTGGCACATTTTTGACCTGAATCAATTAATGTTCTCCCACACATGTCCCAGGAATTTGGGAATTAGCACAGCCAGAGACCATTCCCAAGAGATGCCGTGACTTCAGTCGTCATGTGTGGTGGCAAGAGGAGCTTGATATCATGGCCATGGCTCATTCCAGGTCAGTGGGCCTCCTTGCCAGAGAACAGCCCTAATGACACCTAATTTTCTAATCAGAGCTGCTGCCTCTCTGAACGTCTTAGCCTACATCTGCTCTGTACCTAACTTGGGGATGTCATAAGAGTGTTCTACCCTGAGCAGATCACATCAGAGCTGTATGAAAGGGCAGCTCAGGACTTTATCTGCTGGATGACTTCATGAACCACAGCTTTCCTACACACAGGCAGGAGCTGCTCTCAAATCCAGCCTTTCCAATAAGTTTCATTTGGTTACAGCGGAGTGGAACATGGTAAATGGGCTTCTTTGTTCCCACCCTTTCTTGATGTGAACTAGCACATCCCTGGTCTCTCTGATAATCAGCGAGAAGTTGATGTTTGCACCCCTTGCAGTCCTTTAAAGAATTCATTCAGAAGAGCATGAATTCATAACAAGCAGTATAATTTCACTCTAGAAAAAAAAAACCGAAACTGTCTTTTCACCTCCAGGATTAAACTAAAAATCAAAGCTCGGAACGGATTTGCCTCAAGTGAAGAGAACAGCCCTTCTGGTGTGGATTCACCCCACCCAGCTTCATGGATCTAAAATAAAACCTCACCTTCTCAAAGCTTCTCTGCAGCCAAAGGAACATGACACCAAAAGGTGTTGGGTTCATCTCAGACCTAACTTGTGATTCCACTACTACAAGGAGCATAGGCCAGCAATAATCATCATTTCAGCATTTCAAATTAATGTCTTTTACCTTCAAACCTGCAGTGCTTCTTGATCTGTCCACTTTTGACATTACCTTTCAATGGCCTTTTACAAGCCTCACCAACATTTTTCTGTATTTTCACAGAAAATTAACCAGTTGTGTGCCTGTCAACAATTGCAAAAAACTACTGTCAGAGCTTCAGACCTGATTCAAAATGAAGTTTCTGTTCTCATGGTAAAAACCCCAAAGTTTCACACCGCTAAGGTCACCCTGACTGAGAAAGTGAAGCAGACCCCTTGCAGAGCAACTGTTCATCATGAATGGTTCATTCCCATGTCTGTAATTTCCCCTAAAGCAGTGTTGATTGGCCCTACTACTTACTAACGTCAGAGCGGTACTACTTACCAACAGAGTGGGTGCTGGACTAAGGAATTCTTCTCCTGTATAGGCTTTAATACCACATTTCTGTATGATGTGATCATTCAAAAACTCACAGCAAAGATGGGGATGCATGGATGGATGGATGGATGGATGGATGTGGAAGCCAGGACACAAGAATAGCCACTTAAATTTGCATCCCCACCAAGCAGCAGCTGCAAGGGACCTGCTGCTTCCAGCCATATGGAGGAATGTATCCCAGACACTTGTACTGCAGTACTACTGCCCACTTAAATATTGTTGTGGTATGGATTTAAATCAGGCAAACTGCAGTTTGTACCTGTGGCATTTAAAATGTGCTTAAAACAGGATTTTTCTTCCCCACTCACTGACTCCATTCCTTAAAATAAATTTGTGTTGCAGAATCTGAATTTACCTGTCTTTGGAAATTCTATAGTACAGAATGTTGTGCAAAAGTGGCAATTTGTGATACTTGGGCATTTTGTAATGCTGTGACTTTCCTGGTCCTGTTCTTCCTCCCTCTCCACATGCCACTCACACTGCCAGTCACTCCTACAGCACAGCCTGTGTTTTGGCAGGCTGTGTCCTCAAAGACCACCCATCATTCCCAGTGTCTCCATTAGGATAGTGCACCTTTAGTTCACTCCCTTTTCCATGAGCTCTGCAGTCCAATAGGCAAAGGCAGCTTCAAAAGGAGACCTTGCCAAGCTTATTTACAGAGAGCTAATGACAGAGAAACAATGGCAATGAGGAAGGGAAAAAATCAATTCACCCGGTCATTGGCAAGGAAGGAATACACATTTCCCTTCCTTCCAAGGTTTTGCTTTGGGTCCAGAGGGAAAGGTCTGCTGTGTTCAGTGGAAATAAAACTACTTATGTAGCTGAGTATCCAAAGAGCCAGAAAACTCAGTGACCTGTGATGTCTTTAAAGCAAGACAATATTTAACAGCTTTAAAAGGAAAGAGACTTTAATCTTTGGAGACCAGAAATAGCAAACTATATTATCTGTCAGTGCTATTATTAAGAGTAAAAAATACCAGTAACACCTTGACAAATTCCAAGCACAGTTGATGATACACCTTAGCTGATCACTTTTTTGCTAGTTGGATCTTACAACTTTTGGGCTGAGCCTACATGTCAGTCAGCATGAAGTTGTTCTTCAGGTGTGCATCCATTCCTTCACCCCCTTCAGTCACCATCATTTTAGTATCAAGACAAAGGCACAGGATGAAAACTGTACCTCGACACTTCTTAATTTGTTGCAGCTTTGATGCTGGAGCAGTTATTGTGTCTTCAAGATTCTTTTCCTCAAAGGCACTGTTCTTCCTCCTTGCCAGTGATGCCCTAGTACGTGGAGGTATGTTTGGTACTTAAGGGGCATGTACCAAGTGCATCCACATCTTTTTTAATCTTGTTTGTACAGCCAGTTGTTGGTGATAAAATCTTTCTGTTCAATGTACCGGATCTTTTACTTCTTTGCAAGTGATTCCATTTCCGCCTAGCACTTTGGTGGGTCTCCTCCATATTTTGAAAACACCAATCAATGCTGAAGTTATACCCAAGCAGTGAAATTTCTCTTTGGGCTTGGGAGGTGATACCTTTTCTCACATGCACTTGTTGAAACTCGAGACTGTTCCAGCAAGGATCTGGGATCCTAGGACTGCAGCTACTTTGCTCTGTGAACACAAACTCAATGTGGCACCTGAGGCAGTGTTCGCTTCCCTTTCACTTCCCGTACCTGTGGAAGCACCCTTGGGGCTGGCTGTGGGTGATCCTGCTGACGCTGGGAGTGATCCTGGGTGTATTCTCAGCCTCCTTATCCCTGGCACTCCATGCTCTGCCTTGCAGCCCCTCATATGACCCATGTAGGGTGGACACCTTCTGCACGGGACCAGATGGGACTTGCCAGCTCACAGAGCCTGGGTTGAGTTCTGGCTGCCTTTACAGAAGATACCAATATGAGGAGCTTGGCTTCAGGCTGTCCTTGTGGTAGTCTTATGTTAGCTAGATGTAGATAAAGCCTTTGGCCCAAGGTGGAGCAGCATTTTCTTCCCATGGATACCCTGGAGAAATTCACAGGAGACAGAAACACGCTGGAGAAGGACACAGCTGCTCACCTCTCATGCCCACCTGGAAGTGAAATACCTGTGAGGTACTGGTTAGAGTCACCTCCTAGGTGACTCTAAGGAAAGTCATAACTTAGACTTAATTAGTCTAGGTAATGCAGTCCCAGAGAGACCTTATTTCAGCTTCACAAGATGAAGTTCAAAGGACTCAATATAAAACATTTTTAATGGAATTGTGGAAGATTGCTGACTGCTATGCAGATAAAAAAATGGATTTGAATGGCAGGTTTGGGATACATTAAGGTTGTTTGCCAGAAGCTGTTGTATCCTGTTAACTGACATCTCATGGCTGCTTCTCTTCTGTGGCCGCTGGGAGCTTCCCACTGGTCACAAGGACCTACCACTGACAGCCCTGCTCTAAGAACAGATTCCATTTGAGCTAAAGACTCAGACATGACTCCAAGGCATGACCCACGGTTCATCCTGGGTGAGCACGGCAGTAGATGGCAGCAGTGCACATCACCCCTAATGCTCCTGGAACCAAGGTGGTCCTGCTTGACATTGGCCATTTCCCAAGGAACAGGATCAATCAAGGTGCAAGATCAACCATAATCATACTCCAGAGGCTCCAAAACCACTCTGCCATTTGATGCAATTATTTTTTTTCCACACGGACCTCACATTTCCCAAAAGTGAAGGCAAGACCCTGTTCTCCAGTGCTGAGCACCTCTGGTGATGACTGAGCTTTTGAGTGTGCATCAGCGATCACAAGAGTGGATGAAACCTCTGTAATTGAATGTTCCCTCTATGCTCACATGATGCTGAGCACACCTGGATGCAGGGACTCATTTTGGACTCTGCCTGGAAAGCTGAGCTTTTGTGAAGTAAATGAAAAGGCAACAGCCAGGGAACTACCAAGGGCCACCAATTTAAATGCAAGCACAGCTCCAGGCTGAAAACCAAAGGACAGGGAATTGAAAAGCAAAGCTGATGAGCCACCCTCAGTATTAGCACTTGTGGTTCACTTTCCCCTCCCGAGAAGATTTAAGGCCTCAGTGACAGCTGCCAATCTCTCCTCCCCTGCAACAGGGGGTTGGCTTAAGTGGTGTGTCAGGAGATGGCAAGGGGGATTTCCTTTTGCTCTTTTAAGGAATTAAAGAAGATCCTGTGTCTTTAACCTTCAGGATAACCTTGTTTCAGTCTGGTTCTCATTGCTGGACTGCTCCTTGATGAGCTTTTTATGCCTGATTAATTAGTACACTGAAGGGAAGTGGGGGCTGCTCTGTTTAGCAGCTTGTGCTTCCTTCTGACTAATCCACCACCCAACTCTACAGCTCCAGAGGGTCTGCAGTTGCCTATTTCATGCCTCTGGTGTGGGGTTTCATTACTTCTTTCTACTTTTTGATTGTATGCTTCCCATTGATTTAGTCACATTCAGTGAGGGCTAGATGGAGACCAGTTTAATTTGAGTTTGTAGGCTTTATTTCTCCACTACTACAAAACTTTTCAAAGAAAAAGAAAATGCAGATGCAGGAGTGAATGGTTCAGATTTATGGAGCATTATCTTCCAAAGAGTCACTTTTACAGTGTTATTGATGACAAGAAATCATAATTTTTAAGGAAGATAACTTTGCATATGCCATTATTGCCAGTGTGTGTGCAATCAAGAGAAAAGCACTTTTGTGGTCCTTTAATTTTTAGAAATATGAACCCATAATAATACAACTTATGCTAAATTATTTTGTGTCCCAGTTTTGCCAGGGGGGCAGGGAGGAAAGCTGACCCTCTTGGTAAATGGCTTTCAGCTCTGATAGTAAAAAGTATTGGATAAAGGCTAAGCAGTATTACCAGGGATAAAAATGAAGGCAGCTTTCTGCTCAAACAGTTTTTTGGCTAAAACTGGAAAAAGGAAAACTACAAAGCAGAGGCCAGTGTACAAAAAAAGCCTTTGGCTGCTGGAGTCACGGCAGGTGGTGGCTTGGTCACTTTGTCACTCTCTAGGAGTTATGGGGCAGTCAGGTCCGATTCACTGAGGATAGAAATGGTGTGTGAGTGCCCTTGAGACACCTTGTGCAGCCTGCATACCCCCGGCCATTCGACATGGGACCAGCCTTGCCCTTGGTCCTGTTCTCTCACCTTTCCTCTCTGCAGGTCAGGTGAGGGCTTTGCACTGGATCAAACAGGAATTAATGACTTAATGTAGACATGCCCGGGTGAGGTTCTCCAGGCTCGCCAAGGGGGCAGGCAAGGTGAGCGACAGTCCCTCCTGATCGCTCCCGATGAGTCAATGAGCTCAGTGCTAGCCTCAGGGCGTGCCTGATATCCACGGTTCAGGGGCTGACAGGAGGGGAACAAATCTGGGTTTGGGAATAAAAAAAAGGAAAAGCTTCTTTCTGGGACTGTAACCCCACAGTTACAGCAGGGCCCCTCCATGCTGTTGGTGGCTAGTGTGGGTGTTGCCCAACCTCTTTTCAGGCTGTTTCTGAGCTTTGGTGATGCTGCTGTGTCCTCAGCAGGAGAACTCCACAGGAGCTGCAAAGTGGCACTTCTGTATTCCGGGGGAAAGCCTGCTTCATGGCACCATCCTCAGTGCTCGAGTGCTTTCCTGGGTACATGATGTGTTAAATTCAGAACTCACAGAGCAACTAAACTCTCAGAGAGCCAAATTCTCCTTCCTGCTGTATTTCCAGGCTTGGAGCTGTGGAAAATGGTCTGGAAGGGACTTGGAGAGGCATGTAGTCCACCTCTGTTCCCAAAGGCAGGATCGGGTCTTCTTGTGGGGATCCTTTTTTGTCTAACCTGTTCCCAAAACTATCTGGGGATAAAAATCCACACCCTCCCTGGGTGATCTTTTCTGGTGTTCACCTAGGCTTTGACTCACAGAACAGTGAATTCCCCCAGTGTGATGCAAGGCGGGGTTATACAGAAAATATTCCTTTTAGGGAAGGCATGGTAAAAAAAAAACTGGAGATAATACATGAGTATCTCACCTGTCTGGTATTCAGACACTCAGTGACCCTGGATGACCCAGACCAGGCACTTTAGCTGTAAATAACTTCACAAAGTAACAAGAAATCTGCCCCTATGTTTTTGAAAACTCTTCCAAAGCCTGCTTTGGTAGGTTGCATTTCAAAATAGAGTCCTACTGGTTCAGTGACACACGTAGCCCTATTTCACCAGAGAGAAGTTCAATGCTCGGCCAACCCAGCTGGGGAAGCTTTAGTTCAGTTTAACTTTGTTAAGGGAAAACTGAACAGCTCATTTTGAGTATCTTTTACCTCCAAAGTACATGACTAAACCTGCATTTTTTCCCCTGGTAAAATCTTGTTCCTTCTGGAGAGGCTGAACTGGGCAGACCCCTGGAAACTTTCTGCTGCACTGGCGGGCAGGAGGATGCTGAACTTTTCCTGGCTCTGCTGAAATATGGGGCGTGTTGTGGAAACTGAGGAGCACTGTGAAACAAGATGCACGTGGTTTTCCATCCTCTTACCTTGGGTTACTCTGAGACATAGCCCAGTGAAGAGTGACATGAACTGGGGTGAAAGGAGCACTTCCTCTATCAGGAATTCCTCTATTACCAGCAAATAATAACTATCCCATAAAATATCGGTCCTGAGCCACTGCCTGTTGCTGAGGGAACATAAATGCCGTTGCATAGGGCATGGGTGAGACACTACAGCACAGCCTGTGTTCCTGCCATGAGGAGAGGCACAGCACAGAGCCTGGGAACTTCTGGGAGCTCCCTCCCCAGGGACAGACCTAGAGGCCTGGGTTCCAGCCTTGCCCAGCAAAACTCGGGTTTCAAGGAGGCACAAAAATCCATTAATGGGACAGTGTAGCATAGGTAACCTGAAAAGTAACCACTACACACACTGCAGAGGAATAAAGTGGTCATGGAGGATGTTGGGCTAAAAATTTCAGCAGTGTCTCCTTAAGGAGCAGCAGCAAGCTGGTGCCTGTGGAGTGCTCCAGGAGCCCCATCAGGCCACGTTAGCAATGGCGTGAAACTTCCTTTTGCAATATATTTACTCAGTGAACTCTAGAGCTCTAGCAATGGACAGAAGAACATGTACGGAGCGGAACAGATCCCTCCTCACCTTTCAGAACGGGGTCACACACCCAGTTTATCTCCCAGTGGCTGCTCAGGCCACCACTGCCAGTAAGCACCTCCCAGTTCCCATTTCAGAGGAAGTGAAACGCCTTGGTGGGCTCTGGGACTCCTGATTCCTCTTTGCACAGAACTCAAAGAACTTTCCTGTCCCCTTCACGTGGGCACTTCCCTCTGCCACAGAGTGACCGTCCACCTCCTGGCCGCTGCCCCGGCCACCCACCATGGCCTCAGCTCTGGCTGCAGCAGCAAGCGAGGAAGGAATAGCAACCCAAGCAAATTTTTGTCCCCAGGGTCCTACATTTATGTAGCATCTTGGCAGGATGCAGAGAGTGGCTTCTGAGGAGCTGATGTCTTAAAGCTCAGCACTGAGGGCAGAAATATAAAAACTTACAAGAAAAATGACATGCAATATGGCTTAGAGCAGCAAAACTACCCATTGTGCAGCCTGGTTAAGTACAGCAAAAACACATACATGTGTGCAGGGAAGGAGGGAGATTGGGTTTGGATTAAACTGAATTTCCCCTTGACTCTCAGCAGCCAAACTGAAAAATAAATTATTCACCAAGGCTTATTCCAGAAGAAGCCCTGCAGGACTGCAGGCCCAGGCCACTGCCCAGGTGTGTACTATCTAGAGCTCAATTTGATGGCACTTTGCTATCAAGAGGAAACAAATTAATTTTCCTCCTTTGAAACTGGGAGACACTTGCATTAGGCCATGCATAAAATAAAAATAATGGGGTCCTGAAATAAATTACTGAGAGCAATAAGCATCCCAAGCCATTGCCTGCTGAGAGCTGAAGGAAACAGAAGCTGAGATGAGAAGAAAATGCAATTTTATTCCCCCTTTAAACTGAAAGTCTTATTAAAACCAACCCTTTGAGGCTGAGCATTGCTCTCTGTGAGTCAGGGCTGTTTTCTGGGTGTTGAGGGGAGAGAACAGCAAACACCTCACAGTGGGTGCCCTCCTGAGGCAACAGCATCACCTTTGAAATGTGCAGGACAAACAGTCCAAAGAGATTACCTGGACCTGAACAGAGCAAAAGAGGCTCACAGGACCTGCTGTGGGCAGTTTTCCTGTGGTGGAAGCTGTTCAGATGTGCATGAGAACACTCCTGCTGCAGGTCAGAACATCCAGAGACCATTAAAATATTCAGCTTGGAAGTTTGGGGATCAAATTAGTGATCTGCTGTGAAAAGTATGCAGATTTTTGTAAAGAAAATGCTGCTGTTCTAAATTAAAAAAAAAAAAAAAGAAATTCCCAGCGAGTGAGACAAGAGGAGCAGTTCCCCTCCTGCCTTGTAGCCAAACACAAGGTAATGTTTTGTTTCTGACTAAAACTAAACCATTACAGGAAAAATGTCGCCTATCAGGAAGTTTGTTGTAGGTTTTGACAGTCCAGCAGTGATTTCTCCAGGGAGAGCCTGCTCCCCCATCCTTTGCTGGCGGCGGCAGATGTAGGCAGCCGCCCTGCCCTCTCCCCTGTCTGCCTTGCGGCTTGGTTTAGAGTCACAAAGGGTAAAAAATAGCCTAAGAAATGTGTGCAGGTCTTATCCTGCCTCTTCTTTTCCCTGTCAGGGTTATCAGCCCCATGCTTTTGTCATCGCCAGTAAAAAGGAGCAGATCCTGACCCCATCAAAGCCCTGGTGCCAGTGCCAGGGCAGCTGTGGGGAGCCCCGTGTCACACTGGTGCCCCACTCCTGCAGGAGACAGAGGGATAACAGCGATGCAGCAGG
>NW_008236180.1:807735-818281 GCF_000691975.1 Corvus brachyrhynchos
AAGACCTGCCATGGTTTAATAGACATATTTAGTGACAGTTTTAATTTTGGGAGATATCTGCAAAAACAGGGAAGGAATAAAGGAGGTTGGTTTCATTTTGCTACATATCTCTTTCCAAGAGGATATTTTTGATCAGCTTTCCAATGTTAATGCCTTATTAGTGGTGAGGCAAGATCTGACAAAACTGTAGTAATACTTTTCTCATTTATGGTCTTAAAGCACTCAATTTCTATCATAAGTCAATGAAATTAAATTAAATGTACAGAGGGAAAGCATGGGTCAAGTTCTCTGGATTTTGGGTCATTGCTAATATAATGTAGCCAGATTAAAAAACCTTAATGTTCACATAAAGTGAAAGGACAGGCAGAGCTTTACCAGAGTTAGGAAACTGCCGAGTGCTGAAGGAAGGGAACAGAGTGAAAACCAGACAGTGAATCATCACCACTCGTGTGTGCAAAACCTGACTGGGAATTCAGGCAGGGCCTCTCGTTTTGCTTTGCCCATCCCTTTTATTCTTTTTGCAGGTTATTAATACTGGTGCTAAGCAGCTGTTTGAGGTGTCCCAGAAGGGAACTTCCCTCCAAGACTACCTATAGCATTTTTCTTCCCCTGTGACCTTCCCCAGTGTCCTTCCACCCAAACCTCACTGCAGCAGTGCAGGACAAGGAGGTGTTTGGCTGAGCAGGGCTTTCTGAGGTCACTTTGAGTCTTTGCTGACCTGACAGGCTCTGATTGACATCCTTGCTCTATCTTGACATTAAGACACAATTTTAAAGATGGAATTGAATATTTAAGGATACATCTAAAAAATGTAGAAGGGGAGAAAATTAAAGATTAAACCAGATAATTTCTTCTAAGCGATGTATTGTGCTTCTAGATCTTTTAAAAAGGAGGGACAGCACTGGCAAAAGATATTTTCTGGCAGGCAGGCAGACAGAAGAGTAGAGGACTTGAGGGTAACCTGTCTAAAAAAGGTATGATTTTTTCACCCTTTTTATTTTGGCAGACTAGGCTACAAATTGCAAGCAGCATCTCTGTCTCATTCACTGCATTTGCAATGGGTTTGCCCAGAAGTAGCAGACTAGCTGGGAGTTAAATCAAAGTAAATCAGAAGCCACCAAGGCAAGGGAGATAAGAACCCACTGCACTCCAGGACAGGTCAGAATGGGGGTTGTGGTGATGGTGAGTGGTCAGGACGGGTCCTGAGCTGCAGCTGCACAGGCAGTCCCAGCAAACCATCTCAGCACATCATCCCCAGCCTCAGTTCAGCACCTGGACCTGCCTGGCAGGCTGGGGGGGGCATCTGCCAGCACAGCCCGGGGATGGGGCAAGGAGCAGTCCCAGTCACAGCAGCAGAACTTGGAGGGGTAGAAAACGCCCATTATCTCCCAGTCTGCCTTTAGCACAGCCCACTTAAACACCTGTAATTTTCTGAACACACAGACAGGTTACTGCACTCTTCAAGAGTACTGCTTCTGGCAAAAACAAAATAAACCTAAGAAAAAAACCCAAACTCAACTTTACTTTAAATTTAACCCTCTCTGACAGACATCATACTTTTAGAAGCACTTTCCCCCATGTTAGTACTTCCTGGACATGCTCGAACACCGTCTGATGTTGCATTGAGGCAAATTAGTGAAGATGGAGGCTCATAAATCCTGAGGAACTACAAAACTAATTAAATACCTGTGTGATGTACTTGTGTGCAGAGCAATGGTTTGCAGGTCTGTGTTTTCCAGATACCCCAAATGAGCTGTGCTTGCTGCAGGGGCCAAGGAATGGCTCTTGCTTTTCCACATCCTGCCTCACGTGGGGCTCTGGGGAGCCTGGTACAGGCAGCTTCAGGGGGCACGATGCCATGATGCCACCACCTTGTTTCCTTCTCAGTGTAGCTGTGTTTGTTGGGATCACCAGCATGCCAGGGCTCTGTCACACCCCATCCTCCTCCGTCTCAGGAAATCCTCTGCCCGTCCATGAGTGCTCCACTGATGGGATGCAGATGGCCCAGAACTCGCTCCCTGCTCCTGTGCCTTTCCTGGTGGCAGAAATGGCACCATCAGGGATGTGTCCCGGGATGTTGGATGTGAGGGCAAAGCTGCCTTTTCCCTCCTTTGGCTCTTCCAGTCACAAAAGACAAGAATCTCATAGTCCCAGCACTATGTTCATAAACAGGCTCTGAGTCCTGGACACGTCGTGACCCCAGGCTGCTTGGAAGAAGAAAAATGGAAATAACAGAAGAAAAGCTGCTCTTGACTCCTCACATGGTGACTGGTACCAGGAATCACCATCAATCAGCAAGGGGTTCTGCTTCCATGAGCAGCTCAGAAGTGCTCAGAGGACACACCTGACCCCACAGGTATTTGTTCCATGGCTCCTGATTCTTTACAACATTGCATCACTAAATAAAATGCTGCACCTAATTACACAGGTGATCCTCTCCACAATGGCCGGGGGTTGCGCTTGCAGGTGGAGTCAGCCAGGGATGGCTTTGCTGGACACACTGGGCTCCAGCAAGCCAGCTGAGAATTCTGATTATTCCGAGTAGTTTGCAGTTATTCTCAGGAATAATTCTCAATTAAAGTAAAAACCCTGCACTACTTTTTCCTAATGAAAAACTTACTGGCTTAGGGTTCTAAGTCCCTGGCTAGGAACCTTCTTTTTTCCTCTTCAGGGCTGGGTACAGCAGATCCTCCACTGACTTCAACTGAAGGTGTCTGCACGTCATATTCAATTTAGGCTCCACTTTTGACAGTTCTTAGGCTTAATATGTGTCTCTTGCTGTAAAAATTACTTTTCTCTCTCTGGGAGAATGCAACAAGTTTGAAAAAAATACCCAGAAAAATAAATTTTCTTTTTCCCTTAAAACTTTGGTCTGAAATATTGTTTTGGAATGAAGAAGCCAGAATGGAAAGGAAATCCCACACTGAAACCACCAAAATCCTGTAGGATTTAAGGGAGTGGGATTATTTGAGTCATTCTTGTGGGTGTATGTTTTCCCTGTGCTCCCCTAAGAGCTAACTCCCAGAATGTGCCAGCTCAGGGTGGGGAGCAGAGGGGGAGATGTGACTGACTGTGCCTCCACAATGCACCTCATTGTCTTTTCTTCTCTTACAGCTGTTTCTGTGAGTGTGGGTTTTGAGGGACTCTGCGTGTGGGTTTTGTGTGCGAGGAGATTGCAGGGATTTAAAGGGCTGCGTTTGGGGAAAAGCTAAACTCAGCCTCCACGTTTGCATGCTTTGGATTACACACCTAGGTCTTGCCCACTCACTTTGTGTTGGCTACAGTTTTGTTCAGGCAAAAACTCACATGGGAGCGTTCAGACTGTCCACATGTGCAAATTGGAGGATTAGCTACCTAACAATTGGTCCAAAAACACAGAAACGGTGATTTACAGGCTCAGCCAAAATAACAGGTCACATTCTCTAATGGAGGAACTTGGCATTGCATTACTGAAATCGGAGGAGCTTTGCAGATTTACACCAGCTGAGGATTTGGGCATAGGTGTTTCCTGAGTGAGAAAAATCTGAAGGGAAAGAACTACTCCATTCAGTTTATTTTTACAGAGCAGAGTCTACAGAAAGTGGTCACTTTGCCAAAGAAGCCGGAATCACCTCACGGCTGTTGGTGCATGAGCAATAACGCCTAAAGGGGATTCACAAATTTGTGCTGTGACAAAATTCTACCATTCCTGCCAAGAAACGGGAACCACTGCAGTTTAATGTCCTTTTTTTTCTTTTCCTAAACAGAGGTATAAATGGCATTTTTGTACTTGGAAACTTCAGGCCCACACTTTCGCCCTACTAATTGAGACTGCATTTGCAGTTGCAGTTAAGGACCATGTCCCTCTTAATTGCACATGAAGCGCCGTGTGCACGAGCTTTCCCGAGCACCATGCTGTCAGTGCCACAAGAAATGTGCTTCCCATGCACGTTGCTTGCTTTATTTTCTTTCTTAGCTCATCACACCATGTTGAAAGTGTAGGGCAGCCTCTGGGGCTGCCTCATTTATCCAGGCTGTCTCCCTTCCCTCATGATTCCCACCTTGCTTCAACGACTTGTAGCTCTGGGATGGGTTGTTGGGATAGAAATGGTTTTGCAGAACCCACAATCACTGGAGTTTGAGACCTACACTTTAAATGTGCCTATAATGTGTCTGTTACTCACTGCTTTGTTTCACTGGGTGTGTCATATGCCATTTTCCCTTAACGAGGAGCTGTTACAAGGCAAGTTTATTCACCCTTGCCGGGTGCTGGAAGATCAAACCACGTGGGGTGACAAGATCACAAACACTTTGCTGGAGGGCTGAAAATACTCTGGAATGGGATGAGAGATTTAACATGTTCACAGAGCCACAACTTGCCAGTGAGAGGAAGGTAGTATCATTCCAGAGAGCGGAGGAAACCAGAACTGGGCAAGGATGAGATGTGTAAGTTACAGGAAATATTAAAATTCAACAAAATCTGCTCTGACACCCAAGCCTCAAATAGCGCTTCTGGGATGGATTAATTATTCAGGCAGAAATCCGCACCCACCCAAGCTTGCTACCTGCAAATCTGCCAAACCCAGCCCAGAGCTGCTCCTTCAGATACACAGCCACCCTGAAAACATTTGTATTAAAATTGTACAGCTCTTTGGAGACACTACTACAGGGGATTGCAATGTGAACACCACTGCAAGCAAATCACTGGTTTGGCAGGAGGTCATGAGGAGCCATGTACTGGGAACTCCTGAGAACGTGGACAGCAGAACCAGCTGCATGGGAAGAGGGGCAGCCCTAAAGAGCCCAGAGCAGAGGGGCCAGAAAAAAAGTCAGCTTCAAGAAAAAGCAAACAGGCTGTCCTTGGAGAAGGCTGCAAGGAGAAACATGAATTTGCACTCGGTTGCTCAGGATGTTAGAAACCCAGCTCCTCTTGAGAGTCCCTTTCTGAAAATCCTAGAGAGCACTTCCTATCCAATAAAGAATATTACCCAAAAAAAAAACAAAACAGCTTCCCTCTATTTATGTGTCTCACTTCAGACACAAACTTTTTTATTTGTAAGGTTAATCTGTTTCCTTTTTTTGGAGTTGAGACAAGGTTTTCTTCAAGGTCCAAGTAGGGAGTCCTTTGCCTTCTGCTGCGTGGGCAGCTGCCACCTTCCTAGGAAGGCCTGTTGTAGTAATTTAACCTAAAAATTGTTGGCTATTCAAGGGAGATCAATGAGGGCTGTCACTTCTTCCTGGTCCCTTCCTGTGGCATATTGGTGGCTACTGCTGAAGATCTCAGTATAGGGTATTGAGGAGTTGCTGAGTATGACTAAGACTGGAAATAGTGGTGGAATAAAAATGTGCACCTGCCTGACACTTTCTCATCTTGCCACAATACACAAATTTAGATTCAGGATCCCCAGAGTCTGAGGCCCAGATTTTTTAGTTCTAGCTTTAATCCAGTCTCAGCTAAGGAGGCTGGGTTCCCCCAAACGGTCCCACAGCAATTTGCCATAGGAACAGGATCAGTTGTTTCCTTACAAGAACCATGACAACCTGGAAAGGGGAACTCACAGCATCTGCACACAGAGGAGATTTCAACATCAGACATAGCCCAAGCCTGGTCAGTAATGAAAGCCAGGGGGACAGAAGGTCGCAGGCTTGCGCAAAAGAGGTGAGAGACACTAAAGAAGGTGGAAGTGGGTTTCCAAGAAATGAAAGGTTCAGAAGGGCTGGGATGACAGCGAGCAAAGATGACAAGGAAGGCGTGGGAGACTTCAGGATGATTTTACCTCAAACTGCAGGATGAAAACCTGAGAGGAAATATAAGAGGAAACATTACACAAGCTCTGGGGAAAAATAAACCAGAGATCCATATAAGAGATTTAACCTGTGTGTCCCTAACACGCTTACCCACACCTCTGCTCTTTGGGGAAGTTCAGCCATGAACCCACTTGCATCTTTGCCCTCTGCCCCACTTCTTCTGAAGGATAAAAAGTGTGGGGAAAAAAAAAGTAACCGGTAGGAGGAATGTTCTATAAATCATCCAAGCAGAAGTAGAGGTCTGACATAATTTTTCACTTGTATCTTGCTGTTGATAAGAAGGTGATTTCCAAATCAATAGACCCTAAAGAGAGATACTGTAAAGGCCTTCAGGAAAATTTTACATGCACAGAGGCAAAGTTGCAGAACTGGTCCCTCGGTGGGATTAAAAATGGTTCAAGCAATAGTATAGAATATTGAAAAAGCATTTAAGCAACAGTGACAGTATTTTGGGAACATTTGTTGGCAAAACTTAAATATGACCACAAAGAAAGGAAACATATGCACAGTCAATCACCTTAATACCACTACTTAATGTAGGGGATTGGGAATTAGGAAGAGCTGGATGGCACAAAATCTGAGCAGGGGAGGATGGAATGAAGAGGTGATGCCTGTTACCCGGAGATAAAGGGGACACAGAAAAAGAAGAGATCATGAGGGTATCTAGGCAGCTGCAGAAAATCATCCTGCAGAGCAGTGTTTGTGGTGAGAGCAGGGAAAGTGCCTGTGTGTGTAGGAGTGCATGAATGAGATGAATCATTTTCAGAAGCAGAGTCCCGTGAGCAGCAGAACCAACGTAGCCCTTGGACATAAAGCTCAGGATTGACTGACTCGATTTATTGATGTCTCACAGGGGATGAGCTCATGCAGCAGATTCAGTGGGGGCACTGACAAAATCATTTTCCTTAATCATTTTCCTGAACCCAGGCACCTCTTTTCCTAAGACTTATAAGCACTTAATATCTTTCAATGCACTGAAAAATGGGTTGAAATTGGGTAACAAGTCCAAGGGATACTAGGGAGAAATAGATAACATCCTATAATTTTATTTTTTTAAACCATAGATTTTTTAATTGCATTTATCTAGTAAATTACTATGAGCAAGTTGAAGCTGATGGAGCTTGCTCCCAGTTCCACAGCCTCATGGTCTTGGAGAGCTGGGTTATCCTCACTACGTGCCATGTGAATATTCAGCCTGCTGTAAATGGTGATGGCACAACCAGCTCCATCCCTATGACAAAGGCAATTAAAAGACGCTGGAAGATTCTATTACCTGGAATAATTGAAAAATTGCAAACGTTTTAAAGTACTGATCAAAACTTTACTGATACTAATTCTGTTTTCAGGCATTTTACTACTTCCTAGTTTTCAGCAAAGGCCAGGAGAGGCATCAAAGAACTGCCACAGTGGTGACTGTCCCTGTAATGCCCCCACCAGCAGCAGTCAGGAAGTCCTTCTAAAAATTCCATTTTCCTTTGGGAGAAAAATTTGTATTTCTAGGCTTGAGTACTTTGAGAAAAATCTGTGTGTCTAAATGGAATTGCTGAACATTTTAGCCAAGTTTTTCCAAGGGGTTTTACATTCAACTTCAACAAGTCAAAGAATCAAGGCCAGTAAAATCTTATGTCCTGAGGGATGACCAAGAAAAATGTTTCTAGAAGCTTCTAGAAGATACACTTAGCACTGTGATTGAACCCTGAAGAAATTAACCTCAGAAAAGACTGAAAATTAGAGCTCTCTAAAGATTTGCTAATTATTCTATGAGATTGAATGGGGAATCTTAAATAGCCGTTAGACTTAAGTATACATTTTCAGATCCATTATAATTACTTCTCATCTACATGAAAGTAATACCCTAAATAGAGAGTGCTGAATGATTGTAAAGGACAGTAAAGTCCCTGTCCAGAGATACTTAGAATCAGTGCAAATATCAGATGGAAGTAAAAGAAGCAAGAAAATGAGCGTTACTATAGCAGGCAGATGGCTGTGCTGGGTAGAAAAGGATTTCCCTTCCTGCAAAATATTTGAGAATTTTAAAATGTTCCCAACCTGCATGTAGAGGAAGCCAAATCTTTTCAATGTGTTTTGCTGAAACTATTAAAAAAAAGCAAATAACTAAACAGTTTGGTTTTCAGCAACATCAAAAATTATTCCTCAAACTGAAAGAAAAATTTAAAAACACTGGAAATACCCAGAAGCTGGATGTTTCCTGCTTTGGGTTTGTTTGTTTTTAAGTAACTGTAAAGTTCCTTCCAAAAGAATAGAAAAAGTAAAAATTACTTTTTTGTGTTTGTTTGTTTGCTTGCAAAATATTTTGTGGGGAAACACTTGTGATTCACTGCTCACCAGGCTTTGGAATCAAATTGTCAGAGCCTGGGAGCTCCTTTCTGGCTCTATCCACTGCTCATTAGCAGCTCTGGAAACTCCAGACCAACTCAGTGAGATGTCCTGTGCTTAAAATTAACTTTGTTTCTCCATGCCAAGTTTCGAGCAAAGGAGTAGAATAATTTTAATTTTTTTTTTTTAATCTAAGTGTGGTCAGCCACCTGCCTTGCCTAGATCAAGAAAAGCCTCTTTTTTTTCTGCAGCTGCACTGGGGAAAGGCCGTGTGCCTTTGCAGCCTCACATGTGTGGAAGGGCTGGCCCTGTACCTTGGTGTCTGTTCAGCAGACACGAGGGCAAGCAAGGACAGGCTTGTGACAAGCAGGGGCACAGGCAAGTAGATACCCAAAAAAGCAGAGCTGATGTATTTATCATTAACTTGGGGTTCGTAGTAGCTGAGTACAAAATCTGAAGAACCACCCAGCTGCCATACAATGATTCACTTTTTTTATCTTGTCAGCCACCAGGAAAGTGTTGCTCTTCAGTAATGAGCAAAATAAAAGCACCATGAGAACCACTGCAGTCTTACCTTTCCAAGCAGCCCCCTTTGAATGGTGGACTTGGTGTGTCATTTGTGGGAAGAGTCAGGATTTGGTCTTCAACTAAACGAGTGAAATCCTTGGGCTTTGGGATACAGGAGCTACACCAGGAGAGGAGGGGAGCTGTGCAAAGCCAGTCCTAGGTCTAAAGGCTTGCAGGACAGAGGAACTTGTTAGCTGGTTTGGGACCAAGGGGCTGCATCAGGTCCTGGACATTCACACACAACAGAGCTGCTCATGGCATAACTCCAGCTGGCAAGGAATCTTTCTTCCATTCCTGCATCGTTTTCACTCACATAAGTTGTTGTTAAGCTATGCCTAAAACCTATGAAAATGGCCAGAGGCACTTCATTGACAGCTATAGCAGTTCTATAGGGTTATTGACCCATCCTCAAGAATCTTAAAGAGAAATGAAGCCACCAGGAGAGATGTATATAGCAGCTCAAAGTACAAAATAAATATACTCAATTCCATTGCTGAGAGCTGCTCCCTGCCCATGAGGGACACCCATAATGGCCACAGAAAATCCAATTGCCTTCAATATTTGTTGATAAGGAAACAATCTCTTCGTTTATTAATTTTTAGAAAATGTTATGGCATTTGTCCAAGGCAATTTTGGTCTGGCTGCTGTAGATCTTGCACAGGCTGACTCCTCTGTTTAACTTTCTATATTCTAAATAGGTCCCATTGACTTTCATGAGTCTGCTTGTAAGTAAAGATAACTTAGAGGATCAAAGCCCTATAAACTGTGTCATTAAATTTTAAGAAGTCAGAAGCTGCACTTTCTCTTCCCCAGCTGTACCAGCATCTCCCATGAGTGCTAATGAGACCAGTTCTCATGTCACTGTTCTCTGGACATCAGAAGACATAGATTTGATTTTAGGCTTGACTGCACACATGAAAATAAGCAATAACTTATGAAAATCAGTGTAGGTGCACATGACAGTCAAAATATAGCTGATGAAGTTCATGTTCGTGCTGAGAACCCTCCTGAAGTTCAGTTCTCTACTTAAAACACATGATGCATCTGGTCTATTCAGTAGGTTAGTAGAGCTCAATAGAATTGATTCTCCATGTATTTGTCAATAAGGGCAGGAGAAGAAAACAAAAAAAAAACAACTATGCTGAGATTAACAGAGTGATTCAGCTCAGGAATGTGTGGGAAAGATGATTCAGATTTTAGCCAAAGTGACTGTCTCCTCCATACCTTGTAGGAGAGTTTTCCTGGAAATCAGGCAGGATTTTACTGATAACAAGGTCTCATGAAGTAGGAACTGAGAAAAGAGAAGTGGGGAGGACTTTGTCTTTCTAGAACCTTTTCAAGCCAGTGCAGAGGTATGGGAGAGAAGAAGATGAAAGCAGCATCCCAACACTGTGTTTTTACTGCTGTCTTCAAAATAAATTAAAAAGGTAGAAGCTGCTGAAGAACCCCTAAGACAAAGATTGTTCCAGCAGATGCTCTTTGGCTCTACCTAAAGTGCAGAAGGAAGAACAATTTCCAGTGACTCCAGGACTGGACACTTCCCACCACAAACACCCCTGGCTGTAGTTTCCACAGCCAAGAGGGATTGAGGGAGCCCTGCTGCATCCCAGACAGCTCTGCCCATGAGGAGATGGGGCCCAGCCCCACAGGACATTCTTGGAGCCACTCAGCCCTGCAGTTTCTATGTGACAGCTCAGAGGACGTGACAAACACCCCTGATGGGACTTCTTGCTTCCCTCCCAAGCTTTTTTGCTAGATACCATCCAAGATGACCAGCTGCTGAGTCACCTCTGCAGGCCTTGGCTGTCACCTCCCTGCAAAGGCACAGCTTTCCCTGAATTCTGTGAGCATTCCT
>NW_008236180.1:818315-823992 GCF_000691975.1 Corvus brachyrhynchos
AAAAGGGGGTTTTATCCAAATAAAGAAGCCAGGATTTGAAGGAAAATGAACGGCAAAGAAGTCAAGAGGCAAACTCGTGTCACCACCCAGCAAATGCTGCTTTTCAGGACAAGACAGGGACTAGCACCTAGTGCAGGTTCCAGGCAGCACCAAAACCCCAGGGGACACCTTTTGCTGGGACAAACGTGCCTGGAAAAACGTGGATGGTAAAACAAGCATATCCCGGACAGGGGGCACCAATAAATCATTCATGAAAAGAATAGGAAACATCATAGCCAGGGCAAAGAGAATGCTAATTTGCTTTGCAACCTGATCAAATGGAATGACTGGCCTTGAGGGATGCAGCCATTTTGGGGGTTGATTGCTGCAGTTAATACAGAGCATTAACTTTGCAGCTTTGCTCCAGGCAGAACTTGTCCCAAGTGATCTAAAACTTTCAATGCACTTATTCTATCACAAGATTTTTGTGTGTGTGAGACTGCCTAATTAATGAGTTTCTTTTCAATATTAATATGCAGAAAAGTTTACTGCCTCAAAGGTGTGTCAATATATACATTTTTCTGGTTAAAGAAGCTTGCCTTTGGCTATTCTAAAATATAAAAACTATTAATTAAAGTATACAGTGCTTTAGAAAAAAAAAGAGATCAAAATGCTGAAGTCTTTGGGGAGAATTGCTACAGAATTTATGCCAAATGTCTCAATTAATTGATATGCTAAAATGAGCAACCTGGAGTATTTTAGTAAAGATTTTTCACAAGCCTTCACCTATTACCTCCCAGCCATCAAAGAATGCTATTGAGTGATTTCAGACCAGGTGGAATCAAGAAAAAACAAATGCACAAACTCCTCCCAAACCTGTTGAGTTGCTCCTTTCCCTGCATAAGGAGCTGCAGGGGCCTGGGAAGCATGGAGCCCTTATGGAGCTGAGGGTTGTGCTCTACCCGCCTCAGACCTGTGCCTGGCAGAGGTCAAATGCCACCAGGTTGGTCCTACCATCGTCTGGTTGGTGCCTTCCCAGGCTGGCATGGCCCATCCTGACAGGAACAGCTCATTGCAGAGTGCAGTTTGTCCTCAGCAGCATTTCCCACCCTGTGCCTCGGACCTGGGAGACAACAACAAGGATGGAGGAGAAGTAACATCATTGCTTTCATTTTTGCATGTGGGAAACTAGGCATGAATGCAAGACAGGTCTCCAAAGCAATTTCTTCATTATTTTGTCTTGCCTAAAGAGCTTCAAAAACAATTTTCTCTGAGTGATTTTTGTCAGAGGTTATAGAGGAAGCCTCTGGAAAAGCCAAAGGCCAAGAGCTGTGTACAAAGCCAGTATTTTAACTGTATAACTATTCTTTCTCCCCAGTGGGTGCCTGTATAAAATATTTACCAAATTATCCTTCCCCTCCTTAAATTTCCCATAGCATATGATATTATCCTTTCCCACCTGAAAAATCCTGCCATAAACCTCCACCAGTGACTGCTTAATATGCTGAGCACAGCCTTGCAAAGCCCTTCAGAGAGCCCTCCCAGCCTGCCTGGACCCCAAATTACTGCCTACAGCAAACATTCCAGGAAAGTGGAAGGAAATAAAGTCTCTTATCTTAACTAGTCTGATGAGCTGATGAGGGAAAACAGCCGATGTCCATGGAGCAAGGCTGGAGTAAAGGGCAAGAAATTGTGGCTGCTAACAATATAAACAGCCCATGAGTGTCTTCTCATAGTGGCATGCTCGGGTCAGGAAATATGGGTGGGTTTCTTCAGCAAAAATCTTCTGGCCAGAAAACCCTGATTTTGCAAGTGCAGTGCTATCACTTCGGCGGTTTTTTCCTGAGCAGGTGATTATTATATTTCATGTGCAGGGTTTCCACAAGCACAAGTTGGCTGGTTGCTATGAGGTGATAGAAGAGTGGTGCAGAGAGTCTTTGGGCTCCCTTAGTTTCCTGCTTGCTGGGGCTAAAAGAAGAGTGGGAGAGAAAGTCAGGAAAAGGAAAAACTGAAATATGCCTGTTTTTTGTTCCCCAGCCCCCTGTACTTGCAAGGCAGGTCTCCGCAATGTAAGAGATAAGCAGCTGCTCAATGTAGGAGCAGTGGAGTTTAAAAAAATCATGTGCTTTATAGGTGTTATTTGATCTCTAATAAATACACTGAATATGGGATGTTTGCATGGTGCTTTGATCTCAGGGAAGCATATTCCAGCCGAGTTGCTGCCGCCCCTCTAATGAGTGGTGTTGGAGGCCCTACATAAACCGCGGCTGGTAAAAGTGGGGAGGAAGAATGCAAACTGTGGCATCCCTGCTCCAAAGTAGGTCAAGCTCCTCCAAAGGCACCGGCACCACGTCATTGCTCCCGTGGTGGCAGACACCCGTGCAGGGTGAAGATCTGCCCGAGCTGTGAGGGCAGGTGAGGTGTGAGGGGGTGCAGAGCAGCTCCATATGGCTCAGCCACGGTCACAGCTCCAGAGTGAGAGCTCCGGCAGCCCAAGCTGAGAGCTGCAAAGGACTGAGACGTTGCTACAGCAGATGCCTCATGTCTGCTACAAACCTATCCTGGACTCACTCGCAAAACCCGAAACTGCCAGCAGAAGAAAAAAAAAAAGTTTTCTTTATTCTAGGATTGGCGCATAACTTGGACAATGCAAGGCTTTAGAGGCTGTGCTCCAGCTGTATTCAGCTGCAACCACATCCAGGTGCCTTTCAGCCCTGTTCAACAGTGTGACTGCTCACACAGGTACCTCCCTGACTCTACAGGAACAGACACTGGGCTCTCCAATGAGTTCTGACCAGGTGCCAGGCATTTGGAGAGCCAAGCTGCTTTATCTGCACAGCTCAGAAGACTCCCCACACACATGGGCTTTTTAGGATCAGGAACACCTGTAGGTCTAGGGGAGTCCTAATTCACAGCTGACATCTAAGGTGCTGCAATCACATTACTAGCAGACCAGCTAAAACAGGAAAGAAGCCTTTACCTGCTGCCAGCTCCTGTAATAACGTGTCCTAGGAGCACTTTCTTGCTCTTTCAAGTCATGCACACACAAGTTGCTTTACAAAGTGATCTCTTGTCTGAGCCTCACAAACTTGTTTTACTTATAAGGTGTCTTAGATTGGAGCAAGGACTGCTAGAGGGGAAGCAGGGTTACATGGGATTGCACCACAGAAACCACCCAGCTGCAGTGGATTGCTCTTTTTGCCATGGACTGACTTGCTTATGCAGGTTTGCACTGTTATCAAATGTTTGTTACGACACGGGAAAAAGTACTGAGCTGAGCCAGGCCTGTTCTGTGATTTGGATTATCGACTCTTTGCTTCCCCATGGGAGCTTTATGGAGAGAGTTATACTAACCAAAGAAACCCTTATCCTGAAAAGCCTGCTTCCCCATGGGAGCTTTATGGAGAGAGTTTTCTATACTAACCAAAGAAACCCTTATCCTGAAAAGCCTATCCGTGGGAGAAGAGGCTGGCAGCAACTGTCTTTAAAGAGTTTCTCAGGCACCTGGAGCAGCATGAAAGATGTTAGTAGTCCTTCAGCTGGAAAGACTCAGATAGGATCGGCCTGAGTGCCAGCCTACAGGCTGTTAGCATCTCTCTAATTCCTTTCTTAACTTGTCAGCTGAGTAAGAGACAGTATTGTGTTTCTGCTTGTTTTCACTTTATTATTTGAAATTTTAGAATGAAATCGGCACACCTGAAACTGTGACAGTCTGTCTCCAGGAGATGGGCTGGGTTTCAAGGAAACTGCTTTTAATCCTGTCTGCTGGCTGTGGGTTTTCCCCAAATCTCATTTCCTATTGTAGGTTTGGATGGCTTCTAACTCCAATTAGCCTTACACAGTTTCAGAGGGTGTCTTGCAGGGACAGGGGTATCATAACTCAATGTTGGGCAAGGCTTTTCTATCCTCCATGCCTCCCTTCCCTCCAGAAATTAGGATTTTACCTCCTAAAACAAGAGCTTTTTTACAAGCAGTTTAAGGGCTCTTCTACTCTCCGGGTTCACCATTTTCAGGTTTTTGCCACATCCATGCTGGCTGGAAACCTTCTTCTCTTAATTAATGCTGGAACTCTGGTATATCCGTATGACTCCAAGGTCTAGGGTTTTAAGAAAAATGCCAGGTGTCAAGAGACTCCTCATAAAATCATGACAGTTAGCAAGCTGAATACACAAAGAACAGTCTTGTAGCTTTTTTTTTCTCTAAAGTTACTTTTATTTTAGTATAAGGAATCCTAGAAAGAAAAAGAGAAAAGTGCCCACAAAAGATCCTTGTGTCATGAAGCAAACCCTGGAATAAAAGTCTCGGCTCTGTTCCCCTAAAAAGAAGTAGGCTCTGAAGGTTCAGTCTATCAGACAATACACCAGTTTGTAAAGGTATTGGAAACACTTGTTGGAAAAGCCAGAAACTGCCAGTTGAAAACCGAGGGTTTAAAATGTGAAGGATCAAAATACAGCAACATTAAACCCTTAAAAAGAGGGTAAAATTGAACAAAGAAACTGGGCTGTGCCTGGTTATCCTCCAGTAATTCTGAAACCTGGCTAAACACAGAAAGAAAGGCCCTGAAACTCCTGCTGGACAGAACTGGTGTTTATAACTTGAAATGATGATGCTGAATATTTGAATTTTCATTACAAGCAGATTATTAATGTTTTCTCAGCACTGGTGTGTCACAGAATTTAAACCACTGTTATAAAGAACAGTGTCATTTTGTAAGCTGTGTGTGCCAAATGTCTGTGGCAGCAAAGTCTGCGAGGACTCTCCCCACACGGGGACCTGCCATGGTTCATCCCCATGCATGGAATATTGCAGGTGCCTGTGGAGGAAAGGTGGGGATATTGTCCTGTTTGTTATCATTTCCAGGAATAAACTCCTCCACTCACCAGGGATGCCTGGAGAGATGTTAAATTGCCTTTGGGTTTTGGGGGGGTTTTTTCCCATTGACAATAACTTTTCAACATCACAGACCTCTGTAGCCAGTTTAATCCTGGTCATCCTGCTCCTCTGACTGCTGGGGCTGATCTAGAGCTGAGCTACCATGGGGCCAACCCTCTTAGCAAGGTTCTTCTTCAAGGGAAAGAGCTGTTAACCCAAATTACTTGGCAGCTCTAAGAAACTCTAGCAGGTAATTTTTGCAGTGCTGTCAGTCACTCTCAGCCCCCGTGGCTGCACTAGTTGCTCTGAATAACTACAGTAGCTCTGATCATGAATTACTGTGATTTGTCAGCAGTAACACAAACCCAGGGAGGGTTTTGATGCTTTTGCCAGCAACGTATGAAAGAAAATATTTGAGTGAAGTTGTCTAAGCCAGGTTGGGTAAAGAAAAGGGGGTTTAAAAGGCCAACCTGATCTGCCCAGATTTATTTCATGCAGTGGTGAAACCAGCCCACTGCCTGGATTTAAGACCAGTGGATATATTTAGTCTTCTTGAATAACTCCTGATGGGTGTTGGACTTCTTCCCCCTGGAATCTGTAATATAACTCTGCATACCATCTAAATAATGCAACAACTTACTGTAATATCTCTTTTCTTGGAACAATTATGTATAACACTGGGAAAAACAAAGCATGTCTCTGAAAACAAAATGTCCTTCTGACAAGAATTGCTACAATTTGGACAGTGGGAGGTTTTCCACTGCTGGAGAACAGAGCAACAATACCACATGGAGCAGGAGATAGGGAATCCACACTGGTCCTTAAG
>NW_008236180.1:824033-827893 GCF_000691975.1 Corvus brachyrhynchos
GTCAAAGAGCTACCCAGAGCCCTTCCCAGGTTACTGCTGGAAAACCTGAGTGATGTTTTTTGGGGCCAAGTGGAAGTTCTTGAAGTTTGCTGAGCTTATCTAAAGAAAAAAGCCAGGTAGCTGCAAAGTGCATGATAACAATTTTCATTAGTATTATAACTGTATATATAGCTAGATACATATATAGTAAAATACGTAATTACATAGTGAGTTATATGTATATAATTACATCTATTTTTTCAATCACCCCGGTGTTAGGAAAATTCCTGTTGAAAGTTCTCATATTGCAGTGAGACCTTGAAGAAGGATGACCACATTTACCTCTGTGTCTCAGGAGCCTCTTGCAGAATCTGGTCCAGTTTTTCCATGGACTCTTTTATAAGCCTGTGTCCTCTGGTAAGAGTTTAAAAGGACAGTGCTCCAGTGTGCATTGGACTGACTTTTCTTCCTCCTGCATCTGCATATGCTGTGTGACAGGCAAGTGGCTGAAGGTTAATTGTTACTCTAGGATATTATGTTCCTTCTCTCTCTTGTTAATTCTGGGGACAGGACAGGGAAATAAAGTCCCACATACTTGAAACCTTGCTGCAAATGTCTCAATGGCTGCTTAAAACAAATGCTTGTCTTAAAAGAAAACAAACAAAAAGCCAAACACAAAAAAAAGAACCACAAAAAAAAACCCAAACAAAACCCCAAGCAAAGAAACAAAAAAAAAAAAAAGCAGTCCAAAGGTAGTTCTCCTTTATAAAATCTTACATTAAAAAGCCAAAATTTTTACTTGGTGTTTTTGGTGTGCTTGTAGCTGAGAGAATAGGTCCAAATCAGGCATATCTATTACTTTTTTTTATTGGGGCTTTTTTAGTGTTATCAAAAGGTTTATTTCTTTGCCACTATTAATGTCAGAGCTTCTCTGTAGCTTAAACCCCTGTTTAGCAAGGTCAGAACCACTACAAATAACTCCAAGGATGCCAGGGAGGCACATCAGCGCAAGAGGCATCTTTCAATTTTTTTTTTTTTATTCTCCTGAGTAAAGGAGAAGCCCACACTGCTCATTCTACCTGCAAACGTCTCGGGATGGAAGGGAAGAGCAGGAAACATGGCAATGGGAAGAAGAGAGAGCAGGGGGCAGAGGCTGGCTGGAGCTCAGGCTGGCCCACAAGCTCCAGCCCACTGCCTGGCTGCCTGTCCTCCAGCAGCAAGGGGCCTGAATGATGCAGCAATTTGAGCTTTTTTAGATCCCCAAACATGTTTCCTGCACGGGCTATGGAGTAGATGATCCATTTCCAGCCCAGCTGAAGGGGATCAGAGGGGCAAGGGCAGCCAAAGTGGTGGCACTGAGCTCCCGGAAGAGGCAGAGCCATCAGGTGCACATGAAGGAACCGATGAACTGCCTGCCAGCACCTGGTGGGTTCATTTCCAGCTCCATCCTTTTAATTCCAGCTTCTCTTTCATCCTTGTGAGCCACGGGGGAGTGAATACGTGAGGGTTTCTACCCAATTACTCCTCTCTTTAATGGTGTAGGAATCTGGGGAGCTGCTCGATACCTACCTGAGGTGGAGGGAATATTCAGCATCCAGGGAGATTTATGCCCGTGACCTTCTGGCTGTGAGGTGGCAGAGCAGCCCATGCTGTGCTACGTCTCATATACATATTCATGGCTCGTTTGCTCACGAAAGAAGTGACTGGATCAGAGAAGGTTTGAAGGACACTGACCACGGAGTTGAAATACACTCAATTTGCTCACAAATTAGAACTCCATCATTTTTCATAATAAATTGGCCGCCACCGTAAATCCACGTGCACCAGTGTTGTTATTGGAAATGCTATGTATTTTATTGGATTGGGAACATTTTGCAGCTATCAACCTGTCAATTATTTTAGCACAACACCAGGTTTCTCATGATGATGGATGGTGATTCTAAATAATTTTTATAAAGTATTTCTACTTACAGTGGTGTCAGGAAACCTTCCTGCCTGTGAAATATTGTGATTTTTGAAGCACTCACCTGATAACACTCCTTAATTGTGTAACATTAATCTGTGTGTCAATCAAATGCTTGCAGGCTAATATATGGAATTTTTTTTCCTGAGGTTTTCATAGAGGGGGGGAAATTAAGATCATAGAAAACTGTTGGCAGCATATGAAGGAAGAAGCAATGCCAGACTTGTAACCAACCATGAAAATGCATGTCATGAAGAATAAAGAAAAGATGAACCTTCTTCGCTAATGAACTCTACTTTTATTCAGAAGGAAGACGTCTTCCAGCAACATGTTTTTTTTCTCTCTCTCTCTTTCTCCCCAGTTCTAACACACTGAGTGGAAAAAAAAAAGCCTAGTTTTACATGTCGAGTAGATTCAAACATCTGTGAATAAATAAGGTGCTAGACATTAGATACCTGCTCTTTAAGTTTCAAAGTCCTTTTCAGAGATTAGTAAAAGATATTGTTTCATCCCACAGAAATTAAAATTAAGTCACATGAAGCTGCTTTAACCAAAAGCCCAGAGTAAGTTAGAAGCAGAGTATATGAAGTAGTACCACAATGTCCCAAAATATCTGGAAGGCCAAGTACACCTAAAGATACTGCCTCAGACCTAAAAGTGTTGGCCACTTCTGCACACAGCCAGAAGGGCTGTGCAGGACAAGGAGAGGTCCAGGGACCACAGCACAGCGAGTCCCCTGCTTTGGTGGCACTCCCCTTCATCGCTGGCCAAGAAGAGCCACCCCAGAGGGACACTCTGTGACTGTCCCTGTGCTGGGGTTGTTGGCATTGCTGCACCCAGACCTTTCTGTGATCCTGTGGCAGCATGAAATCCTTCAGCAGGGGAGAATAAATCCTGTCTCAAGTGGTGCTCAACCCCAGCTCCCTTCTGCTGCTGCTGTTGCTCTTGGCTTTATTGCATCACCAGGTTCGGGGCCACAGCCCCATTTAACTTCTTCTGGGACTAGGGTGAAGGAAGATCAAAATACTGCAATGGTGCACCCCCTCTGGGTGCCCAGCTGCTTGAAGCTGGATCTGCAGAGTTCCTGTGTCAGCTCCCAGTTTGCATCGCAGTGTGACCCTGGGGGACAGCCCTGCCCCGACCCTGCCCACTCCCCACCCAGCAGCACTGACCACTCAGAATTCCCAGGGCAGGACTGGACTCTAGGCAGTCTGGCACTTATCCCGATTTATACAGCAGGCAGCCTTTTCCAGCCATTAAATTGATTTTATATGTGCAAGCCTGTTTCGGCAATTACAGCAAAAAACCTTTATAGCTCTTTTGGTTTGAATTGGGCCAGTTTCAAACCCAGGTACTAAAATGGATAAAATTATCTTGAAAAGCAAAGGAATTACACTGTGCTCTGAGCTCCTCTGCATCATGTTATGAAAGACACAAAGATAATATTTGTATAAATTAAAGCTATTGGAGACGTATGGTATTTCAGTTTCTGCTTCATTAAGTTGTCCTCCAGCCCTGAACATCCCCAGATCTATTCTGCAGCACTTTTCTATTTTAAATTTAATCTACCCTGCTGAAGAATGAAAGCTTAAAAGGATATTGCCTCTTTAAATTAAATGTGGAAAAAAATAACAATGGTGGAATTCTTGCTGAAGTGAATGCAATCTATTATATAAGTTCTAGAATTCATAATATTTTCATCTGTCCTTTAGCCTCCCCTCTAGTTCAGCAGTATATTTCTTCACTGTTTCACTAGCCATTGTTTCACTTTCACCACAATTACATTTTTTTCATTGATTGTAAGAGCAGAAGACCATTTAATCTGATTTCACATGTACAACAGACCCTAGGACATGTCAGGATTAATTCCCAATTTGATTAAAGCAACTTTTGGAAAAATATCCAGTCCTTTCACTAC
>NW_008236180.1:827936-835551 GCF_000691975.1 Corvus brachyrhynchos
TTCCCTACAGTTTCCAAGTAAAGGATTACACCTTTGTAACTCCTCAGGAGTTGTTCAAATCACCCATCATTTTAGCTTTATCATGACAAAAAGTTCACTGTTTCGAGGTGTGTATTTCATTTACCTCTAATTTGTAGGTATTGGGTTATTCCTCCACGAGATTTTTTTTCTCTGTGTGGACTGAGTGACAATCAAGTCACCACTGAAGCTTCTAATTGGTGGTGAAAATATCACAACACTGACATATTCCCTGTAATCCTCATAACTTTTCTCACAGCCCTATTACCAGATAAAAACCATGCCACCCATAGTAGCCAGTAAAGAGATGAAGCAATGATTTAAGTCATGCCCTCATGGGGATTATCCACCCCATTCTGTCCTATGTTGGTATCGGCCTCCTTGTTACATGTAGAATTTTCTCCCAGGGCTGGGCATCCAAAGCTCATCCTTTGAATCAGAGGCCCCAGCTCTGGCTGCCTGGGGGCAGAAGGCAGGGACTGGGTTTGCTCCAGCACCCAGAGGTGCCAACAGCCATTCCCAGAGGTGCCAACAGCCATTCCCAGAGATGCCTGGCACCATTACTGCCCTGCTGTGCTCTGGCAAGGCTGTTCTGCTTCACCCAGAGGAACCAGAGCCAGAGAGAAGGAAAGAGGCTGCAAACCTGTGTCTATAGGTGAATGGGTAGGGTGTTACATATGCACTCAGTACACCAATGCTGCTGCCACATCTGGTAAATCTGATGGGAATGCTCTGAGAACACCTTAGCAAATTGAACCCTAAGCTAGGAGAGGCAGAATAATATCTGATTTTCATGAATGTGAAGTAGACTTAAGCTTGAGAGAGGCAGCAACCTGCTCCTGGCCATCCCAGGGGCAGAACTCCAGGGGTCTGGAGAACTCTGCTGCTAATGCTGCTGGTGTCTCCAGCCTGTGAGCTGGAAGGACAGCCTGCTGGGGATTTTATGAACCTAAACAGAAGGCCTAATTTTCCTAATTTCTCTAATAGGTGTTCAATTTCTTAGGTGTTTCTAGGTCATCAGGTCTTTGAAGGACAGGGGATGGGGAATACTGTAAAGCGTCCTAGAGTTATTATCGTGCTGGTAGAATAGAGTTCTTTTGTAGACAGGTAAATTCCTAGAAAAAGAATTTGGAGAATGTGGATGGAACAGACACGCAGAGAGGTGGCAGGATCTCCACCCCTGGAGGTTTTCAGGACTTACTGAGGGAAAGCCATGGTTGACCCGATCTGGTGTTGGCAGCAATCCTGCTTGGAGAGGGAGGTTGGGTGAGAGACCTCCCACCAACACTTCCATCACGTGGGAGCATGGAGGGACACACGCAGGGAGGGTTTTCCAAAGTCATCTTGGAGTCATCAGCAGGTTCCCCAGTGGAAAGCAGCTCCTCCTGCACTCTGGCTACAAGACAGGTCTCTCGTGGGTGCTTTCAGTGTGAGCGCCCTGGGAAAAGGCAAGTCCAGGCCAGAGAGGGGGAGTTAAACTGTGTCACTGAGAGCAGCAATTAAGGAAACCAATTGAGATTTCAAGGAAAAAGCATGAATCTATAGGGTATATTAGTTAATTAAAACAGAATCATCATCTCCAGGCCTCTTTCATTCACAGAAAGCTTCTGTTTCTTGCTAAAGGCATATTGAACCGGAGACAGTAGCTCAAGACAACTGTGGTTGCTTTTGGAATGAAGTTGTTAGCTCAGAAGAGGAACACACCCCTTCCCTGGAGTCCCAAGTTCTTGGCTGGAGGAGATTCCAGCACTGCTGTACTGCATGTTCAGGGTGGAGCAACGTGATTCAAGCAAAGGCAGATACTGCTTACAGCTTAATTGCCGCTGCAGAGTATCTCTTCCCTGAGTTCAGCTATCTCCTGGCAGAGGCACCCCACCCCCCTTGGAGGCTGGGGTCAGCCTCTAGCCCCAGCAAAGTCCAGTGTCCAAATTCCCACAGACTCTGTTCTCCCAAGAATGTGGTTGTGTTTTATGCACAACAGGGTCTTCACTGCATTTCTTCTGCATCCCCTTTGGATCACAGTGGCAAGTTCACTCACCACATCCCTTTGCTGGTTAGCTCTGAATCATCTCTGAGTGGGGCTGTTCTCCCACAGATCATGTTTGTGAAAGGGAATACATGACAGGAGGACTTGAATAGATTTTGGGTCCACTGCTGCTGGAGCCGATGGGTAACAAAGCGAAACACCAGAAAAAGCTTTACATTCAGAGTTGTTTTGTGTTGGTTTTAACTGGGGGAGGGTTTTTTCCTCACACTTGATGAAAAAGGTCTTTTCCTTGCCATAACCAAGAAAGGAGGCTGCAGCACTTGGCAAACACACTTCTATTACGTGCGTTTGCTGGAAATGTTTATACTTTGCTCTTGACAACTGTCTTGAGTATACCGAGCATTGCACTGTACCTTGTATAATTCTGACACGGGAGCAAAGTCTTTGTGAAGGAGGTGACAGTGTCATTCCTTGGGATTTTATTTTCTTTTTATATCTGTCAGCTGTTGTAATCAAAGGCAATACCTTGTTTTGGAAAATATTTTCCTGCTCTCCAGGGATTCTCTTCCTCCTCTGGTTGAATTTAACAACAGGAGGAGAACATCTTTGCAGGGAGTGAAGAGGAGGTGGGGAACTCCGTAAGAGCAGGGAAATCACCACTACCTTCCATGCAAACTGGCAGATGTTTAACAAGGGGTTCCCTGCCTTCCTCCAAAACTCCCCTTCTGCAGCACGTTGCCTGGAAACCCTCTGCTTCTTCCCCTTTCACATTTAATTACTGCAAATTGCTGAAAACTTTATCTAAACTCCTATCAGACAGACAAATCACCATTTGATTAAGGCAGACAAATGGTCCTAAGCAATTCAAAAAGCTGATCTCTGCTTCCTTTGGGGTTTTGGAGGGCTTTTTTCCCTTACTGCCAGGATTCAACCCAGCATTTCCCAAGCTGAGTAACAGGAATCTGGGCTAATTCAGGAAGGGCCTTGCTCTCTGATTTTGTATATGACTAGAAGATAAGAAAGGATGTAGACAGAGATTAGCATAAGAGACTTGTTAAATGAATATGAATGGGTCCTCTGGCAGCTAAACAGATGGTGGTTGTTCGCTGGCCCCTGCGAAGTGGTGCTGGTGGTGGGGTTATCCTTACAGATGGGTGTCCCCGTTACAGCTTGGCTTCTCTTCCGCAAGCCTCCGAAGAGAGGCGGTGAAACACAACCCATAGGGGCAGGATTTACTCTTTGCCCCCAGCCTCTGTCTCTGCAGGCTGGAGGTGGGGATGACACATCGCGTGGGGAGGGAGCCGGAGGGCAGTAACCCGTCATCTCGGTGCCATGCTAATGCCGGGGTTAAATCAGAGGGTGTCGCACGGCGGGGGTGCCAGGGCTGGCACGGCTCCCTGACACCGAGGTTGCATCCACACAGGTGTGGCTTTACAGCACTCCTGTTCCCAGAGCAAAGCCTGCAGCCTGTGCCGAGTTCCTGCACGGAGCAGGAGACGTGCGGGTGCCTCCCAGTGCAAAGATCCACCCCACGGAGAGAGGAACACCTCTGACGGGAAGAGCAAAACGAAAGGTTTGGAGGTCTGAAACCCTGTCTCTCACACGAGAGAGTCAAATGAGAAGATAGGTGTGAACCAGGGCCGAGCCACAGAGTTTGATTCTGGCTGTCTTTTATGAAGGAGTTTCATCAAAGGCCATGAGATGCACACTCTGAGCATCATTTGCAGTCTGGCCCCCAGGACCTTCTCAGCCTGGGGAACAGGCTGCACCGTGAAGCTGCTGGGAATAATTCACTCTGTTGTGGCTGGAGTCTCCAATTTAGAGAGGCTGGACAAAGCAGAAAGACTAAATCACCCAGATGACTCCTAGCAAGAATAGTCTCCCCCAGGTCAGGAATGCAGGCAAACCTGACCCGAGGGCTAGCTGCCCTCAGGGCTTGCTTTTATTATTATTTTTTCCCTCTGACAAACACCTGGCTGCTGATTCCATTGCTACCCAGTTTTCACTGCATCTGCAAAGAGCAACGAGCTACAGAGGCCCCAAAGAGTTAATTCAGACTGAAGACAAGAAGCAAAACAGCACCCTAGAGCCAGGCTTCTCCCCCCTGCTTGTGAGAATCCCTGTTCCCATACAGCTCTGCACACTTGCAGCTCTCCCAGTTAACAGGTTGTTTGTCTTTCAGTGGATTGGAGGGAGTCTGTGTAAACCTCCATGCAACTGACTTTAATTACCTGCCAAACCTGCACCAGGGCATAAGCCCACATATTGTATGTGACATTACCAGTAGAGCAAGTACTGGAATGCAGGGGCTAGAATAATTTGACAGCTAACATAAAGCACCATGATTTATATTTTGGTTATATTGAGATTTTTTTCCCCCTCTTTGAGCACTCATATAAATATTTACTTGGATCCTAGGACCTTGCTTAACCCTCACAGTGCCACGTTTCATCTTCTTCCTTTTTTCTTTTTTTCTGGTATTTTTGTTTTTCAGCAGCTACTTCAAAAAATGCCTTTCATTTTAAAACACAGAAGATTTCAACCAAAAATAACTTCACCTTTAAACTGTTTCATCTGTAAACAATGTGATTCAGTGATCTTGATATATTTACTGTAGACTTCAATTGAAAACAGATTATGGCAATAGGTTTCTTTTAAAAGATACATGACATTTTAGTAGGAACATTGGGTTTAGATTCTGAAGCAGACATCAGCTGATGCCTCTGCTTTGTTTTAAATTTTACCCAAGCTATTTCATTAATTATTGAGCTGAGTAGCATGACTATAAGGTCTGTTTATTTCAAATTTAAACTTCTCTGCTATTTAAGGATTCTTTTTCTCTTGTGTCACCTCATGGGTTTAGTGTCCATGAAGCAGGGCAGAAATCACTGCATAAGAGAGTTCTGATAATACTGCAAATCAGAAAGCCATAGACTTTATTATTTTTGTAATTATCATGATTCCTGTCTGTCTATCTGACTTGAGCCTGAGTCACTTATTATGTAGCCCCAGAGGCTCATAGGTATTTGCTTAATACCCTGCTCTTTTGGGTGCCTGACTTGAGGGAAGTGAGGATCTGAAAATACCTTTTCAAAACCATTGTTAGCATGTTCTGCTAACAAACACCCTTGCTGTCCCTTTCATCCATCTGTGGAGAGGGTTAACCTGTCACTGCACAAACCCAGTGCTGGCCCTGAGCAGTTTGTGCTCTTCAGCTCTTGAGATCCACATGTGCTCTCACAGACCAGTGCAGCACTGCCACTGCAATACCCAGAATAAAACACTTGATCCAGGGGTCAAGGCTAACATAAAAATAAGGATGGCCTGTGTCAGGAGGAGTTTAGTGTCCTGAGTGCACTCAGTTTATCAGCCTCAGCCACTGTGCAGGATAGAGCTGGCATTACCACTGCAATAACACGACATGTGGAGCTGGATGTCATTGGACAATGAGCCAGAGGGGGACCAGGCTGAGGAGAAATGTAAAAGCTTTCCTTCAGGATTGCATGAGCAGAGATTTCAGACTCAAAACCCTTTTTTCCCTGTAATTGTTGGCTGCCTTAAATAGGGGGAAAATGCAGATTTGGAAGCTGTGAGGGCCCGCGTTAGCTCAGAGACCTGTTTATAATTATACGTTCCCTTTCTCATGTTTGCAGAAGCTTTAGGTAATAAGTGCACGACAGCATAGGAGCAAGGAAGAAGCAGTTAGCTGAAGAGCAAGGGCTGGTTTATTACCCTCTGTAATTTCTTTTGTGAATGGGCTCCGTGAACCAGCAGGAAAGTTTCAGCTCCATTCCATAGTAAATAAAACAGGATCCATGGACTCACAGTATTAGTGGGGCTTGTGCTGCCTTCCCACCTTGCTGTTTTTTCCCTGGTAGCCAGGGATCCTGTCCTGTGCTCCAGCTATGTGATGGGAGGACATGCAGAGGAGCTTGCCAGGCTGAGCCCTGCTGTCAGTCTGCAGCTCCCCTTGGCCAGGTCACCATAACCCTGTGAAAGGTCAGTGGCTTCCTTTAATAAATTACCTGAATTTCTACTGGAGAAGGAGCAAGTACTGTTTGTGTTTATTTATGCAGATTTCAGGTGCTTGGCAGCGGTTTCTTGCCACACTTATTTCAGAAAAAAATCGTGTTGACCACAGTGTCCTTGTCACCATGTGTTTAATATCCTTTATAAAGCCAGGAGCACCTTTCTGGAAATAAATGAAGTCTCATTAGTGGGAAGTCGAGGCTAAAGCAGAATCAGATCTTTATATTTTATCGGAGGGAGGTTGCAGGTTTCGATAGAATAGAGGCACAAGCAATGCCCTATATTTGCAATACATGCGTGTTAATGCAATACTGGATTAAAACATCCCAGTTTAGAAAGAATCCCAGCTCTCTATTTGTGTGGACATGTCCTAGTATCTCCTAGCATTGCAGTAAAAGCAAGAGTCTGCAGAGAGGGTACAGTTAAAATGGTGTATTAGAGCAGCACAGTGACATTGGCAGTGGAGTTTTCTCTGGTATAAACCTTCACCCACTGCCTCCAACAACGAGGGAAAAGGCAGAAGAAATAAGTTTGAGATGTTTCTTTAAAGAAAGCACTAAACTTGGTAAAAGGACACAGCTTTGCTACCTTGCTCTCTGCCCCTCATGCCTCAGGATATCATAAATTTTTGATACCAATAAAACAGAATTTTTGATGAGCTGCTATTTTGCATTAAAGCAACTTTACATGCAAAGATTGCATAATAGGAAGTAAAATTGAATTTTGCCTCAGAACAAGTTCTTATTATTAATTTAAGTGTTTTTTATATATTTTAGCAGCAGCTTATCATTCTATATATTTAATTTCTTTCAAGTGAGAACACTTAGCATTGGTTTCCTTGTCTAAACAAATCTTTTAAGAGAACACATGTATAAAGTGGAAATGCAGTGTTTTGAATCTGTGCCTTAAGACAAACAGTGAAACTTTAAAAGGGGAAATAAAAAAATGTCAGAGGACAACAATCTCTAAAACCTACCAGCAGGCTCCTTGGGACAGGAAAACATGCCACTTTCTCCATATGGAATAATTTTTCCCCTCTTTAGTGCAGTGTTTATTCTAACCTTATTGTGGCAAAACTGTAAATACAATAAGCCCCCATTGGAGCAATTCTGTTTAAGGCCAAGGGTTTGCAGTACCTCAGGTCTCGAGTATACCACAGTCCATTCCCTAACGCTTCCACCGTGAGGCACAGGACCAGCTCACAGATATAAATTGGCTCTTCCCTGTCCTGGATGCATTAGCAAGAAAACATTTTGCAGCACTTCATGCTGCATTCAGAATTTACTACTGAAAGTCACCATTTAAAAAATGAAAAAAGGCAGAGCTTGGAAGGTTTTTTAACCCCCCTCTTCTTGTTCTTCTTCTTGCATGAAACAGAAGTCCAGTGTGGGATCCTATCAGACCACTGCATGCAACATTACTGAACACACCATGCAGGATTATGCAATAAGCTATTTACAGTGTGTGTGTGTGTACCCACATATCTTCAGATTTAATGCAACCCAAATAGAGTGAAACATGATGGTTTAAAAGGGAAAAAAGAAAGGAAGAGAAAGAGAGAGAGAAAGAAAGAGAGAGAGA
>NW_008236180.1:835952-837730 GCF_000691975.1 Corvus brachyrhynchos
TCCGCGCCCGGCGGAACGCAGCGGGCTCCCCGCTGAACCTGCGCACGGCGCTGCGCGGCCGCGGAGCCAGAGAGGGATCTGCGAGCGCTGGGGATGTTTTATCTGTCCTCCCCGAAACCCGACACCCCCAGCCCCGAAGTGCTTCCCTGACCTTGGTCTGTCAATCACCGGCACCGAGCAGCCTGCTAGAGCCAGGCGGGCACTGCGCCAGCCCGAGGGAGAATGGGGAAGGGGGGCGGGGGGGAGAAAAAAAAAAATTAAACCCTAAACCAGCTGGGAACAGTTATCTCGCAAGCCCTGGATCATCCTTATAACACATCTTGCCTGCCCACCTCAATACGGAGCAACTCATCTGCCGGCCGGCAGCAGCGCTCAGCATCTCTGGAAAGTCTTAGAGTGATGTTTCTATCTTTAGTTCAAAACGTCTTTTTAGTCTTAGATGTCTCTGTTTTGGAATTAAAGACAATCAGCTTTACACACTCTCCTGGAGGGGAGGAGGGAAGGGAATGTTGAGAGGAGTCTATTAAACGGTTGGCAGCGATAGTCGGTAAGCTCTGTGTCAGTAAATGGGGGGAGAAGGGGGGGTGTTGCCAATTGTGTTTCCTGTCTGAGTGTCTCGTTCAGTTCTGGAGCAGCCGTAGCCGGTCGTCACCTCTGTCCCAGCAGGGGGTGCGGAGCTCGCTCCGGCTGTTAGCAATAGCTCTTACAAAACTGCGAAATCAAACAAAATAATATGATTTTCACTGAGGGGAATCGTCCTCCTGCAGTACATGAGATCACACAGTGATCAGTCATCCGGCAGCCAAATTTAACGGTGCAAACCTTGGGCCCTTCCCTGTCACACGCCCCATCCATCCCCGGGGTGCGGGGCAGCCGCCGGCCGCTGCCGGGCTGCTCACGGGGGTCTCCCATCGCCGGCAAAGGCTCCACCGCTTCTGCTCCCAGCGCATCACAGAGCCCCCGAGCTCCCTGCTCCGGCCCAGAGTGCACGGGCCCGTCCGAGTCCGGGTCCCAGTCCGGGTCTGGTCCTGTCTCGCTGCCACCCCAACCCCATCCTCTCTGAGGTTTCGAAGCGAGACTCGGGGTGAGGGCCTCTACACCCGGCTTTTGAGGAGACAATTTGCAGCATCTTCGCTCTGGAGAGCGTCGACGGCGAGTGCCAGGTCGTCTGTCCGGTTCCCGGAGCGGGAAGTGGTCAGCGCTCGGCCCCTCCGAGCCGGAGAAGCAGCTGCTGCCTCCGGCCTCCTGCGAGCCCCGGGGAAGCCCAGCCCAGGCCGCCTGGAGCTGCAACACCTCCCGGCCGCGGAGCTGGAACCCGGCCCCGGCCAGGGGGTGCGTGGGGACAAGTGGCTCAAAGGACGGACAGAGGAGCCACCGGCGAAGCAGCACGTCCGGAGCGGGGGGAGAAGAAAGGCTTGGGCAGGATGCACGCTCTGTCCTCCGCAGCTGACAGCAGCTTCTCCGCGCTCCGGGGCAAGCGGGGAGCCCCGGGCGGGCGGCCCCGAGCTGACCCGCGCAGCCCTCCCCTGCCTGGGGAGCACCCCGCGGGCAGGCCGGTCCCGGGAGAAAAAAAGAAGGGAAAAGAGGAGTTTTCCCTTCGCTTCAAGTAGCTGCTCTCCGTGGTGCCCCTGTCTCATGTGTCAGCCCTTCGCCGATCGGTGATGAACGGCGAGAGATCAAAGCCGATACCCATGGATGGCAATAGGCGAGCGGAGGGGAGGGGTCCCCCCTGGCTGATGGGGCTCCCCCGAGGTGCAGGCAGCTCGGCACAGGCAGGC
>NW_008236180.1:838180-839143 GCF_000691975.1 Corvus brachyrhynchos
GAATAAATTAAAGCCCATGAGCGGTGCCGGGCCAGCAGAGCCCCGGCCGCCCGGGCCGTGCCGCGGGGCTGCCCCGCCGCTGACACCGTTCTGTGGTGGGAATCTGGAGGGTTTTTCTCAGGCCTGTTTTTCCTACTTTTTTGTTGTTGTTGTTGTTGTTCAATTAGCCCTAGTGATTTATTCAATGCATGCATGAGGGGACATTAATATGCGGTGGCAGTTCCCACAAACAATATTCCTCTCAGGCTTTCTGCAGCCATAGCATTTACTGGCAAGGGGGGAGGCTATACAGGGAAAGCCAGGCTCTCCCAGCCTTTTCCTCTGCAAACTTCTGTCCCCCCTTGGCAGGGCAGCAGGGTACGAGCTTGTTCTCCGGGCCTGACTCATGTAGCCGGGGGGCTGGGATGGGCCCCGGCCCCTTCCAAGCTCCCCCAGCTCAGTGGCTGGCCCACCTGGCTCTGACAAGGCAGGGATGTGGATGGGATTTACGGGGGGGAGGGTTAGGGGGGTGTTTTAAGGTGCTGTATTTGCTTTTAAATTATTTTTTTTCCCACATTCTCTCCTTAACCAGTTTGTTCTTCAAAAGCACTTTATGCCATCCCTGCAAAGAACGTCTCGCTGCTGCTGGGACGAGGAGCAGGGAAGGGAGAACCTATTTTTTCTGGTTGTGTGGTACCTTGCATTTTAAAAGGACTTTAAAGTTCAACACCGCTTTCACACTTTGAGAGCAGCAGCGTTCAGACACGCTGCGACCCGGCTCGGGGAGTCCCTTTCCCGCACCCAGGAAAGGACCGGGGGCGATTTTTAACCTCCTCCTCCTTCAATTTAGGGAACTGTGCGGTTATTCTGCATTGAGAGCAGCTGATGGATGGTGGTGGGGTTGCGAGGTGCTGAGCACTGGGGGGTGGCGGGGAGAGATCTTTCCCCTTCTCCACATGCATCTAAGGAGTCATCGGCAGGAAA
>NW_008236180.1:839481-842637 GCF_000691975.1 Corvus brachyrhynchos
GAGCAGCAGCGTCCCCGAGTGGGCAAAGCAGCTCCGAGCCCCCCCCCGGGCCGCAGCCCCCCACAAGCCCAGCGCCAGCAGCAGGGTGAGGACAGGGACGGGGCCACAACTTTTCCCCTCTTTCCTTTTTTTTTTTTTTGGAACACGCGACGTCAGAGAAGCAGGTCCCTCCAAGAAATGCCATTTCAATGATTTTAATAAGCAAAATAGGAAACAATTTTAATAACCAAAAACAGAAACCAGTCTGAATAAAACTACAATAGACCAGGTTTTTTTAATATTTTTCATATCATAAGCAGGATTTGAAATTGATCCCTTCAGAACTTTACATGAAATAAAAACAATTTTTTTCCGCTGCTGCAATGTTTTGATTTCAACACAGTTGAATCAGTAAAAACCAAAGATCGTTTTCTGATGCATGACTAATATCCACAATATTTAAAACTGCAAGCACCATGCTGTTCATTACAATCTTGTTATTACTGTTAATTTATAAACTAATACAAACTTAAAATGCATCCGGCCAGCAGTGCCAGCTATCCTAAAAGGAAACTAAAAAATAAGTTTTCATTTTGGTATTTTTGTCAGTGCAACGTAAATCCTTTTACTGACCTGCAGGAGGAAAAAAAAAAAAAGTAATAAAAACACCCATAAGACTCCAAACTACTACTACTATACAACTGCAAATAAATTTTGGCTAAAACTTTCACTCGCTGCATAGGGAAGCAGAGAAGCAGATTACAAATCATTGCAAAAGAATACACTTAAAAGTTGCGGTATGTCTTCCTAAAAAAAGTTTTAGAATTATATGCTTTCCCAGCCCACTCATCAGCTGCTGCCATTGAGAAACCCAACTTCAGTGGCGACACGGAGCCCTCGCTGCTATCGCAACTTGACTCGTAACGAGGAGGGTTTGGGGTTGTTTTTTCTCTTTATTTACCGAAAATCTAGGGGCAGTTGTTTTTTAAATGGAACTGGTATCTCGTCCGTCCTTCGCTTCCTGAGTGTACAATCAGAAGGGAAACTATCTGGCCAAGCCTAACCACTCAGGCTGGGAATTGTCCTGGAGGAAAGAGCTTCGCTGCCACTTTAAGGCATGGAGTAGGTTCTAGTGACCGAGGAGAGTTTTTCCCTGTTAAGTTTAGGTTTGTCAATGCTATTCAGGCGGTTTTGCTTCTGCCCCAACAAACAAAAACCAAAATGAAAACTAACAAAAAAAATACAACTTAAAAGTGCACCAGATATACAAAGTTGGTTTTTTTCTAATGCAAAATGCCCATAACTTTTTTTTTTCTTTCAGTATCTCTTTAACACCAAACAAACCGTATAACCAGCCTGCTGAAATGTTATTTTGTTTTTTGTGTATTTTTCTCCTGTACGGTTTGAAGTAGCAGATATTTACAAGCTAACAACCATAAAAGAAAACAAGAGCAAAACCAACGAACAAAACTGCACAAGCAGTAAAAAGTTCGATAACCTGTGATGCTTTTCTTATTGATGAAACAAAACAACAACAGAAATCTATGATCGATGATCAACATGCTATAGTTAAACAAGAAAATGGTACAAAATAGAAATTATTACCATACATGTCCAGCATGCAGGATTAATATTTTTAATGCAGATTTTCGTATTTTTTCTATATAATCAAGCAGGCAATAAAACTGATGAGTTTTTTTCTTTCTTTCTTTTCTTAGATTGAATGTCCCATCTGAGTCCTGTAACTTATTTCTCAAAGCAGGCAATATATGAAGAGTTTGCATATATTGTCCTTTTTATTTATTCTCTTTTTCCAAGCAGGTAAATTGTGCATGAGATGGTGCTGTATATGTCCTCTCCCTTTCCAAGCAGGCAGTACGTTATAGATGGCTTGTTCATTGTCCTTTTTTTATTATTATTCTTTTAAAGTCCATCTCGCTCTGCAAGCAAGCGATCTATAAAACGCTTCACTTGTCCTTTTCTCCTTTGCCTCTGTCTCCCTCTCTAACTTGCACACGAAAGTCAAAAAGTTGCACTTTACCTCTCCCATCCCCACCCCCAGCCTACTTTTCCCACAGCTACTCTAGAAGACTGGATGCTGCAAAAAAAAAAAAAAAATCAAGTCTCTATTTTTCTCTCCTCCTTTCTCTCTAGTCAAGCAGACGGATGGATGGAGATGTCAGAGGAGGATGGGAGCGGGGGGGGAAGGTGACAGGGGTCAGGTTTGGGGGGTGAGGGGTTTTTGTTTGTTTTTTAATTATTTTTGTTAAGCACTCACAGGAAGAACTCAGGGGAAGACGGGTTGTCACTGGTGGAGCCGGCCTCTCTGAAGCCATTGCTGGCAAGTTTCTCACACTTCAGCTTGTAGGCGTCTCTCTCTCTGGCAAGCCGGGTCACTTCTTGCTTGAGCTGTTCCACCTGCTGAATGAGCTGGGTCTTTTCGTTCTCCAGGTGGTGTTTCTGCTGGACACGTTTATACCTGCAGGACTGGGCATAGCCCCTGTTCTTCAAGGTCCTCCTCTTCTGCTTGAGGCGGATCACCTCATCTTTGGTGAAGCCTCGGAGGTGCCTGTTGAGCTCCCTCACAGACATGGAGACCAGCTGGTCATCTGAGAACCGGTCCTCCACGCTGCTGGAGGGGGGATGCTGCTGGTGTGAGTTCTGGAGCTGCTGGGAGGAGCTGGAGGAGGTGGAGGGAGTGGGAGAGGCCTGGTGGTGATGATGGTGGTGATGGTGAGGGTGCCCGCTGCCGGCCAGGTCTTCGTGAGTGACTGCGGGATACTGGTGGTGGTGTTGGTGATGGTGGTGATGGTGGTGGTGGTGGGCCCGGAAGCCCTCAAAGCCCTGCAGCTGCTGGGACACCTGGTGGGACCCAATGAGGGCTTCGACAGCGTCCTCTGGGGTGAGGTTCAGCGCCTCGGGGTTCATCTGCTGGTAGCTGTTGGCCATCCAGTACAGGTCCTCCAAGTGGGTCTTCTGCTCGGTGGGGCTGAAGCTGGGCGAGGAGGGCACGGAGCTGCAGGGGGTGCTGATGGGGGTGGAGGAGACGGAGCCGGCCGGCTGCAGGCGGGTGCAGTGCCTGCCCGAGCGGTCGTTCCTGCCCAGGGGCTCCTTCTTCACGTCGAACTTCATCAAGTCGAAGTCGTTCACGTACTCCATGGCCAGCGCGCTAGTGGG
>NW_008236180.1:843430-843753 GCF_000691975.1 Corvus brachyrhynchos
TGAGCGCCCGCCGCTCCCAGCCCGCACCTCCGGGCGCTCCCCGGCTCCCCCTCCCGCACCCGCGCCTTCCCAGTTATTTATTTATTTATTTTGTTGTTTACTTACTTATTTATTTATTTCTCTGCTCCCTTCCTCCCATCCTTTTCGGCCTCTGCAACCCACAGAGGAGGGGGACTCGGGGACATCCTGCCCGTCCCTTTGTTCTAAATATAACAAAGTGCCCCTTTTTGCCCGCTACCGTCCCGTAGCGGATCTCAAGGCAGGGAGCTTCCCCCCGTGCCACGCACATGCATCCACCCTTTTAACTTTATGTAAGCGTCCCG
>NW_008236180.1:843867-845228 GCF_000691975.1 Corvus brachyrhynchos
AGCGGCTCGGCAGGGCTGTCAGCGCTTCGTTTACAACCGGGGAAATCCTCCCGGTTACAGGAAGCAAATCTCTCCCTAAAGTAAAGCAAAGGCATTGACACAGACAATTGCAAATATTAGGGAGAGAAGGGAGAAAATATAATTACATTCCGGTTCTGAGAGGACCGTGTTTGCTTTCCTCTGCTGTTCCCTGAGAGAGAGACTGCATGCAAAGGAGTATTCGGTTTGTAAGGTTTCTTAGTTTCTTTTTTTTTTTTTTTTTGGTCCAGTAACAGGATTTTTTTTTTTTTAACATTTTGTAACGATTAAGGGAGATTAGGGCTTCTTTTTACACCGCTTTCATGCTCAAACAGACAGAAAGTGCGACCCCAAGTGTCCATTTTTAGAATAACAGCTACTTTTCACGGGGAGAAAACACCCGGAAAAAGGGGACGGGCGTGAGGGACCGGAGCGATGCGGGAGCGGCCGCGGGAGCGGGGCTGCCCCGGTCCCCGCCTGGCCGCGCCGCTCCGGAGCTGCGCCTCCTGCTCTGCACCTCAGAATCCCCCGTATCACTCTCCCACCTCCCATTTATTTAGCCAAAGAACAAAAAAAGTTCAAGATCTGTCTGCTTCCCCGAAATTTATGAGCAGGGAACTGCCTTTCTGGAGCCGGGACAACACTACGGAGTCCCCAAGCGGAGATCTCCCTGTGGGAGTCCGTCCCTGAGGGACCCCCCGCCAGCTCCGCGGCGATAACCACAGCCCGGACCCGCTTGTTCCGCTCCTCCGCATCTCCGCAGAGCCGGCCGCAGCCGCGCAGGGAACCAGGGAGGCAAAAGTCGCGCAAAGTCCTCCCTTTCCCCAAAAAGAAATTCCAGGGGGTCCCTCTGGCAGCGCGTTGGAGGGAAGAGGAGGAAACCAGGCAGGGAGAATTCATCCAAATCCTCTTTCGCAGCACAGGCGCGCCGGGGTTTAATTTCGTGTGGCAATGCCTTGTGTGCGTGTTTCCCCACGACATTTGGAGGGGACAGAACTCTCAGTCGATAGTCCCCGAGAGCGGCCGGCTCCGGCGCTCTCCACACCGCGCTCCCAGGAGTGAGCGCTGCCTCCGCATCCCGATCCCGGCCGAAGCGGGGCTGCGCTCCCGGGAGCACGCAGATCTCTCTCCGCAGGTCGCGCTGCTCCGAACGCGTGTAGGGGAGGACAGGCGTGGAACGCACCCACAGACCCGGGGCCGCTCCCTTTGCCCCGCATCCCCCACGGGCAGCGCGGCCCCGGCGGTGTGGGGGGCCCCGGGGTCCGCACGGCCACCGCGCTGCCGGCTTCCCAGCAGTCCTAGATTTGGGAAATCGCCGGCTTTTCGCTGTTAACGAGCGGCCC
>NW_008236180.1:845345-846055 GCF_000691975.1 Corvus brachyrhynchos
TCGGCCGCCCCCCGGGGGATGGGGCGCTGCCGAAAGTCCCTCGTGTGGGTCCGCTGGACTTGTTATTTCTGAGGTCCTGGAAGCTGCTTGGGGAGAGCTTTATTTTTACCTGCACGTTAAACGTTATCGTTGCCACTGAAAGAAAGGGGACCCTGGCGAGAGCTTGGGAAGCCTGGATGCAGCCCTGCAAAATGTGCCAGTAGATGGATAATACTTTTTCCTCTCATAATTACTGAGGTATATTCACAAGGTGGAGCTACTGAAAGGCGGAGGGAAGCATTGATCTGATTATCTCCCTGCCCATACACACTCTGTCCCTTTCCTTAATCTTTTAAGCTGTGAATTACAGATCGGTTTTCAGCGTTCATCCTCACAGTCTTAAAATTTCGGGGCACTTCCTGGGTCCGTTTCTTTGCTCTTCCATGCCTCGCTCCCCTTTCAAAAATACATCCCACAAAACTTGTGGCATTAAGCTGCTGACTGAAGTCAGAACCGCTTCGTGCCCCGAATCGCCAGTTGTTCACTGTCGTTTTTAGTTCGGCCACCAAAGGTTATTCTCAATGGGATTTATATGTTAGGGGCGTTGCTCCTATGTACATTTTAAATTATATGTATATATAAATGTATATATAAATATATATATAAATATATATATATATATTTTTTTTTTTTTTTTTTTAAAAAGGATTGGGGAAGAAATAGTGCTGCTG
>NW_008236180.1:846163-864245 GCF_000691975.1 Corvus brachyrhynchos
CTCCTCCGCACCCGCGCAGGAGGAAGAAGACGCTCCCACCTGCCCGACCCCGCAGCTCGCCTCCCCGCCGAGCACTCCGGGCAATTTTTGTTTAATTGACACCTTCTTCCAGCATCCGAAAACCGCTAATCGAGCTGCTTTAATTTTTTTTTCTTTTTACATTTTAAGATCCGGTTTTTCAAGGTTCGTTTCGAGGAAAAAAATTACTTCTTCCCGCTCTCCCTCCACTTCCCCCTGCCTTCCGCAAACTCCTGGCCAAAATCGGGACGAGTTCAGAGAAAATGATAATGTCATTTCAGATCAGCTCCAGCCGGCACATCCGCCCAGGGCAGGGCAGTTGGGGTCCTGGAGCCACGGAGATTTTAAATCTCTGCCTTAAAACTGCAACATACAGATACCTACCCGTGTTTGTTCAGGTAGGGCTCTGCCTAAATTGGGTAAGCGACGTTTAGAAAGGGAATTTTATTACGTTGGCATCCCAATCCCCAATTCTTAGAAACAGCAGGTATAGGTACTCAGATGAAAATTAAGACGACTGTTATGTGTGCAGTTTCCATGCTCGAACTCCTCGGGTTTGGTAGCTGACTGTTACTTTTGCCCCAGAATTAGCTTTTTTATAATCCCATAACTTCAGCGGGATATGTTGGCTGAAATGGGAGTTTTGTTAACGAGCACAGACCCAAACCTAAATTATCCGGGGCTGGCAGCCGGCACTGATAGAGGAAAAGAGCATCACTTTCCTAATTCCTACCTCCCCTCGCTTGATTTTTAATTTCCCAAACCGCAGGCAGACACGGTGCTGGATGTCAGGATTTTTTCCCCTGTGTAAGCAGCGAGGGACCTGGTTAATCATCTATCTCAGATACATGTGCATGAGAAAGAAAAGTGTTGATGTTTGCTTGTTGGGGCTGATGGGAATGGCCCACGAATTTAGGATTAAATTACTAGTGGTAATCATAAGGCTTTGTTTCCCCTCGCTCTCCTTTTTCTGCGGGGATTCTTAAAGTAAAGCGGGCAACATTATTTGGACAAAGTCTAGAGAGCAGCTTTGCTGTATAAAACAAGCGATTGAACCCTTCTGGGTTAACTGGGACCTCTTCAGATTTTAGCCCGAACCAGTTAAGAGCGGGGCAAATCCCAGTACTAACTCTAGACACGTTTTCACAAGTGGATCTGGGAGAAGGGAGCGGAGCAACACTTCAGAAGGGTAGGTATCTAGGCGGGTATTTTTCTTTCCCGAGATTTTGCAGGGTCCAGCGTTAAATCCCCGCTGAGCAGCGCGGGTCAGGGTGTGCGGGCGGCGGCTTTGGGGTTCGCTCGGTCGCGGGGGTCGTGAGTGCTCCCGGACGGGTGTTGCTGTACGGGACAGGGGGATTTAGGGGGCGATTTGAACGCCCCACTATTAAGGCGGCCCGTGAGCCCTGCTGTGCCCGTGTCACTGCCCGGAGGGTCCTCCCGAGCGGTGCCCGGCCCCGCCGGCCCTGCCATACACCCCCAAACGCAGCAGCGCTCCTTGGGGGGGATTGATGCGGACGGAAGGGGGAGCGACGGCTTCTGATGGGGGGAACCCCGGTGGGCACCGCACCAGCGCATGTTGGAGTGATGCCCAGCTCCCGTCCCGGCGAGGTTCGGAGGATGCTGGACCCGGGCAGTGGGGATTATCTTCTTTTTAGAGGGGGGAACGGCCCCCCCGGTGCCCTCGGCTGCTTGGGGTTAGCCCGGGACAGCTGCGCGGCCCGGGGGGACTGGAGGGGAGCGGCTGCTGCTGCTGCTGTGCCCGAGTCCTGCCTTCCTGTGCAGGCAAAGAAGCACAAGCCCTCCGTGGCACCCTCTGCAGTTGGCTCAGGGTCTCGCTGCGCTCCGGGATTGGGAAGGGGGGGGTGAGAAAGGATGACTTCCAAACCAAATGGCTTCATTTCACCTTCTCCTACAAGAGTGCCTTCGGCAGGGAGGCAAGCAGAGAGCAGGAACATTCTGTTTCTCGTTATTTCTTTCAGCCTTAGCCCCGTTATACCATGAATGTATCGGTCCAAACTTGTTTTCAGAATAATTTGTCGCTTTCTCAGCGTTTCCAAACTCTGCAGTCTCATCCTAGCCCCCATCTCCAATACATGCTCTTGTTATTATTCCCCTTGCCATCATGGTGAAAATTGTTTCTAGCAGATACACCTCATCCAGGAGCACAACATCCCCCATTTGAACCTTGCTAGGACCAGCCTTCCTCTTGTGCTTGGCTGAGTTCTGCTTCCCACTTGAACCATGGCATCTTGAACTCACTATGTGAGCCCTTTTAGGAGCTTGTAGCTAATAAACAGCACCAAAACCTTTCTGAGTGATCAGAAGTTGCCTTTGGAGACTGAAGTAGCCAGTAGAAGCTGAAGAACTGTAATTGCTGCACCTGTATATTGCAACACCATTTTGTGTCATTCAAAGACTTTTCAAACACTTCAGAACTTGGACCACATCTTACTAGAGAAAAAATTCTCTCCTGCTCATCTGCTTCTCCTGTGATTTCAGATGTCCGGGTGTACAGATGTCTGGGTGGAAAAGGTACAAGGGTTTTTAGTTCCCTTGGACAAGAGAGAGATAGAAAAGGGAGATGTCAGGGAGACAGGGAAGGTGTCCTGGAGCCCAATGTCACAAAGTCACGAGAAGCCAGGAGATCTTCCAGAAAAGGTCAGCATCCTTTTCTGGCCATAGTCTGTTGCCTGTTTTTCCAAGGAGCTCTGTGGGAGGCTTTCTTGATGATCAGATCTTCAGCAGGCAGGAAGGAAGTTCTGGCCTCAGTTGTGCTTGAGGAAACTCAGGACCACAGAAGCATCTTTTCAGAAAGACGGTGTTGCTGCAGGTTCAATGTCCGTGGCAGCAGAAAGGCTGCTCCCTGCAGGCCTGGGTACATCCCTGGGCCCTTGCAGGATCAGGGGGCTGTTGGTGCTGCTCAGGAGTCCACAGGCATGATCCAACACCCACTGGGGACCTGTACCCTTTCATTCACACTGATTTGTAATTCCTTTTCATTGCACAAAGTCCTGGATTCAAAAAAACTGCTTATATAGAGAAAATTTTTGGAATTCCCTTTCCAGCATTTGCTGCATAAGGATTTAAATATAATCATAAAGCCTATACTGGATATTCTTTTTGCTCTTTCCACCTTTAGTGCCCATTAGGGATTTGGTTTTGTTTCAGGTTTGACAGCCCCTGTATATATGTATTTGTGGTTGTTCCGTACTGTTTCCTGATTTAATATCAGCGCAGTTACAGGAGAAGGATGCACCGTTAGCATTTTTTGCTCAAAGTATTTTTCAAGCTCCTTTTTGATGTACTGGTCAGGTTTGCAGCTTCTGTGCTCTTGTTGATCAGAAGAGGAAGGATCAGGTTTGTTGTGCCCTTTGGGAATGAAGCTCTCTATTCACCTAAGGAATTCAGCTATCTTCCTTCACTAGCCCCTCCATATAGATCCAGGTGCAGGAGAAAGGTGAGGAAGTATTTAGTAGAAGCCTGTTATGCAGTTTAATTAAAGTCCTTTTGTGCATTTCTGAGAAGTAAATATGAGCCAAACTGGAAATGGGGTGGCTTCTGCAAGCTTCCACCTTCATTCCCAAATATTTTTAAGTCCTAAATATGTGAAGGGAAAAGAAGAGAGAAAAAGAAAGGGAACAATTCAGGGGAAATGCTTCTGTTTGCTTTCCCTGTTAGTCTGAGGAACATGTATTCAGCTGTTACCCAGACAGGAGAAAATAAAAGGCTCCTGATTTTTGTTTCTTCTACATATAAAGAGATCCACAGCCTTGAATAGCCCCAGACCAGATGATTTAAAATCAGACTCAGAGTGTAAATTCTGCTCCGTTTGTCCAAACAAGATATTTGGATCACAGTGCAACTTGTCCTTTTATCTTTAGGAAATAAAACTGGGTTTTAGCCTGTGTGTCTGTGGTTGCTGTGGGTCACAAACACCTCCCAGCTTAGATCTCCCTAGACCTCCAGTCCCTAGAAAAGCTGGAGATGTTTCCCATCACTGGCCACCACCTGAATCCTTAGGAGGGTCCGAGGGAAATGGATCTGACACGGCTGGGCCAGGACATGGGGAGGGCTCGTGGCGCTGCCTGCTGCCCCTGGGACAAGCTGCAGTTCCTCTGTAACTATTGCTTTACTTCCAGAGCTCCTCTGCAGAATGGTTAAATGAGTTTGTGCAGGAGAGCTGACAGCACAGCGGTGCTGCAAATTCTCACCGTTTCTCAGGCTGGATGCTCTGCAGCCAAATCAGCCATGGACCATCCTGGGATCCCATAAACAGTGACTCTGTTCCCTTGGCTGGGAGAGGGCCACAGGAGAGTGCAGCAAGGAGAGGGGCAGTGCGAGGTGAGCACAGGCTGCTGCAAAAGAGAAGCTGGTCTGGGAAGGTTTTCATTTCTGTGTCTATTTTAACAGCAATCCTATGGGGCATTGCAGGTTTGCTGTACCAAGGGAGATAATTTCTTCCTGTTTTCCTCTACCAGGATCAATTCCTCATATGTTAGTGGAGACAAAAGCACACCAAAATTTCCAGCCCATACCCTGTAAGGTAGAAAAGAGCTCCTGCAGCAATCAGTAAATGCCCATGCTCCAGCAGGTTTAGTTATCCCTCTTTGCCTAACAGTAACATGGACATCCATTAGGTTTTAAAAATACACATATTAATACCCAACATGGCTGAAAATTTAGGAAAAAATATTCCCTAATATCTGTGAACTAATCTCCACCTACAGAATTAATCACCACTTTATACATTTTCTGAGCATTGTGAAAAAACAGATTAGAGTCTCCTGGACAACATCTCTAAGATTCTCCAGGCTTTCAGTGTGAGTGCCCTGTTTATCTTCAGCATTAACTCTGTATCTGCAGGGGCTTTAATAAGTGTGTTTTCATCCTTCACACATCCAGATAAAGAGCTTCACCCCTTAAAGCTGTGATTACACCTCAGCAACCTCTCTCTTGGCAATGTATGTGTAGTTTCTGTTTTGTGTTGTTTTCCTGGCTTGAATTAACACGTTTCAAGCCTCTAATGTACTTCTTTAATAACTGACTTCTAAAAAAAAGGGAAAGATGGAGAATTTCATCCAAGAATTCCCAGCTGGAGACATCTGTTCAGCAAGTCACCTGATGAACAGCTCTAACCAGCCAAGTGTGAGTTATTTTTATTGGTTCAGTGTTTTAAAAATAGAATTTTTTTTTTTAAATTGATACCTTACTAGTGGATTCCTTCACTGGTCTACATGGATTTGGATTTATTTCTCCTGAAGGATTAGTACAATCCAAACTGAGTGATCCATTCCAAAACCGAGCTGACCAGCTGAAACCAGTAGGAACCAGTTAAATGCTTGAAATGAGGGTTTCCACTAGGGTAATCAAGTTTCCCAAGAGGTGATGGATTTGATGTATAGCCTGTCATGATGAGTTGCAGGCACTCAGCACCTCTGAAAATCAGGCCATAGCAGCTTTCAGCAAATCTAAAGAGACGGGGTGTGCACGTGTGAGCCAGAGCGAGCTGCAGAGAGGACACACGTCTTCATTGATCTCGAAAGGCAGGTTGAACTGTTCTGGTTTGAATCACATGATTTGTCATGTTATTTAGCAGTTGTTAAGCTTAGGTGAGCTTGTAGGATCCTGTCAGTGCACACTCAGCCCTAATCCTCTCTCAGTTTATTTGTCAGTGCTGCTACCTGGCTCCTCTGTGAGAGGGTTGGTCCCACGGCTCCTCTTGCAGGACTCCCTGAGGTGCTGTGCATCCTCCTGGTCACTCCTCCCCACCACCCAGCATCCCAAAGCTGCTTTCCAGAGGGCAGGGCTGATATAATGTTTGATTTTGCACTTCTCTGTGTTTTTTTCTGGGAAGACTTTTGAGGCCCATGGACTTTGCCTTGATTCAAAGACTTGCTTGGAGCAGGACCCCAGGCTGACATGGGGAGGGTGACCCAGGAGATGATGGAAAAGGAGGGGTAGAAGGGCAAGGTGGATGAAGACAGGAATGTGGGAGTGCACCTTGTGCAGGGTGTTGTAGACCCTCCTGCTGTCCATCCATGCAGAAAGCTCTCATCCAGCCTGTGAGCAGCTCACCTGACTTCACTGGCCATTCACTGGCCTAAGCCACTCACCCTCCTTGAACTGGGACAAACTGGAGCTCTGAACTCTTCTCCACGCCCCAACACAGGGCATTCAGTGGGTGGAGAGCACCAAGAGCCAGTGACTGCCTGCACTATCCAGGCAGTGGGTACCTGAAGGAAAACTCTGTGGGGATCCTCTCTCCTGTGAACCATGGGAAGGGCTGAAGGCTCCCCAAGGAGACTTTAGGTGGGGGAGTAGCAATGCAGCCCCCCAGTCCTTTCTACACTTCACCCTGATGAATTATTTGCTGTTGAGGGCAAGAGTGGGATATCATAGGCAGAGAACACACTAATATCTTCCCTTTTTTCTTTCCTTTGGAATAGCTCAAATTAATAATTTTATATCTTTCAAAAGAAAGAGAGGTTTTTCTCACTTGGGAAAAAAGAAGAAATGTTTCCTGAAAGCTGTATTTTAATTGAGCCAGGCTCAGGAGTGGGGAGGCTGAGGGAAGAATTGCTGTCATGGAATTAACTTTATGAAAGAAAAGCAAATCTCCACCCTGTTTAAACATGGGGAAAACATCACAGAGGCATCCTGCTGCACCAAATGGTAAACATGTCCATGTATTATATCACTTATGGCTTCCTTAAGAGTTTTATGATGCTGTTCTCAATTACTGTGTTTGCATTTGTAATTAGAGTGCAGAACACATTGTGAAGGCAAATTATAGAACTAACTTGTCCTTTCAAAATAACCCATTTGCTCAGTGTGTTCCCAGAAGCGTCTCTTTATTCAAGGGACTCCAGTGAAGGAGTAACCTCCTCTGCTGAGGGTGTTGGAATACACACTTGCTGCAGGGAAGGGAGAGGAGAAACATACTTTTGCCCCAGGGTTTTGCTGTGCTTGGGCCTGACCTTCAAACCACTGAAACTCCTGTTGGTGTCTTTAAGCACAGCCCTCAACAAGTTTGAGCAATTAATGGAACCGGGGGAGGTGTGGGAGAAGAATCAGGTTTTTTGCTCTGCCACTGATTTCCTCTCTGGCCTTGGTCATGCCATTTGACCTCTTTAACTGGCTAAAAGTATCTTATGAAAGAGGCTAAAAATCTCCTATGGAAGAGCTGGGATATTACTGCTCAATCACCAAACATCTAAATAAAGGTGAGTATGCAGGGCTGCTGCTGTCCCACAGTACTTCACTCCTTTGCGGGAAGGTGACTCTGACAGCAGCTCTCTGCTTTGTGTGCATCAGCCTTTGCCCTGGACTGCCCTGACACATGGGCTCGCTCTCTGTTTAGGAATAAGGATGACTGACACCTTGCTCCATGCCAGGTTGTCCTAAGTGCTCCCAAGGCTCCTCCACGCAGAGCCCAGGGCACGGTGCCGCTGCTCGGCTGCGCTCGGTGCCTCACGGGGTCTCACAGAGCAGCTCCTGACCAGCTGCCCTCGTGTTTCCCTCTGGCTACTGAGCATCAGGAGCAGAGATCTGATCTTCCTCTAAGGCAGGTCGATTCTGTGTAGAGCAGACTGGAGTCTGGGCCAGCTGTGCAATTTGCCTTTGAATTCAGTGGGGAAAAAACTGTATCCAGGTCTGAACTTGGACGAAATAATGCTCTGCCAAAAGTGGAAAGGAAGCAGAGTCTCACAGTTACTACTGTGCTGTGTTTGCAAAGAATCCTTGCATTTGTTGTTTGTTTGTTTTGCAAAGACTACACTGGGCGGGAGGACTTGACCTTCAATGGATTTATCTGCAAGCAAAATTTTCTTCTTCTGTACCTGAGCTGGGAGGGCACAGGAAACTGTCCTGCAATGTGCAGCCCTCCCATAAGTATATCCTCCCCATTCCTGGCTGTGAGGAGTTACTTGGCTTTGCTCTCCAGTCAAGGTTTTGGAAAAGTCTAAGCTCAGTGCTTGGCACCTACCTAGCACACTGCCCACCAGTGTCCTCTGCTTGTGCACCAGGGCTTCATGAAATCAGGCCAAAATTGTATTTAGAGGACAAAAACCCCCAAAGAAACCCCAAAACACTGCACAATAAGATTACTACAATCCTTTTCCCCTTTCCTTTTCTTCACTTTTCCGACTATGAAGAAAATTGTCCAACTTTTACTCCCCCACAGGTAACTCCCCATTTAATTTCCAATGCAGCTGAGTTAGAAGTTCACCACAACACCAGCTCTGCCCTTGCCAATGCTCGGTTATTCATTCAATTCTTGGTATCTCTTGCATGGGTCAGGAAGGTTGATTCCTCGGCCCCAACTTTCTGTCAGGTGCTTGTTCCTTCTGAGCAAAGGTTAGGTCACCTTCTGATGATTCATTGAAAAAACTGGTTTTATTACTTTCCCTGGGCATGGGAGAGTTTCTTCAAAGAAAGAAGCTGCAGCCTATGGGATGACCATCCCAAAAGGAATGACTGCCAAAGGGGTTTGGTTAGGGGTTCTGCTTAGTATCTACCATCAAATTTGTTGTTTAATGTCATTAAATCCAAGAGACTTCCTAGAGGAACGAGTTTGAACTTTATGAATTGTGTGATTATTTGTGAAGTGGTTTAGGAAGGGCATTTTCTGCTGTTGATATGAGAGAAGAAATTCCAGTGTGGAATTTTGCAGCGCTGGATGCACTCCAGTTTCCATAACCGTGTGTTTAAAATATGGCCCAGGTTCACTGAGCAATGTCAAAACACATTTGCAAGGCTGACCAGGGAATGGGATACAGCTGCGAAACGGGCAAGCTCAATTTCTTTTGAGGAACAAAAGAGAGAAGGGCGTTTGTCAGCTGAAGGATCCCATTTGTGAAACACCTACTGTTGTTGGGTAGCTGGGATTTAAAACATGTCTGTCATCACCCTGTCTTTGTGGCCAGTAATGCTGCTTGCTTTGCTCCACCGCCACTGCTCTGGCAGCTGAACAGGACGGGCGGCTTTCCCTGCTGATCCCAACCAGGGTAGCTCTGGCTCCAGTACCTCACTCCCAGGGAACCATGCTGGCTGCCAGCATCCAAGTACCACCAAGGGCAAATCCAGAGACAGCCACCAAAAAATTTGAAGGTGTGAGTTGCAGATGTCAGCTTTCTGTGGTTTTCTTTTTTGACAAAGCCTATTTCAGCAGTTGAAGTAGGGAAACACCCTCCATCTAACACATGGAAGACTTTTTTTTAATAAACGCCCTTCAAAACCAGAGAACTTTACCTGCCTCATGAAATTGCATCAATATTTCAAGAAATAGCACAGTGGAAAATTCATATTCATGTTAGATGTCACAATGGGAATTGGCAGCACCTACAGGGGAGTACCATGTTTTCTGACAGTGCTTACAACAGGGGCAGAAGATAAGCATGTAAAAAATAAATTAAAATCTCTTTACTTGGTGAAATCCTTGTAGTTAGTGCTATTTTGAACCTGTCAGCTGCTTAAGTAACAGCTTGTCAGTGCTCGTGGCCTGGCCGAACACAAGACCTGGTAGTATGGCTGCAGATTGTCAGGAGCTGAGTGATCTCCTGGGTTGTGATTTATGACTCCACAAACAATGACAAGCAAGGAGAAAAGGCCCTGGCAATTTCAGAAGCAGTTGTGGAAACAATTAGATCACTTTTTTATTAGGTCATTTATACAACTCTTCCTTTTAAAAATTAGATCCTTAATGAGTGCATTTTTCACGCATTCGGGTGCTTTGTCCTGTTTTTTAGTTGAGGGAAAATCCTGGGCTTTCCTTTGGAAACACTCCTGTGCCATGTCTTTAACTTCCCAGCGGTGCACAGGACATCCCTGAGCTCACCCACAAGTCCTGGTCCATCTGCAGCCAAAGCCCTCTGTGAAGATGAATTCCTGCAGGAATTGCACTGCTTTATGTAGCATTCTCTCATTCCTGGTTGCTCACATCCTTCTGCTGACCTGTCCTTTGTCTCCCTACAGCTGGTGGGAAGCTTCTGGCAAATCACGCTGGATCAGGCAAATAATACTGATAAAGAAAACTTGGACCAGAATTTTTAGAAGTGCTGCAGTTTGCATGTCTTTTACCCTTTTTAGTATTCTTTTACCTTTCTCCTTTCCAACAGCAGAGTTGTCAATATATTTCCACTTCCAATTCCTTCAGTGGTGGTTTGCCCAGGGAGCTAAAAAGAACCAGGTCTCATCTTTTTCTAAGGATCCAGTGGCGTTTCTCTAGAACTGCCCAGAGTCCTGCTGTCCAACCCCTTGAGCCTGGAGCATGAGTTTATTACTGGGCTGGTGAGATAACATCTCATTTGATAACATATCTGAAAAGACATGCTAAATCAAAGTCTCTCCCACACCTTGTTTCCTTTCTTAGATGTTGTCAGTCAGTGTCTCGTGTAGTTCTACCTGATAATAGAGTCACAACATCCTTGTTTCTGATTCTTTTACAGAGAAACTGGCTCCAGAAGTGGCCAAAGCCACTCAGCATCCCAGGAATTCCCCAGAAGCCAAGGGATCCCAGCACAGATTCAGGTTCCTGGGATGGATCTGAGTTATTTTACACCATGGCTAAGGCCATTATAATGGGAATTTCTGCTATGAAAAATAGTGAAATGTGAACCTGGGAAATGAGCTCTTGCTGTAGAGAATCACATTTCTCTCATTCCCCTTCTTTTAAAAAGTAGGGAGATCTTGGAATTTCTCCAGCACTGTGTATTGAGGGATGAGGCAGAGACTTGTGCTCTGCCATATTCTGTAGCCCAATGAGGACAAAACTTACTCTCAGCTTTGAGTTTTATCATTCCTTTTCAAAACCCTCTTCTGTTGTGCTATGCACCTGCAGAAATCCCTTTTATTGCCATTAAAAAGGCAACTGAGGTGCCCATTATTTTATTTTTCTTTTAGTATTTGTACAGAACTCAGCAAATAAAAATGGGTCCCAGATAAAAGGTGTGTCCTTTCTAGTAAAGCACAAAAAAATCTTAATCTTTGGTCCAGAAGCAGTAGATTGCCACAAACAGTCGGCAGCTAAAATCATTAATCTTTGCTGCTTGCCCAACTGGTACTAGTAGTAAAGAAGATAATACACTAGCAGAATCAGTGACCCACTACAAATTGGTCCTGAAAGGTCCACCAGCCTAAATAGACTTTTGCTGATCCAACACTTGTTAGGAATCCCAACAAAGAGACTATTGGCTCATCTGATGAGCCGCTCACTATTGGGCCTTTTGCAATGGCTGGTGATGGATGACCATACCCTCTTTGAGGGGGAAGATGCAGCTCCTGGTATGGGGCCTTTTCTCATCTTAAATTTGTACTCAATAAATCACAGGTGCAGAAGAGACAGCATCAGTTTCATTACACCTACATGCTCCAGTATCAATCATGCCAACACAACGGGCTGCATACAGTTCATTTCGGGAGGCTCTTTCTGTTCCAATACCATTTCCATTCCGTTGTGCTTTAGCATTCCTAAAGTGTTGAACATCCGCAGTGAAACACCGGGAGAAGGATGGGATGTGCTGTAATTGCACTCTTTCGACACGAGACAGGGCTTAGCTCACAGAATTCGGTGTATGATACCCTGCTATTGCTTAAAGTGAAGTGCTAAATAGGTTGGTAATAGTGTGGTCATCACACACCTCTTTCGTTCTTAAACTTGTTTTTTCATTTGCTCTTTAGCATAGACTTTCATTCAGAGCTGCAGCAATTGCCCTGGAGTGGTCCCCTTTCTGTGATTACAATATCATTTTCCTGTCTGGTTTATGATACTCTTTTAGATGATGTTATAATCCCGTACTTACCCTTACCCAAACCTAACTGTAATAAAGAAACCGTTTCAGAGAGCTTCTTCAGTGTTTTCTCATTTAAAAGAGTTTCTGCCGTGTCTTCTCTGGCTGGTAAATACCATGGGACCTTTTCAAGGTATATCCATTGGGATTCACAATTTATTAATCTATTGCAGAGCTCCCACGTTGTTATGTTAATTCCAATGTCAGCAGTTAAAATACACTTAAAATGAAGGAGGCTTTAGAGCTCTCAGACTTGATATTTAATGTACATAACCAGATACTTTCATGGCATGAAATGTATGTCTAACACTCATCATAAAAACTATGAGCTATGTTTTTCAAGTATGATAAAAGGTAACAGATTATTCCCCACGTGTGTCCAAAATCCATTTAGCCATCTTTATACAGGGAGAGTAATTTCTTAGTGACCAATTACACTCTGATTTGCATAGGAACAACTATGTTTCATGCAATTAAGTTATCACAAAGTCCTGTCATTCAGCAGCACTCTGTTAATCTTTAACTCAACGAAAAGCCATGTCAGCAGAGCACCAACACAGAAAAGATGGGTGTTCAAAGGAACTGCAATAGGAGCGCATTCAGGACTGTCAGACAGAACAAGCTTTTCAAAAGGACACTTCCATTCAGTTTAAACCTACAAGGGTGTTGGGCTGACACCTCCATTTATTTGCTGTAGGGCTGCAAGGAGAGAAAAAGAGAGACTTTCAGTCTTATTAAAGCAGTATTTGGAATACGAAAAAAAAAAGGGAATCTTTTTCTTCTTTTTCTCTGCTCCTTTTACTCCACCTCAGCAGCAGATCATAAAGCAGGGACAGTATTTATGCGAGACAAGAAATTATTGGTTCTAATGTGCATCTAAAAGACCTGATTTTTTGTGAACCAGCCACCAAAATCTAGTAATTTCTTTATTTTTTTATGATTGTAGGGAGACATAAAGGGAACACATTTTTAAAATGTAGTTAGGAGTACAGAAGTCCCAGGAAATAGCATCTTTCTGCCACATCTTTTGTGGCTGTCAGGTCTAAGAGCTAAGGCCACCAATATGATTCGGAGATTTTTCTGGTCAGTACCTACAGCGTGTCCAGTTCTACAAGATAGAAATGATGATTGAACTTTGAGAGGACATTTGAGGACACAAGATGATTATGTTGTTGACAGATCCTTAGCTGGTACCAACTGGCACAGGGCCACCATAACCAGCAGAGAGAGCCCAGCTGCATCTGTAACCTCAGCTACTCTCCAACACTGGGCACTCAGTGATATCTGAATATGTGAATATTTGCAGGTAAAAGTTTGCAGGTTTCTACATGATTCCCAAAAATCCCATCATCACAGTCCAAGCAGGCTCTTCCTGCTAATATTTTAATCATTTTCACTGGAAGCTGGAACTTTTCTCCTTGTCTTTCTTGTTTTGTCTCAGGGATCTTTCCTTCTGTGAATGTATCTATTGTCTAATATTCACTTCACCTGGTTCAATTTGAAGAAAATATTTCTCTTTTAGGATTGCATCTAAATTTTTATATTTTTCATTTTTCATCTCAATTAAAAATAAACCATGCTGTGAGTTCCCTCTTCAGTTTTTTATCATGCCACCAACTCTGTGCATTTTGTCACCTATATACTAATAAAACAGTCTTTCTAATGTATATGAACACATATATCCCTGTAACTGGCTTTTAGGGCTACTGTCCAAAGAAACTTTCTTGTCTCATTTGCACTGTGCTGCAAAACACAATTTTTACTCCAAAGAAACTGCAAAGAACTCTGTGTTATCTTTGTTCTGGCCTTAATCTATAATGAATGTCAGTAACAGTTGTAAGGTGAGATACAGATTAAAAATATTAAAATATAATTTGGATGTTTTCAAGGGTTGCATGCTGGGTAACATTTCTGGCAGTGCCAGAAGGCCAGATTTGTTAGTGCAATTATAGAAGTGACTTCTCATTTTCAAGGTGTCTAAACTTCCCAAAGGTACAAATATGTGTTTTATGTGAGGTTCAGAAGCACCTTCATCATCACCAATGTAAAATAAAATTGAGGTGCTTTTGCTAATCCCATCAGAAACTTGTTGACACTGTTATTCTATCTAAATAATTCCCAAAAATGGGACTTTGCCATTTAGATGTCTTTGGGAAGCTTTAGCCAGAGGTGAGGTCCAGGTGACGGATTTTGTATGGAAAAGCAAAAACACTGTTCAAATAGAACAGATCTCTACTCCTGGCAGAGTCAGTGGCACAACTGCGACCGATAACCAGTGACACTGGTCCCAGTTTACTGGGATTCATGGAAAATGGCAACCCCCTGCTCTTGTCCTTTCAGCCCTGCATCTGCGGCTGAACCCCAGTAACCTCCCCGAGAGCAGGAAGCTTCTCCCAGGGACATCAGTGTGCACACAGCCTGGCAGGATATCAGCTGCTCGGGCAGGTGAGGGCTTTAATGCAGCCCCTATCGCTTCTGGTGGAGAGTTCAGGGCCCCAAGAGACATCGTGCACAGCACGAGGCTGCACCTCAGCCCTTCCAGACAGAGATTTTCCCCTTGCCCAGGCTTCGGTGCCCGAATGCAGGGCTGCACTCGTGTGCACACACGTCTGAGCACACGTGGGCCCTGCACAGCTCCTGCCTCGTGTTTGTCCTCACGTCTGTCACCCTGGAATAACCCCCAGAGCTCCTTAACCCAGCAATGGATGATGCAATGCCCGGCCTCTTACTCCGGTGCCAAAGGAAATGCTCTCAGTGAACTCGCAGGCATCGCTGCCAGGGGGTGAGGGAGAGGAGGAGGAAGCACTGGGACCTTTGTGTTGTGAATGACACATCACGTCCTGCTGGATGTCACAGAGGTGGGACTGAACGCTGTGTTAAAGAATAGGTACAGCAAAGTGATGGCTGGGGGAGGCCAATTTAAAGCTGGTAACCTTTACAAACACTGCTCCTGAGTGTAAGAAAGTTTATCTTGATTGGGAGTGGGTTTGGGAGGTGCTTTGCTTCTGTTGGTCAGCAGGCAAAAAGCTGGATCAAAGGGCTGACCGCTGAAATAAAATCTGAATTCATCCCTCGCAGAAACTGATGGGGCCCTGATTGTTCTCTGGGCAGTCAGGAGTCACGAAAATGTTCTGGAAAATGTTCTCATAACCTGATAAAAGAGCTGATTAAATAAAATTATCATATTGTCAGTTTAAGATTTTACTTAGAAATCTTTTGGCCTAGTTCAGTTTAAAAAAAGTCACCAGGTTTAGTTCTTTTGCAGAAAAAAGATCCCATCATTTATTAGATGAATGAAGATATCAATTTCTGTTTAAACATTAACAGGGTGATGCCAAATATTAGTCAGTTCCTAATAATTTTGAGGGATTAAAAAGATAATAAAAGTAATAGTCCATTACATTACCTACTTCAGCAAGATTGTAATGAATGTAATAAATTCCAGATCAGGGTTATAACAACTTCCATCTATTTAAAATGAATTTGTAGGGTTACTTTCATTAACTATGTGTATGGAGAAAATGATCTGACATATTACTTTAAAAGAGCTGTAAAACCGATTAGAAGGAAATATGCTTCCCAGACAGTGATCTGGGCCGCTGGGGAAATTTTATCCCTGGGAAGATGGGGGGGAAAAGGACTAGAAGAGGAAAGGACCTTAGAAGATGCTATTGCATCGTTTTTTTCACATGCCCCAAAGTCGCTTTGCTCCTCAGGAGAGATTCAGGCAGTAACAGCAGGCAGAGAGCAGGAAAGGGATGAAAGCCACTTTCTCTCAAGACTTTTCTATTCCCTCCGCCTCCTTCCTCAGGAAAGGATGGATCCGTTAATGAATAAAGGGTTCCTGCCCTGGGGATTTGTGCATGGAAATGAAACCGTGCCTGGTTCTGGTCCGGCCCTTCAGCAGCCCAGGGGAAGGCTCAGGCATTAAAGGGGACGGTGGCCTCATTGCTTGGAGGAGACAAGGGACCTAGCACTTGACTGCACTACAGAAATTACTGCTGCACCTAGAATGCAGCCTTCATTTATCAATTTCATAGCAAGGGGGAAAGGGAAAGGGAGGGGGGAACCCAACATCTGACTGCCTTTTTCAGCTCACGCTCCATCTAGCCACCGAGAGCCCTCCAAATCCAGTCATGTGTGTTATAAAGAGTCCCGGATAAAGTAACTTAATACTAATGATTTATACTTAATTGGACCTCTAAGTGATTAAAGTGGCAGTAATGAATGAGTAACATCCTTCTAATTCCCTTTTTCCATTTGGCTTGGCCTGAAGGCTCTTTCTTTGTGCAGGATTTGACTTGGGGCTAAGCAATGCCAGTGGTTTTTAAGCTTTTACTAGCATGTGTGGAATGAGCCTCTTGGATCATGTTTACAATAAATGACTCTGTAAGCATGCTACCAGGGCATTGGTGGGGTTTTTTTCCTTCCTTCCTTTCTTTCTTTCTTTCTTTTTCTTTCTTTTTTTTTTCTTTTTTTCTTTCTTTTTTTTTCTTTCTTTCTTTCTTTCTTTCTTTTTTCTTTCTTCCTTTCCTTTCTTTCTTCCTTTCTTTCTTCCTTTCCTTTCTTTCTTCCTTTCTTTCTTCCTTTCCTTTCTTTCTTCCTTTCTTTTTTCTTTCTTCCTTTCCTTTCTTTCTTCCTTTCTTTTTTCTTTCTTCCTTTCCTTTCTTTCTTCCTTTCTTTTTTCTTTCTTCCTTTCCTTTCTTTTCTTTCTCTCTTTCTATCTTTCTCTCTTTCTCTCTCTCTCTCTTTCTTTCTTTCTTTTATTGGATTAGCCAATTGTGAGGTTAATGAATATGCATTTGGCAACCCATGTTTGTGAGGCCAAGTCCCACGTGGGCATCAAAGGGTTTGAAATGTGTGAGAGTAAATATCAGCTTTGTCAAAATATTGATTCACTTTAAGAATAACACAGCACCCTCCCCTTTGCACTTACATTCATAAGGACAGACCTGCTTTACATATTTTTTACTTATTTTATAGGACTTAATATTGACAATTAATTGACTGAATAAACTGAGATCTTCTAACTTTGTACTTCACTTATCTCTTCCCACTTTTTCGGTCTAAAAGTTATTGTTACCCTCTTCCTTAAAAATAGAAATCCATTAAAAATGTAGCTGTTAATGCTTGAAATATGCAACTTTTTAAACAGAGAGAGAGATATCTAAAACCTCATGTTTCACTCTGTGTTGGTAAAGGTAATATTAGGCAGCATAAAGGGTGCTTTAAGTCAGATGGAGACATGTGGAGCTCTTTTCACACTGGGGCAGATCCAGTGCAATCCTTGGAGCTGGGGCAGCTCTGAGATGGGGGACCAGGAGAGGAGCAATGAGGTGTTTATAACACTGTGCTAAATTGCCAGGTACTTAAAATCAATTTGGGTATGTTTACCCACATGCCCCAATTATACCTTTCACTGGAACATAAATAGGAGTATACCACATACATCATACAGTATCTGTGTGATGCTGTGGTTGGGTTGTGACAGCAAAACTGCCATAATGCAATTAAAAAAACTAATAACAATGCTTGAGCTTCTTCTGCACCAAAAAATATTAATTTGGACAATCCCCCAGCTCTCTCTTGCTGTAGGTTTTCTTATATGGCTGTGGTAGACTTTGAACCACCTGGAGATCATGTATTCAAACAAATTATTTGGGTTATTTATCTTTTTTTTTTAATCCCTGGTTCAGGAATACTTGGTGGTGAGAAAGCTGTATGGAATAGGTTTGATTTTATCAGAGATGAGGATTATTCAGCAAGAAGGAACACTCCCTCACCTGATTCCGAGGACAGATTGCTGGCTGCCGTCATGGGTAATAAAACTGCACTGCGGGTGTTGATAGAAACTGGCTAATTAATAGCCCATTACTATGCTGTGGCTGACTAACATCAGAACCTTCTGAGACCAGTTACACTGGCAAAAATCTGGAGGAACCCTCAGAAGGCTGGTGAAACTTGGATTTGGCCTGAATTTTAGGAGTGTGATTTTTTTTCAGGTGTTGTCCACGCTCATGTTCAAATTGTGTGGATACTCTCTGTGAGATCAGTGCTCACACAGGGTTATATGCCTCAGATAAAGGGAAAAATGGAGGGAATTTCAGTAAATCAGCTGTGGTGCCCCTACACACCTACAAGCACTTGATGAAGTTTATTCCCTGCTTACCACAGCCCTTTGTGAGGTTTGTCTGGACGTCTGGAGAAAGGGCTCTGCACCCCGACACTGAGCATCCCTCTCCTCTCCTCTCCTCTCCTCTCCTCTCCTCTTCTCTCCT
>NW_008236180.1:864334-936982 GCF_000691975.1 Corvus brachyrhynchos
CGCCTGCACCCCCACACTGAGCATCCCTCTCCTCTCCTCTCCTCTCCTCTCCTCTCCTCTCCTCTCCTCTGTTTTCCCAAGATTTCAGGGTCACCTTGCCCGCAGTGAGCGTGGCGGAACCATTTGACACATTGGGTTTTCTCAGTATTGCAGTTCCAGCCAGGAGTAATCTCAGTTAAACATCTTTTGGGATGGTGCAGCAATGATTCAGGAGACGCCTGACAAGGACATTAGTAGGGAGTAGCAGGGAAGGGAGAGGTATTATCCAGAGCTACAGAAAATGCCTGGTCAGGAATACGAGAAAAGGAGAAAAAGTGAAGAGTGGAAGAAATAAGCAAAGAAATAGAAGTAACAGCTGCATTTAACATGGGGAAAGAGCCAGTGATTTCTGCAGCAGTGGGGAGGAGAAAGTAAGAGCAAAACTAAGATTTATGGAGGAGCAGCTAATATGAGATTGGAGCCTATCAAAGGCTGAAGGAAACTAAAAAGATATAAAAAAATATGAATTAAAGGCAGCAAATGGGGCATTTTAAGTGCTAGAAGTTAATTAGCCCTTGCAGCCTCAAGGCTGTCCACCTCCTCCCAGTGCCTCAGGAAGGAGTCCCAGCTGCAGGATGCAAGCAGACAAGGAGCACTTGGCATCTGGCACCAAACCTTTGTCTGCTGCTCGTGGCTGGGCGGTTCTAGGGCTGCAGAGAAAGGCAACCAGACCTGCCTGGCTATTACCTGTGAAGCTGTTCCTGCTCTGCCCCTTTCCACAAAGCAACACCACCTTCAGAGGAGCTGTGAAGGAGTTGCTTGTTGGGAGGTGCTTCTCCTCTAGACCCCCAAAGTGCATCAAACCATCTTCACACGGAAGGAACAGTGAGGGCACAACTCTGTTCCCTGATAATCCTCCCAAATTCTTCTGAACAGCCTCAGTCATGGCACAGAGAGTTCCCGGGAGGACTTCCTCTCTTCAAGGACCAGTTGGCTGTACAAACACACCACTTGCTTTTGCATCTCTTTGAGCTATCCTCGAAACACCAGTGTTATAATTGGATACCCTTACCTCTGCTGGCCTGTGCTGCATGGGTCATATATGTAAACATCAAACTCAAATAACAACCCCCAAATTTAATTTATTTCTACCTAAACAAGTTCTTTTATCATAAAGCAATAAATTTGTCTTGGTGCTAGCAATTTGTTGCGGGTGACATAACACTGCAAATTGATTAATCGCTACTGTACACGACAAAATGAGAAAAGCAAGGAATTATTATGAATAGCGTCCATCTGATACAGTAGGGATTCATTATTCAAAAGTGTTAGCTAGTGGTTAGCTATCCCCTTGTTGCAGATTACATTCATTTGCAGAATCCTACATCATGCTTACACAAATCAACAAACATGCATTTATTAGGACATGGAATGAAAGCTATTAAAATGTGAAAAATTGCCTTTTTCTTTAAAAAAATTAGTCAAGTTTGGTGGTAGCCTTTTTTTTTTCTTTTGGTTGGGGATGTTGTTATGTGGCTGAAGCAAAGAAGTTTATTGCGTTATTTCTGTGTTTGCATCCGGAACCAGGCAGATGAAGCTAAGTACACTGATATTGGTGGTTGGTGTCTTACACTGAGCCCTCATACCACAGGCTGGAGGATTTGTACCTGAAGTGTTGGGCTGGAATTATAATTGTAAAAAATAAGCTGTTCTCTGTCCTTCCAAGTGCATTTTAATTTTTAGCATTATATTTGTACAAATAGGTTGCAGTAATGTCTGAGGAACTTACTCTGTTTAGGGTGAACTATGAAAGGGCGAACAAAAGAAGAACTCTCCCCTCTATAAAGTAGAAAAATGGTATTTTTCATGGGTATGCCCCATGTTTCTCAGGCTGAACACTGCACCTCGTGTTGAGTATAAAATTACTCTGAATAAATAAATTCCAGATGCAAAGCACAGAAAAACATGATCTAGACCCCTGCTTTGCAGAGCTATCCTGGTTTCAGAGGATCATCATTCTCTTCTGAGACTGGGAGCAAAGTTTAGTGTGTCCATTTCTATTGCAGTGAGTGAGGTATCTAAGCCTGTCATCAATGTCAGGCGCTCTGTGTTCTCTGTGGAAGCAGCTCTTGCACAATAGGAGGAAAAAGATTGGTTTAACTTTTGAGGAAGGGCATGAGGAGAACACAGGCTTTTCTTCCACGCCTGTTTCAGGAGCTGCTGCTCTGCCACTTTGTGATGCTTCTACAGGTAATAGGATTAAAGGCACCAAACAGCAAACTTCCCCTGCCTCCTCCTCTCCCTCTGCATCTCCTGTCAGTGCAAAGTGCTTTTCCTTCTCTCTGGAAAGTTGCTTCCATCCTGCATTGCTTGAGGAAAGAAGTACAGTAATTGTGGAAGCAGCAGCTCAGCACCAGCTCAGTCTTTGAACTCAGGGCTCTTGTCTTTTAGCTCTGCTCTGAAATGCCACATGTTAAATTGTTTTAATGGCTACTTGCAGCAAATCATCACTAAAATATTCCCCAAAGGGGGATTTTTATGCGTTGCTAGAGTTTTAAAGTGAAGTTAATCATTCCACTTGAGTGTTCTGTGTAAGAAAATGGTCCTGAAAAATGGAAACAAACATATAAAATAGGAGTGTGAGATCTGTGGTGCATAATATTCATGCATTCTGATATTGATTGTTGGGTACACTCTTAGGTCTGGTTTCATTAACATGCTGTGGTTACATTAGTTGACATACACAGGAGGTATAACCACGGCTCCTGTGCTGAGCAAAACATCTCTAAGCCTCTTACTGGGCTCCTCCGAGAAATCCAGGCCCAGAGGCAGCAAAACAACTTTTTGCTCTGAGTGCTTTCTCCTTGTTTGTGTCCACTGCAGCCATGTAGACTCAGCAGCCACTTCTCTGCATGCAGAATCCCTGAAGTCAGATCATTCTCAGCCAGAGGGGGAGCCAGCCCCTGGTTGCTACTGCGAGCCTTGCTTGTGTTTCTGAAGAGGGTGCTGCTGGTTTCTCCTGGAGAACTCTCAACAATCAGCCATGTGAGTCCCTCCTTTCCAGGCTGTTTGAAGCAGTTTAATTTCATGGGTGCTGCCTGACTCGTTTCAAACAAGGAGGTGATGTACAGTGCTGAGAAGAGCGGCGGCAATCACCGAACCATCCTCCTCTGTTAAAACACAGAGAGGAAAAATCTGCTGTTGAGTGTGGACTTAACACTTACTCAGGGATGATGGCCCAGGAGAAGGAATCTGAGGACCTCTTCAGACTAACCCTGCCTGAACTACCCCATTAAACACACCCAGTGGGGTCAGTAGGGGATGGGGGGGATGTTGTGGGACACAGTGAGATCAAGAGATTCAGCTCTTCCCCAGGAGACACGGAGAACTCCAGCTCCACAGCAGGGTTTGGTGTCCATCCCCTTTGCTTTCAGGGAGACTGCCTGGGAGCTCCAGCTCCACAGCAGGGTTTACTGTCCATCCCTATGCTCACAGCAGGATTAGGAGCTGGACCTCTATTGCTGTGAGCATGGTGATGGACACCAAACCCAGCTGTGGACCTGGAGCTAACCAACTTATATCCTCAAGGACCACAGTGGCAAACATGTTTACAGCTGAAATCCAGGGGCCAAGGGAAATCCTGACCTCCTTGATGGTTAAATCATGAGGTTGTGACTGGCTCTGACACCCTTTAAGGGGGAAAAGAGATGGGACATTTTGCTTATCCATTCAAGGGCTGCTACAGTATAAAATAATTGACATTAAATTCCAGGTCAGTTATGTTTTTAATCTAATTCTGGACTCAGACTTGATTCAGCAAAGTGGTTTAAGCACTTTTAAGGTGCTGTCAAACCACTGTTCTATCTAGAACTGCAACAGAGTAGATTCCTGAAGCAAATTAGCTCCTGGCCATTCATTTCTGTGCTAGGTGAGCCTTTTTCATCAGCCAGCCACGGTTTTAATGATAAGAATGAGGGAGAAAAAGAAAGATTTCTGTCTGGGCAGTCCTTCTTTGCCCTGGGAGTATTGCTGTGCTTCTGTGCAGTGAAAAGTTAATCTTTCTTGACGGGTGATGCATGTGGATAGTACTTCATGCATTTCATACTGAATGCTTGATATAGCTCAGTGATCCCTTATAAACACTGCAGAAGCACCGGGGACCCTGGGCAAGGAAAAGATCTGTGTTAAATCCCTGTGTCTGTCACATCATAACATCCTCCTCTAATGACATGCAAGCTTCGGAGAGGCTGCAGCATCTCTGTCCTATCTGAGAGATATTTGGCTGTTAATGACTAACTTCCCAGTGACAGCAGCTCTTCTTGTAGATTGCTTCCCTTTGGTTTTTTGCAAAAACATCCACAGAATCAGTAGATAGGCAAAATCAATACGTCAGGGGCAGGAGGCTTGTGTAGGTGGACAGCAGTAATCGGCACCACAGCCAGTTGGATCAGTTTGGGATTTATTTTAGGATTTTTTCCCCTGAAGTGGCAGCATCTTCCTACTTTCGCTCTTGATCTCCTCATATGGAGCCAGAACAGGGCTTTGCAGAGGTGACTTACTGTTTAAAAGACACAAGAGTGACTTTAAACGGGATAAAAATGGGTTTGCAGTTCAGTCACAAACCAGTGATAAACCAGAGGATTTGATAGTTGCTCAGAGCATTTGAACACCTGAGAGCTAAACAGCTGCTGAGTGTGCTCTGCTCACTGTGCCTGGCACTGGGGGCAGCCAGAGGAGCTGTGCTGGAGTCAGGGCAACAAATCTGGCTGGGGAGTTGGCTGGTGGGTCTGGACTGCAAGATAAATGTTTATGGACAGAGAAACTTCTCCCTGGATAGTGGCACTGCAGGTAAAAACAGCTCTTACAAATCTCTTTATCTCCCAGTTTCTCTGTTGTTATGAACAGATCTATAATTGTTGTTTTGAGACTAACTTCTGAATCCACATTCAGGACAAAATCCTCTGAAATTGTTCCCACATTAGAGACAAGAGAGGGCTCTCTTGCAGCTCCTGGAAGCAGTCACACCTCTAATTCTCCCTGCTTCCCTAATTAAAGAGTACCAAAACCCTAATCTTTCCTAGAAATGCTTTGTCAGTAGGCAGCAGTGCCTGCAGAGTTAAGTACATCGGAGATTTCGACTCCTTACAAATGCTGACCTCCAGTGAGGCATCAGAAGCTACACTGGCAAAAAAAAAAAATTAAACCGTTTTGCAAGCAGTCTGTCTCTTCCAGCTGAGGAGTTCACCAGGGTCGATGTGGGGTATCTCAGACTGCTTATGACCATCACATGGAGTCCCCCAAAATCCAGCCTGGAAGTGTTTGGTTTCAGATGGGCACAAAGTCTGCAGGGCTTTACTTACATCCATCTGCAAATATCACCCTGTGGCTTTGCCTGTGCCCTCAGGCAGTTTTTCAAATTGTGGAAATTCACTCTCTAAATTAACAATTATGCAATGTGGGAATGGGTAGGGAAACAGGGCATGCAGGTATTTGTGTGGAAGTAGGAACAGGATCAGGAATCGGAATACGAGGAGGAAGACATAGAGGATAGGTACATATTTGTTCCAAGGTGATCTGAAAGGCAGCAGCAGGTCTGGGAAAAGCCAGTGCTTTCTACATTGTGTGCCTTTCTGAAGCTCTGGTACGAGTGCAGCCAATGGCCCGTGGTCCACCTGCCCCTCCTCACACCATTTACCTGCACACCTCTCGACAGGTCGTGTCCTCAGCAGGGAATGAACGGGGGCATCCTCGCGTTTGGAAGGAAATGAGTAACAGGAGGGATGAATGGAGGTGAATATGTATTGTGCCCTCTGTCAATGCATCATTTTACTCTTAGCACAGCAAAAGGGAGCCAGGCTTTTATTTACCTACTGCCTGAGCAAAGGCCAACAATCCTCACTCTGTCAAGTTACTTAAGTCTAGCAAATGCTGTGAGACCTGAACCAAAAAGGATGTTAAAGCTGGTGAAAGATTGTCATGGGGTGGGCTATGAAGCTTTTAAAAAACAATTGCATCAAGCTTGGGAAGGGAAAGGCTCTAAGGCCATTAACCCACTGAGCTATGAGGCTGTCAGTGGAGCCAGGGAGCATTTAATGTCCATTTGCAACATATTTTCCATGGGAATCAGTCACGAACCCTCTTCATACATTTAAAAACCCAGCCTAGCATGGGTGGCATGGGCACTGTTCTGTTCTTCCTCCATCTGACACGGATGGGTGGGAAATGAAAAGGGGAGGTTTCCTGGCAGGGACAGAACAGAGTAGTGGAGGAGCTGGGGACTCCTCCAGGCTGCCTCTGAGCTGCTGCACATCAAGGCACATCCTTTCATGTCCCTGAGCTGCTAAAGACATGGTTCCCCACTCCCCAGCCCAGCTCTGCAAGAAGAGAGCAAAACGCTTCAAAGCCAGAGTAAAAGTCTGTGCTCATAGGTGTAAGTGCCTACCTAGCATGGAAGGTTGTGATGACTCCCTGGGACACTGGGCCCTGGGCTGTAAAAGAGTGAATTTCTTATCTCTCTAAGGTGCTGAAAGCCCCTCCATGAAGCTGTTGGAAATCACTGGATCAAAACCAGCTGTGGAAGTGCAAAGTGCGTTCATTTATTTTGAAACAAAGACCTCTCCTATGGAAAGAATCAAATAAAGTGTGCAGGCGAGTCAGTGTGCAAGTGGGCGGAAAATGTAGAGCTGATAACAACATAGGAATAGTTTTACACATATATAAAAACCAGGAAGTAAGGAGAGGGAGTGGAAGCAACTTGGATTGGCATCAAAACCCTCTTATCTCCCACATTTACACTCTCCACTGCACAGATTACTCCAGTTCACCTTTAATTTGCCTTTTGATAGCTGTAGGCTGATACCAAGCACTCCTGAAAGCTGACACTTGGCAAATAGCACATTGCACTCCCATCTCAAGTGCACGACATGAGAGAAGGGTTTGAGGCCATCAGAGCCATGAAAGCTGCTGCTGCTGTGATCCCAGGACATTCTAACGTGACTTGATTTTGCTATTGCTGTGCACCCCAAATGAGTGTGACAGAGGAACAGCTATTTTAAAAAATGCCAAAGCAAAGTGTCAATGAGATAAGCTGGACATCTCCAATCAGAAACATCTCCCTCCACCTTCCTTTCCTTTTTGGCAAAATCTCAGCAGCCAAGGTGCTCTCTGTGCCAATCTGTGCATCCCTACAGGCAGCTGACTCATCCATCCCTCTCCTCACCCCAGAAGGTTCCTCCACAGTCCCCTCATTGTCACTGACACCTTGGGAGGCCCTGACCTTCACAGCATTGGAGAGTGAGCCCCCACACAGACACGCTCAAGGGTTCAGATATGTAGTGCTGCTGCCTGAGCTGCCAAGAGGACAAACAGCAACAAGATAGTTGCACAGCATTAAATATCTGGGGACTAAGTGGATTACTTAATGGAACAGGAAAATCACCTTGTTGACAGACATGAGCAGAGCAGGAAAGACAATCACATGTCCCTTGTGCATGAAGAACCAACAAAGGTTTGAACCCAACTGCACTGAATGAAGCACTCAGTTCTTGTTCTTAGGGTTTCACCTAATTCTTGCTTGCTGAATATTAAACCTAGCTCTTCTTGTCCTACTGACAGCCAACCCTGACATTATTTTCATCCTTCTTCCAAGTGAAGACCACTGCCTTCAACCGAGGTCTGTTTATAATCTGAAAATAGCTGTTGAAATGGATGTTCTCAGGATGCATAAAGTTGTTTATAGATAGGAATTTTTTCTGGCAAAAGTTCATATTTAGAGAAACAGCTCTGGAATTTTCTGACCAGAACAAAAGGAAACAAGGACAATTTCCAAGTGATTCAATAAGAATAGAGCGAAGCTATGCTTCCACCTCTGAATTTCATGGTTTTGGATCCACAAAGTTCAGTAAGATGAGGCATATGAAGGCATATGGTTCCCAGCCCTAACAAGGTGTAAATGCCCTGGCTGATGGTGTCCTGATGCCCTCGCTGCATCCAACATCATCCAAACAGGAATTATGAAGTCAGTGTTTGCACTGCAGTGGCATAAATCTCAAACCCATCATAGAGCAGCATCTGGAGTGTTGCAAAGTGATGCTGAAACAGCTTTCTTTTTCTTTCTTTTTTAGTTTAACATTTTTTTCTCACCTAGAGGGACAGGAGAGCAAAACTGATTTGCTCTTGCTTGACCAGGGTGTTTAAACCTGAACCCTCACCTCATCCAGGCAATAATTTAGAGTAAACACACACACACATACAGGAAGGGGAAAATCACTTTAAGGGCATTGTCACCAGTCCACGCTGCTGCTCACAGCCACATTTCTCTTCTCTGCTGTCCAGATTTGTTTTCTTTTGTATTTCCAAAGAAGCATGTTAGCCAACACGATCACACATTATTAAATAGCTGTCAAACTTACCATGAAATGGAGCACCAGTTTCCAGCGGAGTGTCCTGTGGAGTGCTCGGAATGGGTTTGTGTTTGGAGAGCAGGACTCACCCTCTGGCTGCCAGGGACTTCCACAGGCTGGGGCCCTCTGTGCCCCTGCAGTGACAGAGTGACCAGGAGATATTTCCCTGCTCTGTGTGGGCATTGCTTTAAGCAAAACAGTAGCAAAAGGAGATGCAATATGTTAGGGTTTGGCTTGATCTGCCTTGCAGCCATTCCTCCTGCATCCTTTGGCTCCTGGGATGGGAAAGTGGCCCAACAGGTCACCTGGCTGCAGCCTCTCAAAACAGGTAGGACTGAGCTGTAACTGCCTTTCCTTCAGCAGGAGCACTGTGTTTGGGATCTGTCTTCTGCTGACTGAAAAACCAAAATAGGAAAAATTTATGGAAATTGCATATCAGACAGACACGACAAGCCTCATTCCTTGGAAAAATGAGGTGAAAATTTGCTTGAAAAAAGCTAATTTTTCAGAGGCTATTACTTTTCTACCATGTTCCTCTAGCTCAAGGTACTGGATAAAAGAGTTTGCAGTTTGATATTCTAATCCTGGGACATGAGACAGGAACCTGCACTGTCCATAAGAACTGAAGATCATTCCTGTTTACACTCTTGCTGTTGTATCTCTGCTTTTTCCATAGCAGTTAATGACAAAATAATGATAAGGAGCCAAACAAAATCAGTTTTAGGACACACTTTGCAACCCATAGACCCCAAAGCTCTTTTGAAAGATAAAAACCATTTTGTTCCTTTAGGAGATAGATGATCATGGCTCTCTACAACCTCCCCCTGCACACATGACCACATCCTTCTCTCTTTGCCTTTTCCCATCGATCTTTTTTGTGCATGGCAAACTCAGCCAGGCAGGGTTTTGCTTGCTCCTCATGAGGAGAATCCTTTGTCCCCTCTGCAGTCACCCAGAATATTCATTCCCATTTTTCCTTGCCCATCAGATTGGGGCGGCTCCCATTCCCTGCCACATTCTCCCCTGTCTCCCTGACATTGCCATGCACCACATCAAATAATTGTTGTTTTAACTCTCCTCCTTCCCCAACTAAAATATACTTGATTGGGAGGGAGAGGGGGAACAGGGAAATAGCTGGGTTTATTTTAATAGTTTCCACTCTCAGTTCAGCTTTATAGTACAGTATATTTAACTTTAACGTATGGACAGCTGGATGCATTTAACAGCACAATGGAAAGAATTTAGCCAGTGTACATTTCAGGGCCTGTATTTGGAGCTGATCACCACATATTTCTTCATAATATTTAGATGCGCCTGTTACAGATTGGGTTGGGCTGATCAAAATATGTTTGTGTCAGGTAAGATTTGTCATAGATGAGCCTCTTTACTTACTGAAACTCTTCCTACAGGAAGAAGCTGAGTTTAGCTGATATCAGCAAGTTTAGCCCTGTGCTTACGATGGGGTTACTCGCCTTCCCTGCAGAAGCCAAAAAAAGCCATAAACACACAGAAACACGAGGACATATTCTGAGCCCAGACTGTTGTGGGCACTTTACTCCACTTGTGGTGACACCAGCTGGAGAGTAAAGGGTCACCAAAGGATCAGCATCTGTCCCCTCTCCTCCCCCCCATGCACTGTAGTGATGGAAAACAGCTACAACCATGAGACAGAGCTATAAATCCTTCATGTCTTTCCCTCGGACCTGCAGCCCTCTCCAAACTGTCTGGTTACCCTCTTGCACCCTCTCTACAGCACTCTGGAGATTTTTTCAGTGACAGCCAGGGAAATGAGACAGTAGGCTTTTTCTCTCAGCAATAAGAATGAAGGAAATTTTAGGCACACTTCAAAATCCATTTCCCTTTTCTCAAGAACAAATAGAATTCTGTTTATTATAAAATAGCCTCCTTCGCTAATTTTACGCCCTCATGCAGAAGCCAGGGTGCCTGAACAACATGATTTTATCAAATTTATCTTCTTGTCTCGGTGTTGTTACTCAGTGTCTCTTGCAGCAGTGCAAACAGAAGGCAGATCAACCAAGGCACTTGTTGGCAGGTTACCCAGCTTTCCCTCCGACGCTGGAAAATAACAACAGCTTCATCTTTCCACAGGCTTGGGTTTTTTCATGTGTGTATTTTAAAAGTGCTGTTTTCACCCACTATTGTGGGAACCCATGATCAACACAAAGTGCGAGGGGTTGTGCTTCAAAGGTATTCTTATAAAAATGCCAAAGAGAAGTCGGAGCCTAAGGAACAGCGACACTTAGAATTTGGAGAGTTTCCAATAAGTAACACAGCCCAGATCCACGTTCCAAGCTGTGAATGAGCTCCAGCTACTTGGGAAATGATGATGATTTTAGATGTGTTTGGGGAGATTTTCTGCTCTGCCTCTAAACATTGGGAAGGGAGGAAAGAAGGAGAAAGATGTTCAAGGAGAAAAACCCCTTTGGAGGAAAGACCAAATTGTTGGAAAGCTCTGAAGTGCTTGCATTAATGTCATGTCATTACTCCATATTGCTGCACAGGTTAATATAATTGGGTTACTGTGTGTGAGCAATGATCCATAGCATGTTATGGCACTGAAACAAATGACATTTAACCAAGAGATTTGTAAGGCACCTTGTTATCTGCATGGTGAGCAATTGCAAGGGAGAGTCAGATTGCTAGACGAGCGACTGACAAATTAGTTGTTGGGTTTACTGGACAGCTTGGATTTATAACCTCACAATTCCAACATAATTTATTAGATCCATAAACAGACAGGTCCAGTGTTTTTACTTAGATTACGCTCTTATTGCAGTCTCTGATCCTGTCCCGTTTGCAGTGCTGTATTATTCATGTGGCACTCAGTCCTCTTGGGTGGGGTCAAGGTGAGCTGAGATCAATAAGGAGCTGCAGGTTTCTAGCAAAAAAAAATATTTACAGCCCAGTTAATAAAATAATAATTTGCAGATGGTGGTCCCACACTCCAACTTTAGTCTCTCCAAGGAAGAAAGGATGCAAATAGAAGGGGTTGGTAAAAGATGCAAATTCAGCCCAGTAAAATATTTTCTCTGTTTCTTGGTAGAACAGAGGCCAAAGCTGTTGCCTGCATGCTGGAAAATAAAGACAAAGAAGCTGAATGAGATATAGGGGGGGAAAAGCACTCTGTCTTACCTGGATAGTCATGATGGTCTGTTTCCACCTTGGCCTCTGGGAGGAAGAAGCATCCCCATTTCCTTCCATCTTTTCTGGGCTGGGGAACAGAAGGTTCAGCATTGCCCTGATGGCAGGACAAAGCTGTGTCCCTTTTGGAAAGGCTTTCTTTAAAAACTCATTGAAAAAAACAGAAAACTTCCACAGGCAGATTATTCCAAACCTTTAACTGGTGTCAGTTCTCTAATATCTATCTCCATGACTTAGGTCAATGACTTCTCTTTCTTTCCATAGGGACATAGACAATAAACCACTATATCCCACTTTAGCCCCCCCAACAGGCTAGAGGACAGTTATCAGGGATGTCACAACCCTGTGCACCTCACTGTCCCCTGCAGCTCTCCTTTCCTCTTCCTCCCTTGCCCAAATCCAAACCTTTGCCCTTTCTTCAGCAGTTTTGCAGTCCTGCAACCATTTCTCCTTCCAGTCACCACTGTGTCCCGCGTCACTGGTGGCACATGGTGCCCAGAGCTGCATGTGGGCTCCCCTGGCCCTCAGGAGGTCAGCTCATGGGAACAACTGTGTCCCTCTAACTTTTTCCATTTGAGGACATGATGAAATATTGCCTCTGTTCAGAGCCCTGGCTCACACCAAAATTTTTATGAAGTGATAAAATGATCACCTTTGGACTTGTGGCTGCTGACTTAGGCCAAAACTACACCACCCAAGAGAGTATTCTTGCTCCTAATCCAGCTGGCATTTGGGATCACTCACTTTCCAGGTTAGAGGACAGGTTTTTTGGGCTAGAAAAACTCTGGAGAGATGTCCAAGTTTTTTGGATGTTCCTGCACAGCAAATCTGACCTCCATTTCTTTTGGAACTTTTCCCTTCTCGGAGTAAAATTTTAAAACTCCTCTCACAGGTTGGGTTGACCAAAAATAACCTGGGGTGCCTTGTGAGGCTGGCTCTGAGGTTCAGCTGTAATGCTCTGGGTTAAGTAATGAAAATAAGAGAGGAGTCCAAACTCAATCAAAGCTCTGAAAGCCATGGGCTGCTGGGTGAGTTTGAAATCCCAAGCTGAGATGTGGATCTGCACGAGCATCTCTCTGCACACTTGGACTGAGGATAGCAAACAACCCAGGGCCGAGTTTGTAATTTGTTAAGCTGAACAAAAGAAAAAGGGAAACACTGGCATCCAGTGCCACTGGCACCCACAAGGTGCTGGAGAGGATGTGGCAGGGTTTAGAAAGCAGGACATGCCTTGCTGGTACTGACTGGGCAGTGCCAATCCCTCCCCCATGAGCACAGCTGAGCCTGGGCTCTGCTCTGAGCCTGGGCTTGGCTCTGCTCTTCCCTTGCTCCACAGCTACAGCCACTCACAGCCCTGCTGCACGAGTCCTTACGCGGTTCCCCCACGTAATTGTTAAAATAAACACGCATTTAGCTTCACCATCTAATATTTCACAAGCCTGAGGCACAGCAGTTGGAACGCATCTCCCCCAGCCTTGAAATAGGAGGCAACACGAATGGAGGATTGGAGCCCTTTCAAGGCAAACACAGGAGGATTTTGTTGGTGCAGGCTTTGGTGCGGCTGTCACTGCACAGGGCTGTGACACCGCTGTGCCTGGGACAGCACAGTGCAAGTGATCCCTACTACCACTCATTTAAACGTATCTCACAAGCAGCTGCTGGGGCAGCTTGGGCTGCTTTAGTCAGATGTGCTGGATACTTCAATCCGTACCTGAGTCAGTGTTAAACCCTGACTGGACTGAAGCAATAGAGAAACAAACCCTGCCTATCCCTGCCTGATGTTTTCCTGAGAAGATTTTGATGAGTTGCTTTCTTGGAATAATTTGATTCGTTTTTAATATTTTAAAATATTACAGACTAAGTTCATACCCAGTTTAACATCAATTAATCTACAAATGGGTAAAGCCAGTGAAAAACTTAGAACTTAAAAAGAACAATCCAACATTCTTTCCCATTTTCTTTGAAGCAGGTTCTATACTAAGATGCAGTACCAGATTTTATATAAATGTGCCTAATTAAAGCAAGCCCCCAAACGATGCATTTTCATTTTGTGGCATTCAAGAAGAAAAAATAAACCAGCCCTACTAATAATTACTAAAAAGGAAACTCAGCAGGGCAAGCAAGAGGAAACATGGAAGGCAGTGAAGGAGGAGAAATGCTCAGCATATGGAGGGGTTAACTAAATCTGAGCCTGTGATAATGCTCTCGTGTTTGCCAGGGAGACTGGGGAGAAAATCCTAATGGACCTACTGGAAACTGTTAATGCATTTTGGTTATGTGTACAAAAAGGACACGAAGCCAACAGAAGTGGCTAATGAAAAATTATGTGAGCATTCAGCAGCGAACATTATTCAGAGCCCTGATGGTGGTGGAGAGATGTGAACGACGCTGGTCAGGTGAGGAACTGGAAAACCTGGTGCAGTATCACCTTTCAGACTGAGTGCTGCCAGCACACTAAGGGAAGCATTGAATCATAGCTGGAAGATGAGATATTGCTTTAGGGAGATGCAGAGAAGCATGCTCCTAGCATATACTTCAACCCAGAGAAAACAGTCATTTGTTTCGCAGGTGAATAAATAAGCATTTCCTTGAGCAAACCCAGCCATCCAGCAGCGTGCAGAGCTATCACTGAGGGTTTCATCACCAGCAAAAAATGGTGCCTGTTCCCACTAATGGGAAAATTTCATGCCTAGGCATAATTCAAGTCCATGTTGCTCCCAGACACTTGGACTATCACAGCTTTGCACAGGGGTTCTCTTTGTGCAGCACCTATTCCAGTGGGAGCTCGCTTCAGGATGGAAACCTCCCTGTGTGGCCACAGAAAAATACACACATGGTCTTGAATATCCCAGCTATAGCTTCCTCATGGGCAAAGGGAGATGGGCACATGACATGAATTTCTAGGACACTTGGATTGTAGGAAAAACGGCTTTAAAAAGTTTTTCTTTATACTGATATTTCCTCTGTATTTTCACTGGAATTTGAGAAAAGAAAAATGCAGATCTTTTTCCTCATCAACTCAGTTGGATATTGCAAATCTCAAAAATTTCAGTTTGGGGTTGGGGTCTCTTGCCCTACTGTTAGTTGTTAGCAAGAGCAAGGGTATTAAAAGACAAAATCATGTTCAGGACAAGAAAGAAAATTCTCCTTTCTGTTGCTACCATGAAGCTGAGATGGAGAAAATAGGAAGACAGGGGTGTCCATCTGTGACCTTTCTGCTGAGGTGGATGCCTAAACTCATTTTTCTCATGGCCACAATCCTTCCTTGTGTCACCATGAGGAGAGCAAAGAGAGAGTCAGGAAGTGTCCTGTTGTCCTTTCACTGTGCTGGTGATGCTTCAGGCTATAGAGCACTACTTTAGGTCCTTGCTTTTTTAGGTCTCATTGGAGGAAATCATGAACTGGGATGATATTTCCCTTAGTTTAAACAGCTTTGAGCAAACAAGTACCAATTTGGATGTACTTTCCCATTTAATATTTATGTGATTTATGCTTCCAAGCAACCCTTCTGCTCTCCTGTTTATATGCCCTCCAAGCTCATTTTTTAACTACAGTTAATCACATTGAAGCAAAACATAACTCACCGGGAGAGGATGATGGCCAGCTTTATAACTGGGGCTACTGTATTGGATGTCAGCTCTGCTGCTAAAAATAACTACCCTGGGACAGGTGCCTTCCCTGGACAGCAAAATTTAATGCCACTTTTTAAAATCCTGGCTAGTAGAAGCCTTGGAAGGGAAGAAACCCTTTAACATTTGGGGAGGGAAGGATTGGTATTCCCAGTTCAGGAACTGAAAGCTGCTTCTTTGAAGTACTGACAGACAAACTGGCTGGACATGAAGCAAACAGCAGAGGCTCAGAGCACTCTGCCTCCTTACCCTGGTTGTAGTTTAGGTTGGCAAGTGTCAGGCTGAGTAATCTCTAATCTATTAATGCTGTTGTTTGCTGTACAGTAAAAGGAAGTCCATCTGTAGCTCCAAACAACAGCTCAGTGATAGGCAGGTGGGACCCAGAATATAGGAAGAAGTAGGAAAAATGCTTTGGGCCATGTCTCTTTCTCAGCACAGAAAATATTTTGAGCTCCTCCAGATGGAAAACCTCTACCCCTACTCAAGTTGTGCTCCCTGATGTTCCCTTAACCAAGTACCAACTCATCAGCACCCAAATTGACCAGGCAAACCCACAGACCAGCAGTTCTGGGCCCAGGGTGAGACCTGCACCTTCAAGGAGCAAGGAGGAAATGAAAAGAGAAATGTGAGAGAAGGAGTTTGTGAGCAATTGAGAAAATACCTGCAAGTGCTTTTTCTCTGCAAGCTTGGCAGATGGACAGGGCACTGCCTGTGCAATCCATCTGCAGTGGGGATTCACTTGGTTAAATGCACTCAATATTTTACCAATAGAGTTGGCAATACAGAAAAACTGGTGTTTAACTGCATTGGCTGGTCCCAGTGAGCCAGGGAAGAGGGGAACTGAGGGCTGGCCATGGCTAGCCAAGGGTTTCTGTTTCCTGGGATGTTTACACCAAACAGCTCCGCTGCAGCAGGCAGCAGTGTCCCTGCAGAGCAGAGCTGGGGTTAACTCTGCTGGGGTTGCAGATTACTCTCAGGGTGCAAGTGAGCCTGCAAAACCCACAGCTGCTCCGGAGCTGTCAGGGAATTACAGATATGATTTCTCTCCATCCTCTCTAAATGCAAAGTTCTGCTTGGTTTTCGGCATGTTTTTTGTTGTTTCCCGGTGGGATGAGAAGCCTTCCTAGCCGGTAGGATATAAGTATCCCCGGAAGCTTGTCAAGCCCATGAGGGGGTGGACAAGGAGCTTCAGCAAACAGAAACTATCAAGTTTCTCACACCTCCCAGAGACATCCCAGCTATGTGAGGCAGCACTTCCCTCCACCTGCAGCTCTCAGGAGCCTGCATTGCCAGCCTGTGGGAGAAAGCAAGGGAACAACCCAGCTCCATGGGAGCAGCCTCATCTCCAATAACCCGTTTGCTCCTCGTTCTTGACAGAAGAGTCCTTTGCTCCTTTCAGGTGCTAACCAAATCCAACAGGATTTTCAGGGTTCAGTTGTTCCCAAGCCCCTCACCCACTGGTAATGCAGGGAATGCTGGTTCATGGGTCTGGGAGAGCAAGCAGGAATTATAACATCTTTCATGATTTCCATATGCTTTGTGCCAAATTATTCACACCTTATTCTTCCTTTTTACAACACCAGGAAAAAAAGTATACAATCAATTAGCTCTAAATTCTCCTTTTCTTCCAGGGCAGGGGAGAGGAGAGGATACCTCTGCACAACACCTGAGAGTATACAGAGAAGTTTTTCCTGTGAGTCCTAGGGCCAAACACATCATCTGGAAGGATACAGTTGATTTTACAGACTGTCATTTCCTAGCAATTATAATTTCACACACATTTACCTAAGGACAGTTCTGAAAAACAAGAAAAGTGACAAGTAAACAAATGATATTGCTGCATTTCCTTAAAAAGCATTGTAGATGCTTCTCAGATAGCAAATACATTAAAAAGCAGGAAAATAATTTTAAATAAAAGTGTATCTCTCCAAAAGGAGATACCATTTCAGATACTGATGTAGGAGGTAAATTAAAGATTGTCAAGTGCAGGAAAGTCCCCCATTTCTTTGAAGGATGTAATTAATGGAAAAGGCTTACTCAGATTGCCACAAACCAATGGAGGGGGTTCAATATATACTTGACAACGTCAATATTTCAGTTTAGCATAGGTATTCTATCATTTTTATTCAATATTGAAACTTTTAAATATGAGTTCACTTCCGTATGTGACTACAAAGCCATCTGGTTTTCCAGTGCCAACTCTGCACAAAGGACAAGGTTTCGGTTTGAAGCCATTCCCCCTTGTCCTGTCTGTCACTACATGTCCTTGCAAATCGTCTCTCACCAACAGGACATGAGCATCTTTTGAACTGGAAGAGAGAAGAGTTAGATTGGATATCAGGAAAAAATTCTTCGCTGGGAGGGTGGTGAGGCCCTGGCACAGGTTGCCCAGAGAACCTATGGATACCCCATCCCTGGAAGTGTCCAAAGTCAGGTTGGATGGGGGTCTGAGAAACCTGGGATAGTGGAAGATGTCCCTGCCCATGGCAGGGGATGGAACGAGATGATCTTTAGGGTCCATTCCAACCCAAACCATTCTGTGATTCCATGATTTATGTTATACTTGTGACCACTTTGAAACACCTTCTTACATAGCAGAGATAATGTTTTAGTCTTTCTGAACAGATCGCCTGGGTTTATGGGTGGTGACAACAACCTCAGCGGAAGGTAGAAAATTACATCAGAATCATTGACAGCTGTATTTTCATTTGGTTTGGGTTATTCAATCAGCACTAATTGTTACCTGTTTAAATAGGATATGCTTTTATTGGTATTTTGACCCAGGATCTTCATTTGGTACAAAGTCAAAGTCTTGTGCTGCTTAAATTAGGTCACCTAAAGGAATCCAGCATCTGTGCAAGAGTCCAGGTCACAGAGCTATTTGTGGAATGGATACTGTGCAGTCTTTGTGAGTGCATGATATATGAACTGTATGTATTACCTTGATAAATTGTTTTTAAATATTTCCTCCTTTTTATTAATTGAAGAGGAAACTCATGTATCAATGACATTTTTGTGCTGGTTTACACATAAATTATTTCCCTGTGATGTTCATTTTTATTATTATTGCCGATATTATAGCAAAGGCATTTTTTTTGCCTTGTAAACAAGATTTTGCTTACAGCTAAATGAAAAGAAGAGAAGTTAATCACGTTGAAATAATAGGTTTAAAAAGGTAATTCAGTAATGTTTGGCTGATGTTTAATCTTCCCCAATAGAAGCCATGCTGAGAGAAATGACAGAAATTCTGCTTTTGTAATTAAACTGTATTCATCACTGGCAGGGCAGCTGAAGGAGAGCTGAAATAATGCAGTGCCTGCTGACTCCTGGCAGAGCCTTCCACGCAGGGACTTCAAGGTTTGTTAAGTGACAGTGGTGGCTGCGAACCTTGAAAATGAAGAGCATCATCACAGCTTCCAGTGTAAGAACTTGACATTGTGGGTCTTGTTTGCAGGAGGGTGTGAAGCTTTTTCTGAGCCCATCATAAAAGGTGCCCCTGAAAACAGCACCCATCTCTCTGCAGAAGAGTAGAAACAATCACCGAAGACATGTCTAGGGGCTTTTTTCCCATGAAAGCTCAATGTCTTACTGTTACATGTTTTTCTGAATCTGATCCCTAGTCAACCACTCTGTATCCATCATCTCTAGTTCTACGTCTGACTGCTCCTCATTAGCGCTTTTGAAAGAAATCCAGCACCAGACAGGACCTGGGAGTCCAAATCCCACAGGGACCAGTGGAAAGCTCAGAAGGATTTGAAGCTGGGCCACCCTTGCCATGAGTCAGCTGCACACTGTCTCCCCATGCTTGAGTAAGTAGGTAGTTCTCAGCAGCCCAGTAGATTTTTTGCATTTGTCCCTAGGTTTGCTTTCTGCTCAGCAGCTGAACAGGCAAATGACATTTAGTACATGAGCTCTGAATGAAAGTTACATTTCCCTTTTTTCCCCTCTGTAGTTTGAACCTCCAGCAGACTTCCCCCTAAAGCTCTGGAAAATATAAACAACCCTTTTGCTGTTAGAAGGCAGCATGACCAAGCTTTGATTTGTGATTTTCTAGGGAAGAACTGTATCATCCCTCAATGAGAAGATCTGGATGGTGGAGTGGCAGAAGCAGGTCAGTCTCAAACAGCATCTAATTAGGCGGTTTTCTGTTGTTTAGCCAAGCAGATGTATCCATCACTGAACATTAGATGCTGCATCATGCACTTATAACATCTTCCAGCTCCTTAAAAATGCAGAAATAGGAAATCTCCTTTGCTTCTTGGCTGGTGCTTTGACCCATGCAGTAGCAATCACTTCCAAGGTATCAGTAAGAAAATTAATCAAATAGCTGAGAATGAGCTCAGTGGTTTCCCAGCTTCAGGATCTGTATTTAAAGCATTTCCTAACAAAAGGAAAGCAATAAAAATGCTTGAATCTTTCCCCAGGCAGTTAAAAGGTGATCAGGTATAAGCTGTATTTGGTGGAACAAGGACTGTCTTCAAACAATGCTGCTCTGGGGCTCATCAGTCCCTGCACTCAGTCCTGCTTGGAGGTACCAACACGAGTAACTTCAGTAGGATAAGGAGACAATTATCTGCCTAAAACCATCTAGCCCAGGCTTTTCCTCAAGCCATGCTGCAGCCAAATCTCGTTGGTGACTGCCTTTCACCAGGAAATGGCCAAGAGTGCAGCAAACCCTGTGTCGCGCCATTCTCATCATGTCCCTGTGTCAAGATCCCACATCCCACTTTTTCTATCATGTCCCAATGTCAAGAACAATACTTAGAGCTTCCTAGAGAATGATTTTACCCAGCAGGACTGGTGAAGATGATGCTCTTGGTCTGCCCTATCACCCTCATTTTACAATAAGCTGATTCAGAGAGCACTGGACGCCTAAACCCAGGGATCTGGTACCATGCTCACCTGTGCTCACAGGTAACTGAGTCATCTCCGTGGTCCTACTGCTAAAAAAAGAAGTTTCTGTGTCAGTGTATTGATACCTTTCTGGAGCCTGGGATAGTTTACACTCAGAAATCACAGCAGATTAAGGAAGGGTGATCCCTCATGACCTATATATTCATTATGCAGCTGACCAAGGTCTCACACAATGCAACAACTTTGCTAAACAACAAGAGCCCACAGTGTGTCGTGGGAAATGTATTCTGAATAAAGCAGGGGAGTTTAACACACAGAAATTACTGTTTGCCTAATACACAACAACTTCTTTCCAAATCAAATGCTTCTTTTCCAACCCAAATGATTTTTTGTGTGTGAGTGTGTGTGAAAAGTCTTATTTTTTCTGCTTTTCCATTTTTATAAAAATGAGAAAGGAAAGTTTATTTTCCCATTTGTTCAAAGGGACTGTCCGGATTGAGCATCTGCAGCACACCCTAATCTAAAACTATCAGCATCAGCCCAATAACCTGTTTGAGAATCACCTGAACTCAGTGCATAAAGGGATTTTTTTTAACGTAGTGCTATGTATTACTGAGTTTTTAGAAAATTATGAAGATGTTTTTACTGAGGAATATTTGCAAGTTTCAGATGGCTGGCAGATGTGTTAAAGAACATATGATTCAAATAGAAAACCTTTCTTTTTATTGCTGAAACACTAATAAGAGTGCACTTAAATATGCCTTAATGTGTTACTCCTTAATTGACAGCAGATGTTTCCTGAACAGCATTTTTTAAAAGACGTGCCGCACTTCAAAACAAGCAGAAATAAAGCCTTACTGTACATACAAGAGCTTCCAAAAACAACGCCTCCCCTTGCCAATAATTGTTTTTAAAAACAGCATTCTGGATTATTTGAAAATCAATATTAAGTCCCATGGAATATGTCAGAGTAAATCTGATGTTATTTCAACAGAACCTTAACACAGCCTGTATTCAAGGTCTCCTTTTGCTTTTCCTCCAGTCTCCGAAATGGAAACCATCACCCAGCCCTTGATGTTGGATCACAAGAGAATGGAAAAAGCCATGCTCTCAATGGGAAGCCAAGTATTCACCTACCTGGTCAGACAGCGAAAACTTCCAGCACAACCAGTACACCTCACCTGAGGAGCACAACAATTATTTTTATGCTTATATGTAAAATATTCCAAGATTTAGAACCTCCCCCTACCCCGTCTGCTGGCGCGACACCAAGGAGCCAGGAGAGGCTGCTCCTTTGGCATGGGGATTCCACAGGGCCAGGCTGCAAATGGCAAGGGATTGACATCGATGTGAACAGGATTGCAAGGACTTCTACCATCACAGGCCAGAAAAAGAGGAGGTTTTCCCTCATTGTCTTGCCAAAGCCTTGCTCCAGCCCTGAATCAAAGCAGCTCTCTCAAGGTGTCTCAAAGCACACAGAGACCTTCACACGGATGGAGTCTTCACCATTCTCAGTACTGTCCCAAGTACTGAAAATTTGTAAGTCTGTTTATTACTGGAAATGCATGTGATTACACAGGGCTAGAAAGGGCTTAAGCTTTGTGAGAAAAGAAGAGAAAGAATAATAATGCAGCCCCTTCTCCTTCCAAAGTCTCTTGGCAGACTAGACCATGTTTTGCAGTGCAGAACTGGTCTCAGAAATGAAGTCCTGCCTAGTGCTGCTGTCTCTGGTGTCACTGCAGACCCTTCAGCAGGTTCTGTATGACCCAGGACAGGGCACAACCAACCTGGGCATCAGCTCTGAAGAGCGTAACTTCAAATCTTCTCATGCTAAAGGAGGAGTTAATCTGAAATCAACTTAATTTATTTCTTCTTCCCCTTCCTTTGAAAGGTTAATAACATTTTTATTTCCTCAGCCTTAAATTTTAGAATATTTCCAGTGTGTGTTGTTGCAGGACAAGTCTAGTGTTGCAAAGCAAACACCACTGTGCCAAATCCAAGTGAGATAAGCCTGGTGCTGGGCAGGGCAGGTGGTGCCTCTGGGAGCCACAAGCTTGAGGCAGGTCCTGGTGTTGGAGTGAGAAAGGCCACACATTTGGATCCACTGAACACTTTTCGCAGACCTAATGGCTGCAAAGGCAACAAATAGCAAAAATAATCAGCAGCACAAGGCAAGCAAGAAAAGTAAGAAAAAACCATGGAATTTTATTATCTTCACGAAAGGAGACAGATGAACATAATCAAATTATTGATGGGGAGAGATCAGAGGGCAACCATCCTTTGTGAGCACAGGATCAGCCTTACCTACCTCAGGAGGCCTGCTGATGTCCTGGGAAAATAACATTCGCAGGATTTACTGTGCTTCCCCCCAAACCCACCCAGAAGCAGCCCCCAAAGTCCCCATCCCTCGTCCCCGGCGTGCGCCGGCCCTGAGCGGGGCTGTTTGATGTGCGTGTGATGGTCCCACGCTGGGCCCCCAAACCCCGCTGCGAGCTGCGATCTGTGGCAACAAATGACAGAGTCTTTAAATACAGCCAAGCTGTGGTCAGTGTTTATTTATTTTTATTATGTAAACAACCCATCACTTTGGGTTATTACAGTTTAGCTTGAAAGGCATTTGATCATTTAAAATGACGCTGTTATCAGACCTTTTTTTCCAAAAAAAACCTTGTTAAAATACTAAGTAATTGACAGTGCTTTTTGTTATCCTGCTTATAAAATACAAATCATAAGGCAATAAATATTATTCATTTAGAGCTGATGCAAACCAAATGTTTTCTTCCTTAAAATACCCATAAAAGTGAAGTTTTATCTTCCATCTGGCAATGCCTCTTATGCCAAAATGTTCTGAGTGGAATTGCATTAATAAGAAGACATCAAGAGAAATATGTTACTTGTATCCTTTAATATGCCTTTGTAAACTGAGATACATGTTGGCCTTCTATCAATAAGCATCTCTACCTGTGGGGTTTGAGAAGGATTAATAGAGAAGAACCATTATAGGATGAAAGGACAGAGCATGCTGGGAGAAAAATGAAAATCAAACATCCACCAGTGCATACACTTCCTTCCAGGATAATATTTAGATTTTATTTTCTTTTCTTAATTTAAATATCTATATATTAAAAAAAATAAAACATTTAAGCTGGTTTTAGATAGCACACATCTGTACTGCAATAAGGCCATTTTCAAAAGTACAGCTCTCAGTGGGATATTTATTTAATTCATATTGGTTTTGGACCCCAGCCTATAATGAGAAAAGATATGGGCACATGCTAGAGACGGTGGCTGCAACTGGGACTTTTTTGAACATTAAAGTAGAAAAAGCCTTTGCATGTAGGAAGGGTTTAGTGAAAATTCAATAACTTTTGCTTCAGACACTGTGCTTCAGAGCACTAACAAAGACAAGAGAGAACTGATGCAGACACTGAATTCATGACCAAGCTGCCTGGAAAATGCCAGCCAGATCTGGCAGCATTCCCCAGCCTTTCTCTCTTTGGACACTTTTCACCTTTCTGTTCAAATTTGATTTTGAAACCAATTTCCAATCCCCCTGCATTAGTCACACCTGAGCTGTGCAGGGATGGTCTCTCTGTGGATGTGTCTGATTCCACACACCCCTTTCTGTGTTGGTCAAAGATGTGTTTAAGGTGTTAGCTTCCCAAATTGAGTTAAAATTCCTGGTGCAACCACTGGTGCTTGTGCCACGCTGCCTTTGCAGCCTCCCAAAGTGCAACCACAGCATCACAACTTGCCCAGTGCATGAACACTGATGGTTTTGCATCAGATTCAGCAGTTTTGACAGAGTTTTAGCAAGGGGGAGAGGGCAGAAGGCTGTCCCAGGAGGCTGGGGCTCAGCAGGGTCTCTGGGCAATCCATGGGGCAGCTGAGGGTTGCTCTGTCAGTCCTGCTGCTGCACGAACCAAAACTAGATGTGAATCAGGGAAATGTTCCTCATCCAGAGACTGTACATCATTTCCTTGCTGCTCTATTGTGAATCTTACCCATTTTGCTGCACCTTAGGGCCCAATTCAATGACTAAAATTGATTTTTGGTACTTCAGTGGCCACGTGTGGGAACCAGACGTATTATTTTTTTATTGAATACAACCCTTAGAGCACTGGCTCACAAGCTCTCTTCAGTACACTATAATAAAGTAATACCAACATTTCCCAGCTCTCCATGACTTCATTACTCTGTGTCTCTTTGGGACACTTTCATCTCCTACCCAGACTCTTTCGTGGATGGTGGGTTTCTCCTTGGATTCTGAGATCCTCTCCCTTTTCCCTCTGTGTGTGTGTAAGCTGACACACACGTGTGCGCACTCCCTGACATGTGCTCAGCATTATCTGCCAGATTCTGCCAAGACAACAGCACATTCCTGTGCCAGTCAGAAAAATGCACTTGACTTTCGAGGAATTGTTTTCATTAAAGCAGGATCGGGACCTGCCTGCAGACCCAGACGTGTGAATGGAAACAATTTCCCCACACAGGAGTCTCAGCTGACATGCAGCTGCCAAGCTTTGTGTTCCACTCAGTTGTGTTTTCTCTGAAACCATAAATAGTCCCTAAAGTCAACATAAAACTCCCAAGGAAGTGTTGCACAGAAGTAACATCCCGGTGGGAGCACCAGCTGAGGGGGGCACCAGCAGCTCCTGGGCTTTACCTGCGAGGTGTCTCCTGCACCCTTGACTGACTTCACACATCTCCCTCTCCTGGGGCAGAGGGTTCCCCTTCTCCTTTTGTGCAACCCCAGGCACGACTGTGCTCGGAGCTGTTGGAGCTCTCCTGCACTCCAGGCATGCACTCACAACAAACAGCAATTGTGGGAGCACACAAGACCCGTCACTCTTGTGATATCCTTAACTGTACTTCTCTCTCTTTCCTGCTGCAACTTCAAGGACCACTGGGATTAACATCCAGATAAGCTCCTGTAAATTCCTGCCTAAAATGAAAGTGCTGGGAAAGCTGTAAAGTTATAGCTGGAAATTTGTTAGGATTATTTAGGGCTTTAGTATTCAGCCTGTTCAGCCCTTTCCTCCCTCCCCAGCACTACTGAAAGCAATGGGCATTTTTGGGAAATCAAATCTGGGTTAATGACAAAGCGTTTTTAAAGATGGAGCAGTGGAAGCAGTGATTACTGGGGCAAGAAGAAATCTCCTGCAGGTATTAGTCTTACAGGACGCTGTGCCAAAGGTTACCGTGGCGCCCGTGATGTGGAACGATGATGAAATACTATGGGAAAAGCAAGTCCCCCAGCTACAATGTATGCATTTGGTGGTCATGGCTATGCACCACTTGTGATCAATGGGTGTAAAGTCAGGGTCAGGGCTGCAGCAGCCGGAGATGCTGGTGCTTTGCAATCTAGCCAGGCCCCAACCAAGGGGCTGAGTTTCCACAATTCATTTATCATACACCAGCAATTTGCAAATGTTAGCACTTTTCCCACACATCATGAGCCCTGATGGACTTTAATAAAGGGGAGAGTGAGAGAGAGAGAATAAGAGGGAGGGGGAAGAGAGAGAGAGAGAACAAAACCTACATAATTAACTAAAGTTCTTAGAATGGCTCTAATTGTGAAATGTTACCTTTTTGGAGGTAATTGCTGTACAGGTTTTCATTTGTTTTCTAGTTTCTTCTTTTTTACATTGGTTTCACATCAGTTAATTAGCCAGTTGTCTCTGTTGGTGGGATTTTGCACATCTCTCTTTTACCCTTATGGCTGTACAGGAAAGATTTTCCAGTTTGTTTGACTCAGACGATCATTAAAATTTGACTACCTGCATTAATTTGGTTCCTGCACTGCTTTTAAGCAAAAGTCCTCAAAAGGGAAGGGATAACAAAGCAGAATAAATTGTAAACAAAGCTTGAAAATATATGAGAGTGACAATGTGCAAAGCTGTGCAGATTCTGGGAGAGATGCTCATCAGAGTCAGTGGCAGGCATCACCAGCCAGGTTCAACAGCTCGGAGCTCTGAGGAAGTCCTGCTCTGGGTCTGGCCTGTCTCCAGTCTATAAATGAGTAATGTGGCTCAAAGAATGAAATCCATAGATAGAAGAAGGAACAAGAGTTGACACTTTTCAGTAATATCAATGATAGCATCACTTTAACATGATTTTCCAGGCGTCTTTTTTCCCCAGGCTTGTATTCTTCTTCCCAGAGTGAACAATAACAGAGATTTCAGTGACACGGGTAAGACATTCAGAGCTGTGATTATCAGTTTTACTCCTTGTGTTTTGGAAAGAAGTTGTTTCTCTCATTGAGGGAAAAAATCACAGCTCTTCTGTCTGTAGGTGAAGTAATACAACAGAACTGGTTGGTGCATGTTTAGTAGAATGTTTTAGGTAGAGCTGATCCTGCTTTGGAACAGAAGCATCAACTGGCTACTCGTCCTCTGTGCTCTCTTGCTGATCAAGTTTACTGATTTCTGCTTTGAAGCACTCTCTGGAAGGGCTCTGAGCAGTAAATGGTGGCACTCAGGGAGCATTGGTGGCTGGGTTAGGGCAGCAGTCCCATGAAATGGCACTGCCTTGCAGCAGCCGTCAGTATTAGCTGAAGAAAGGGCCTTGGGCTTTTTGGTGGCCTTGCCCAGCAGGAGTGGGGAACTGTGGGCTTGCCCAGCACACAATCCCCAGCAAAAAGGGACTTGTGTTGAAACCTTACCAGTTTTTCACCTTTTCCACCTGCAATTCAATCCTAGTATCATAAATCTCAGAAAATATCTCATCAGGGTCCTTTTGTAGTGCGTTTAAACATTCTTCCCAAAAAAATACAGTCGTAGGGTTATTTTATTCCCTCATTTTCAAGCCTGCAATGCATGTCATCCCAGTCAGCCTCAGCAGCACGAGGGGCTGAGGGCAAACCCATCTTGCAAAAACTCAATCCCTCTGGTGTTGCTCAATTCCAAGAGTCACCATCAGAAAACACCCCAAACCATGGAGACAGCAGATGAAACCTCAGAAACTGGCAAGACTGATGCTTCCTTGGAAATCCTTGAAGCTGCATGTTTCTCACAACCAAATCCCTCTTCTCAGTCAGTGCCTGTGCTGGCCGTGGTGCTCCTCACATGGGGCCATTAGCACCGGGCTGAAGCATCTTCCCCACCTCATTCCAGCTCAGGCAATGGCCCGAGGTGGTGCTGGATGTGAAATGAACCCCTCTCACAGAGTAGCTGAGCAGTGCATATCTCTCAGTGCATCTTCCCTTTAACACATCTCGTTTTTTCTTCCTTTTCATGACCTGCTGCCAAAATCTCTCTGCTAATGTTTCTGCCACCATCGATGCCATGCAAGAAAAGTGTCTTTGTTAACACATTTAGGGCCTGCTTTTAATTTCTACAGTATTCCCTTTAATAACAATGTCTAATTAAAACATCTGTTAAAAAGTCTGTAACATTAACTTTACAGGGAGAATTTAATAGAATTATATTTGAATTGCAGCCATTTAACGGGTTTCCTAATTAGGCTGTAGAGTTTTTATTTTTTTTAACAAAAACATTACACAAATTAAAATCAGGCCCAGTTTTTTATTATTATTATTACAACACAGAGTGTGGTCAAAGAAAGGCAGGCAGTATGTGATGGTGTGTGAAGGGTGAAAAAACTCAATGCAGCAGCCGGGGACTGAAACACTAAAATGCATAAAATGAAACAAATAAGAGATGATGTCTGAAAGGGGGAGGGGACCAAGAGACAAGCAGGGAAAAATTCTCTGGTTTTTTATTTGCACAGTTTATTTTCAAACAGATCCCTGTGAGTATCCCAGCGTTTATCTGCCCCCATTCCCTATCACCTTTCTATCCTTCCCAGATTTCACTTGTTTGGATCTTGTCTGTATCTGGGAGGAAAGAGGGAAGAAGTCGTGAAAAAAATTGATTTATGCCAGGTTTGGTTTTGCCTGCATTTCAGAAGCTTGGATAGGTTTGATACTAGACAGAGGTTTTCTGCAGTTCATTTAGTAAAGCTGAGCATTTTCTGTAAAACTTTGCACCCACTGAGTGATTGACTGGCACCACTTAAAGAAATTTGGAACCTTCAGCACTTTCAGGAGAAGCTGCATTCCTGGGCTTTTAAAGGCAGGATTTGACGAGTATTTTTAAAATACAAGGAACCACAGATGGAAATTTTAGTTGGGAATAAAATAGATCTTCCTGGTCACATGAAAACCTCTACTGTTCATTACTAACCTGTTCTAAACCAAAACGAAAACTAACAGGAAAAAGAATCAGATCTGTTGCATGAAGATGTATTGTAATTGCTTTTAAATCACACATTGCAACCCTCAGTTTGACCACGCCAGGATAAGGTATCTCACAACTGAAACTGTATGATTTTCAGAAAAGAGTAGTGACTTTCCAGTGAGATGGGGTCATTTTTGTGTTCAGAATGAGATGCAAGAAAACAATACAGTTTCACTCTTCAACATAAATATTTCATGTGGCTCTCAACAAGATGCTAAAGTTAGTGCCTGTACAAACATCTTGGGTGAAATCCTGGCCTCTGAGTTGTCAGTGATAAAACTCTTATTGACTTCAGAAAGGCCAAGACTTCATCTTTTGTCTTTAAATTGAACTTACAGTTGTAGTGAGCACTGGCAAGGGAAAACCCACTTCAAAGGAAGGCTCTGACAGTTGGACACTTATCTCCCACTGATCTAAACTATCGAAATCTCTTTTTGTTTCCCAAGCGAGCCTGGAAATCCCATTGAGAGCAAGTTCATCAAAATAGTTCTTTTGTTCTTCTAATTTACAGCAAATCCAATGAAGAACACAACTTCCCTCAAGGAATTTTCAGTACGGCACAGGCCAACCTCAGACAGAAAGGGCAGGTTTAGTAGGGAAAAAATAACAACAAAATGTTCGCAACAAAGAATAAGAATTGCATTTGCATTCTTCTGAGACCCAGGACACTGGTGAGGCCTTTGATCTCCTCTGCTCTGCCATACTGCATTGCTTTTGTGGCTTTTGGACTTGTAACATAAGTCAAAGTCTGTTTGGGTCTTGTGGAAACCATCTGGACTCTTCTAGCCCAAATATCTATTCTTTAGTGGCTGTGAGGGGCCTCTCTTCATAACCAGATTATCTGTTTCAGGCCTATATTTCTTCAGCCCACCATTCTGCACATTCTTTCTATTCAAGGGAAGAAGGTGAGCCGAACTCAAATGTAAATACCAGATCCAGTGTCCAGGGGATGGATTCCACTCCCTACACTCACACAAAGCAATCACTCTGCCCTTACGATATCTTAACAAGTTCCTCAGAGCACGTCCTCCAAAAATGCCTTTCTTGACAAAGAGGGGACTTCGTACAGTGATTTGTAGGGTGCTTCCCACAAACATTTATGGTCACCAGCACTCTGCAAATGCCCATCCAAGAATGAGCTCCGGGGAGCTTTGCAGGACAAGGTTGCACACAGGAATTATACAGGACTGTGGTCAGTGTGTTTTCTGTGTACTTGGAGCCTCAGGGAATAAAGTTGTTTTGGAATAACTCCTCAAATCTGCTTGGGTGTTGGTGGGGAGAGGACATTTTGGTACTTTTGAACGGCATTACACATTTGTGGAGTGGAAATTACAGTTCAGTGTGTGGGCATACTTGATTGGACAATCTCTCAGTTGATGGGTTCTTCTGTTCAATTACTATTAAAATTCATCAAATGGAACAGAGTGGTTTTAATGCCCGTAATTGTTGTACAAAATGCTCTGTAATTGGTCTTACAAATGAAGCTGAAGAGCAAGATCAAACTCCATTGAAAATGAATCTGTCTTTCCACTGAAGAGTTCAAGAGTCACTTCGAAAATCCATTTCATGGGGAAGTGTTTAGCCAATTCCAATTCTGGTTCGTTTTGTGTGGCAGTTTTTATTTGCTTATTTTGGCCTCTCATATGCAAATGAATCTGCCAACTCTTGAACTTGGTTCCACGTGCTCCCCTCACTTGTAAATCCAGTGCTGCAGTCAGGCAGCAGTAGGCAAATTTCAAAGCTTCTTCAGGTGAATTTTTGGGTGATACAGGATGTCTGGCACTTGGGCAGTGTGAGGTGAGGAGCTGGCAGGTCTGTGCTGTGCTGCCTCTAGTAGAGGAGTCAGCTTCAGCAAGTCTTGCCAACCTCTGCCTTGTGGGATTTTTGTGGGTGGGAGGGAGTCTTTTCTACCCCGACAGATGGAAGGAGAGGCAATCTGAGATGTGGGAATGAACAGAAAGTCATGATTTCTTACACCACTTTTGCCACCAAAAGCAGCATAACCTGGAACTACACTGTAGGAAAGCAAACAGGACATTGGGACATTGGTTTCATTCGGTGCTCTACAAAGAATTCATTTGCTCAGAGATAATGCTGAATTTCCACCTGGAAGCCTCCCTGAATATCAAGTGCTTTTCCCAAAGGTGGAAAACCTAGTACTGGTGTGATGAGGGGATAGAGCAGCCAAAGCACCTGGGCACTCACTCAGGCCTTTCCTGACCTGCCTGTCCTCATGTCCAGCACCTGGGGTGTTTGTACCTCCTGCCATCAGGGTGGTGAGGCCCTGGCACAGGTTGCCAGAGAAGCTGAGGCTACCCCATCCCTGGAAGTGTCCAAGGCCAGGCTGGACAGGGCTTGGAGCAACCTGGGATAGTGGAAGGTGTCCCTGCCCATGTGGCAAGGATTGGAACAAGATGACCTGTAAGGTCCTTCCCAGCCCAAACCAAACCATTCCCTGATCCATTATTCCATGATGGAACATGATGGATTTAACCACTGGACCCAATGTGTCACAAGCTGATATTTAATTCTGTCTTTCACCTCTTAAAGACTCCAGACAAAATCCTCTCCCTGGCCCCTCTCCAAAGCCATCTTCTTCTTCTACCCCTTGTCCCAGCCAAAAATTTCCTGGTTTTCACTATCGATTCTGGAAAACCCAGCTTATTGTTCATGCTGCTTCTGACAGTTCTTTTCTGCTTTGTCTACTCTCAAAGGATTAAAAAGAGAGCTCAGAGGGGATCACTCCTCTTTGTATGAGCAGAGATCTTTCTGTGGCACCTCTCCAATGGAATGAAGAAATGGCTGTGGAAGAAGAGCAAATCAGAACTGAAACTGGGGGAAGAAATAAAAAGAGAGAAAACTACATGCTGCTGTCCCAAATCCATTTAAAAGACACAAATCCCTCTCTGTGCTCCTGACTTGTTACCAGGGCATGTTATTCACACTCACTCACACTGACTCTGTCACTATTAATCTGCTGAGGGCGTGTGTGACGGGAGTTCAGCCCAGCAGCTCCTGGGGATAGCAGAGGAGCTGTGCAGGAGCACTGTGAGTGTGTGAGCTCCCCTACGTGCCTGCAAGCAGGTAGCTGGGGTAAAACAACCAGCCCTAATTAAACTGCAAGTGTAAATAAACAGAGCAGAATTTCAGATTACATCCAACAAAATTAAGAAAAGGTCATGGACAAGGCTTTATTTTTTAAAACCTACCAGCTCTGTTTATTAAATGTGATTGCTTCGCACACACTCAGCACTAATTGGATTGCAGGTTATTTTGTATTTAGGTGGGGGTGGGTGAGTGAACAGAATAGGGGAGGGTGAAACATGCTCCTAATGGTATCAGTTATGTCCTAAAATAGTCTGTTAGTCAGCATCTTGACCTTTTCTTTCCCCACACAAGCCCAAACAAAACACCTGTATTTTTTTTTGTCTGGATTTTTGTTGCTGATAAGCAATTTTATTGTGGTCTCAACCTCTGGAGCTGTTTCTGGGATGTGTTTGTGTGTGTGTGTGTGTGTGTGTGTGTGTGTGTATGTGCGTGTACAGCCCGGAAATGTCTGTGAAGCTGCAGGAAGGGCCCTAATTGCAATTAAATCTGGGTGCCTCACCTTCCTCCACATGTATCCTTGCCTGTGCAGGTTGAGGGGTTCAGGTGTGTGTTTTAAGTCACCCAGTGAAACCGCAGTGAAACGAAGAAGTTGCGCTGTCAAGAACGAGCAATTTAAAATTTCTCTATTCTAGAAAAGGCACAGCAGAGATTTCTCTTTGAAGGGCACTCTGGGGAGGCTGGAAAGGTTTGGGTGGAGGAGCCAGAGCCGATGCCACATGGTGCCTGAGACCCTTCCTCACCCACAGAAGGAGAAAAGAGGAGCAGAACTCTGAGAAGCCGTGGGGGAATCTATTCCTGCCTGTGCCTCACCTGCCTTTACTTCACCCAGCACGGCACAGGGCAGAAAGCAGAGCCCTGAGGGCCAAGGCTGCTTTTATCTCTGCCGACCCTCGGGTATTTTGTGCAGCTCAGCACTGGGTGTCAGCGGGTTTGATGAGAGACACCCACACACCCTCATTGTCAAACAACGGCGCCCTTTCATCTCCCTGCCCAGGACGGACATCCCTGGGGGGGCCACTTTGTCTTTTAGAGGGTTTCCTTCTCTCCCCCCAACCCCTTTCTCTCCCTCAGCTTCCCCAAGCTGGAAAAGACAAAAACAACCCCAAAGCCTTAAAGCTGACAGTGGGTGTAGAACAGGGCTGGCAGGAACAATCAGAGTTAATCGTTCCTGGGGTTGCCAGTGCCTGGAGTGTAATGTCCCCCATCTCTCGCTGGCTGGGTGACACCAAAAGGTCTTCTTTTTGGGGGGAAACCTGCCTACAGGTTTCTCTGGTTAACGCAACTCTGCATGCTGAGCTGGGCTGGCTGCTCCGGGGAGCTGCTGGAGAAGCTGGGATGCGGTGAGGTCCATGGAGATGCCTGTGGGCACATGGTCCTGCCCTGCTGCCTTGAGGTGGAGGTTCCTCATCCCACTCCATGTAAAGGACTGCAGTGTCTGCACAGGGCCCAGTCTCATTCCAGACAGGACAGTATTTAAATGGCACAACTGGATGATAAGTGAATTGACAGCCAGAATTGGGAACTAGGATATAAGAAAAGCACTGGAAAACATTACATTTTCAGTCTAACATAGTGAACATTTTTTTGTCCTGAAAACTGAAATATTTCGTTTCATTTCAGTCAGAAGCACTCCATATTTTGGTGAGGAAAACCACGAATCTGTGGCAAGGGAGCCTTGTCATGAAAGGCATAACCTAAGTAAATTCCAGTTTTCTGTTGAAGCAACCATTTTGATGGCAATTTTTAGGTTGTGCTAGCCATTTCTCCTAGTTCATTAAATCATGTGTCGCTTTGTGGCCACAAGTAGTTCAAAATCAAATTTATTCATTAGTTAAAATTATTCCTGGTTTTCTTCAGCAATTAATTGTTGCTAAGAAGAATCTGAATACTTGTAGTCATCTCCCTGAGTCATCACCCGGAGAGCTGTTTCAGTCAGGCAGCATCATTTATTTTCTGTTTCTTGTGTAACTAAACAGAGAGCTGAGAATTGCTTTAGCTGGCACCCAAAAGGATATTGCAGTTTACCGTATGCAGACTCATAAGTGAATTGCTGGTAACACAAATGAGGAGATGAACTGTTTTCCTTAGATCAAAATGCACCTTCAAAGTAAAAACAAAAGTTGTCGACTGATTTGAGCCTATTTTAATGACAATAACAACAAAAGGAGGCAGATTAAGGCCTTTAGCAGGGAGTTTTGGGGAAAACTGGGATTGCTAGAAATAGTTTCTAAGATCGATTGACTTGAATAATACTCTGGGACACAGAGAAGAGAGAGAGGTAATGCCTGAAGAGAATAAATCAAATATCTTACGGCATTTTAGGCATTCTTTCCTTTCCTAGACACTGCTTTTAGTTTCCAGAAATATGAACAATTCCAGGCAAGCAGAGAATAGCCTGTTCATTTCCCCCCATGATGAATAGTTGCACGTTAGCCTGCTCATTTAATGACAGCTATATATAGTGTGTATAATAAATCAGACCCCAGCACACAAATGCCTTCTGTTTACCTTTGAAATACTCCATTTGTTTTTTTCCCTGAGAATTGTGATTGTTGCAGGAGTCTGATGAATCCACCTACATGTGCAGGGATCCGAACAACGAATTGCCAGACGCTTTTGGTTCAGAGAAGTCCCCCATCCTCCCAGGACTGCCTGATGTCCCGAGACCCCAGCAACTCACAGGAGCAAAGTCTGTGCAGGCTCTGGAAAATTAACTCAGCTCAGAGGGAATCTCAGTCTGAGCTTTACGTGAAAAGCCTCATTTTAATCAGGGATCTCAGTCAATTAGTCTGATTATTGTATCATAAACACTTGTCAACTTTTATGATATGTGCCTTTGAAATATGATGCCTGAACTCGCCAGCCCCAAAATAGCACATTTTAACCTGGAGTACACTATGACTTCCCTATACAGTAATTTACCAGTTAGAGTTTATACATACACATATTGTGATATATATGTGTGTGTGTGTGTGTGTGGGCTGCTATTTGTTGGATGAAAATATCTGATGTTTAAAAAATATCTGAGATGTTTCACTTCTAAGAAAAAACAGAGATTCCTTTTCCATATAAATATTACAATTTTCTCTGGGCTGGAAGATGCACATTTCAAGTAATTCTCTCCTATCCTCAGCCCCACCCGCCACTTCCCAGCTAGCTGGCACAGCACTAATAGGATGATCTGATATTCCCACTTCCAAGATGAGAAATTCACAGACTGGATTCCTGCTCTGGTTCCACCCTCAAAGAATTGTTCTCCAGGGAAGAGAAGGAGCAATTTCTATTTTTTCCCTTATTTTGGGAAAACTTTTCATGCAAAGAAATGTGGTATAAAGTATTGAGAATTGCTGAAAGACTTAGAGATTATGTATGTTTTTATAGCCATGAAGTCACTCAAATGGCTTTGTCTCCATTTCCCTGTTTGGCATAGATCACTTATTGTGCATATGTTTTCAGATGGAAATGCTGAATTAGACTATGGTGAAATGGATAATGCAGCCCTAATGCTGGCATGAGCTAATAAGAAAACAGCAATGAATCCACTGCTGCAGATTGAAGTACATGCATTTCATATTATTACTCAAGGCTTGTCTCTCCGATTAGATGATTGCATAACCTTAATATTATAAATCTTGCATGATGTGAATTGTTCAGCTGTAACCATAATCAGTTTTTACTAAGGTGGCATTTCTGTCATCTTGTTAAACACAAACATTATATATGCTCCAGTCATAATTTTATAACAGTTGCTTTTAGTGGGTGACGGCTTTGTCAGTCAGGAGATGCTGTTCAGCTCAGATATGCAGTGCAAGTGCTTAAGATACTCATAATGTCAGTATTTGCTTCAGAAAACATCACTTTGTAGATCCTGTAATTTTCTGAGTGTAAATTTCTCCTCAGAAGAAATGCAAAAACTTGCAAGCTTTTAGACAGAAATCTCTAATGGCCGCTTTTCAGATCTTCCAAGAACCCAGTTTATTTTATTTAATCAAGTGAAAATGGCTGTGTACTCCACAGAAATCACAGCATGCTGTCGGCCTTCAAGTTCCACTGCTCAGCTCTGAGCTCCCACTTGCTTCAGGCCGATTTTCCACATGCCCCACCTCCCCATGTGTAAATAAATTCCCCAAAGCCCAGCTTTATGGGGACCACACTGCTGCCAGCGTTTAAGGGTTTAAGACCCACCATATAAACCTCAGCCAGATTCTCTTCCCCATCAATTCACTGGGGATTTACACGGTTAAAGCTCACAACTGGGTGATAAATTTCAAGGCATATCGTGGGAAGAAGGGGACATGGTCTGTGTGGTTGTGCTGCAACACCATCCTTCATGCAGAACCCAGGGATTATTAAGTCCAATTTACCTCCTCAACAAATTTATTGGCATTGTCAGATGCTCTGTAGAAAAAGGAAAAAAAAAAAAAAAGCTAAATCCCTGCCTTCTTCAGGTAATGGACACTTTCCTATTTTTCCACTGTAGATTTTGTGTTGAGACAGTCCTTTACAGAGAGGAACATGTTGAAGAGATAAGGGCAACATGAGCACTTCTGTGTTCCTTCAGGTGTGGGAAGCCCTGAGACTGCATAGTCAGGGATTCAGGAGCATAAAACAAGAACTATTTCACCTCTCTAGCTCTACAATAAATCTAATCTTTCTTATTGGTTTTAATGGCAACAGATTTGGCCTTATACTCCATAATTTTATACTCAAAATTACACCTTAACTCCAGTGTAAAAGCTAAGTTCAAATAGCTTCTATCAGGCGGCCTGGAGATGTGATTTTCTGGTAGAATATATAAAACAGTCAATTGCAGCGGTCTGTTCTTTGGAGAATAGGAGTCTTTCCTGTTTTCTAGAATGTTAAGCATCCCTGCACCAGAACCTGGCACGTTTGTTATCATGGAAAGCACAGGGACAAAGAGTGGATTTAGATTAGATATAAGGGAGAGATTCTTCCCTGTGAGGGTGGGGGGGCCCTGGCTCAGGCTTCCCAGGGAAGATGTGGCTGCCCCAACCCTGGGAATGATGGAGGCCAGGTTGGACAGGGCTTGGAACACCCTGGGATAGTGGAAGGTGTCGCTGCCCATGGCAGGGGGTGGAACTGGATGAGCTTTTAGGTCCCTTCCAACCCAAATCATTCTGTGATTCTATTATGTGAATGTTTTTGGAGGTGAGCATTCTTGGTGAGAGGTAAAGGTAAGGGGGAAACACCAGAAGATTTGCCTGCTCCATGCTCCTGTGATGACCAGAGCTGAGATGGGAAGAAGCCATGCCCAGCACTCCCCGAGCACTTGCAGCCTGACACGAGGCAGTGCCAACAAAATCTCACACATACCCAGTCCTCCCAAGCAGTTCCCAAACCACTTGTGGGACTCATGGTCTGGAAGCTGCTGCCTGTTCTCTGCCTGTATCTTGTGCTATGGGAGGACTTGCAGGGCTTTGTGGGAGAGTTATTAGCAATGGGTTTATTTTATGGTCCAGAAAGGGACCTGCAAAAGCCTTGTGCTCCTAAACTCTCCGAAGGGCAGGGCTAGCACAGCCCCAGAGCTCGAGGTTCACACCCAGGTGTTCATGGGCATCTGGGAGTCTTATTGTACATGACTCCATGAAGGTAAGAGGGGGGTGGCTTGGGTGGCCACTCGTCCTGCAGGAAACCCCATCCAGTGATTATCCTCAGCCGCTTTACTATGCTGAAACTCTGACACCGGAGAGGCTTTCTCACATGGCTGGGAGGGAAAAAATAGTTTTTAATATCAGATTTTTAAAAAAAGAATGTATGTCCCCTATAAACTGTTAAACTTCACTTTATTGATCATAAATCTGTGTTTTGCTCAATGCAAAAGTTTTTCATCTTGCACGGAAAAATGCTGAAACAGCTACAAATGTCAAAAACACAAAGTTTTCTCTCCTGGACAATTTATATGGAAGTTATTGGATTTTTTTGTTTAAAAGCACTCTTACCACTCTGTGCTCACCCACTGGGTTAGGAGAAATTGCCTTTCATTGCCAAGATTTCTTCCTGCCCTTCACTGATGGGAAGAGACCTGAAAAATAAAGCAAGGGTGTTAGCCTCTTCTCCGTGCCACTAGGGATAAAAGGGCTGAATTGGATAAGAAACCCAAGCAATGGGAATAAGACCTCAATAATAGCAGAGAAGGAGATATTCCTTGGCAAAGCCACTGCTAAAGTAGGGCGCAGGCAGTAAAAGTGCTGGGGCTCAGAGCAGAGAGACACCTCACACTGAGATTTATCCCAAGGTCCACACCCAAATACAACAGCGGCTGTCAGAGCAGGATGGGCAGGCCAGGCCCCATGGTGACATTTCTGGAGTTAATTGTCCCTGGGGTGCATCCCCCTGCTCTGTGACCAAGGGCATGGTCCCACCAGTGTCCCAGCCTCCCTCTCTGCAAGTGGGTCGATGCACCTTGGGACCAAGAGATTAACAGCCCTGTCTTGGTATTAATGATCTGCAAAAGCTGTGAAGGTGCAGAGCAGGGCAAAGAAATCTTGATTTATTAATGGCAGAGCAGAAATCTGGAAGGAAAAAGTAGAAGAAAAATTCCAGCCCAGCCAAGGGTGGTATCGAGACAGATTTACCCTGTTGTATCATGCATTTAAAGTGGGTCATTTCAGCTAAGGCAGCTGTGTGTTAGCACATTGAATATATTTGGTGTCCTATATTTTTTTTTAATAATACATCCCATTCAGGAAGAGGAAAAATAGGAAAAAGGATTCTTTTTCTGTGCATCCTATTGTCCAAATTACAAAAATTGTGCTTTTTCCTCATAACCTGGAAGCCTTCTTTTTCTGCTTGTTCTCCATCACGTGGTACAACAGGTCTCTGTGCTCCACTACAGTGGTCAGCATCTCCCTAGAGATAATGGACTGGATCATCACCTGGATGCAATTCTTCCCTTTGGTCATAAATCATGATGGGAATACAGTAACCAAAAGCCATGAAATATGAAACCACATAAATAAAGGAAGGAAAGGACTGTGAATTGTCTGGGGAAATCTGTGCAAAGAAAGGGAGGAGGAGAGACTTGCACTGTTGGAGGAGCCACAACAAATATACATCCTGATTTTAAAGTCAAACTGTTGCTATAATTATTTAAGGTTGGCCTTCTCCTGTGTCTCACAGGATGAGGCTTTGTTCTCCTTTCCACTAATTTCATGTGCTTTCTCTTCCTCTTGGGCTTTGCTTTTATTTCTGGGCTTTTGCCACTTCTAGTAGTTCTGTCTACAAATACCCCTGTTATTTCATCATCCCTCCCAGCACACACAGTCCCCAGCTTCTGGACTGTTTCTTCTTCCTTTGCTTCTGTTCTGTTAAATTCACAGGACTTTCGTTACTAACTGGAGAACTCCAAACAGCTCCTACAGGGAAAACACTGCTCAGTCAAGTCAAGGACTTTAACTCTTATCCACATTCAAAAGGTGGGGTCCAAGAACATCTACAAGTTTAATTAAACCAGAAATGTTAAATCCTCCTTCACAACTGCCCAGCCCAAATATGATCAACACTACAGTTTTGGAAACACAGTGAACAAAATTTAGCATATTGTCCTACTAGGAGGAAAAGTGAAAAGAAACGGAAAACAAAAACGGAAAACAAAAAACAAGGAGTCCTGAAATCTTATATGGGAATCCTTAATGCTAAAACTTTGCTTGATCTTGTAGACAGCATTCCATCCTTTAGATTTATTGAAATCGGGGAAAGGAATCTGTCACTGCTTTGTTCTGCACCAATAGCTGCACTAAACCTGCACGTCCATTCCATTGTGGAAAGAGCTCTGTTTTCCTCAGAATCACTGCAGACATACCAAGTAGTCTAAAATACCCTGGGATTTATAATGTGAGCACAGTTATTTTATATATGTCAAAACCAGTGGCTGATCCTGGTGTCCTGAGGCTACTTCCATGTACTACAGCACTAAACACTTTTTCACCAAACTGCTGGCTGCCACCACAGGGTCCTTTGTCCCTGGGAAACTCAGTGTTTCCCAGAGCTGGACCTCTATTTAAGAAACAGTAGTCCTATTGAAACATGCATGATACAATTTTTTTACACATATTTCATTTTCACAGACCCCTATTGGATTTTAGCTTCTCCTCATGGACACAGTTACATATTCACATAGATACTAACATTTAAGGCTTGACAAACTCCCACTTTTAGTGGTTGGTTGTTATGTTCAGTTCAGGTTCCTCCTAATGAACTAAGGCATCTGTGAAGATTTTTACCACTGGTGTAATTTTATTTTCTATAATAACACACAGCCATCTGTTTGGTGATGGGTGCATATTAGAAGACAGGATAAAACATAGTGAATGTGGAGCTTTGATTTGAACCATGTTTAGGGGGTACAGGTAGAATTGTGTTTCTTTTGGATCAGCTGCTTTTCTTCAGCTCTGCAGTGCAGTTAATAAACACTGCAGACTGCTCTTTCAGAGCTTATAAACTTAGCAGAAATAAAAGGAACTAAGGGGCCTGACAACTGAGTGAAGCCCATAAATGCCACTGAAAGCCTTTGGGGCCCCAGCTCCTGGGGAATATATCAGAGCCCCTGCAGGGTTTATAAATTCTGCTTATTTACTGGCAGGTTTCTCTCCTGACCATAAAAACCATAGGTCAAAAAGCATTGCTAGATGGGGAACATGAAGTCTAGCTTTCATTTAACTCCAGCTTCTTCTTTCACAAGCCTGTGCAGCTCATCAGCAAAGCTGTGGTGTCTGGTGCTGGATGTCACACCGAGCCTGTCACGGGGAAAGCATCTGCAGCTCCCGACTTGATGTAGGACTGATCCCCTGCAGATGTGAGCTCCTGGCTCCTGCTCAGGCTCTGTTTGCATAGCTCTTCCCACTTTACAACCTGGAGAACCTTGCCAGGTAGCTCAGATGGGATTGCTTTGTGGCCAATGTTTTAGAGGCACATAAGTTGGCTGAGCTGCTTCTCAGCAGAGGACAAGCAGGGGCAGCCCTTGGGGCTGTGTCACTGCTCACCTTGTGTCCCTCACTGTCTGAACAGGCTCCCAGGCCCCCAGGGGCATGAATCAAAACTGCTCTTTGCACCCCCCCTGTGAACCCACCTCCATCTCATCTTCAAGGAGGCTCATGAATAGACAGAATTTTTGTAGGAACCCAAAAAGCTTTTCACCAATTTCACGCTCCTGAGTGTTGAAGGCAGGCATCCACCTGGCAGCAGGAGGAGGAAGCACCAGGAGCACATCAGGTTTCCTCTCAGCATCCTGATCCCAGCTCCATTCTACCACACCCACTGTCTGACAAGCTGCTTTAATGGATGGGCACTGGCCTTCCGTGGAGGGGCTAAATGTAAAACTTCCCTATGCTTCTCTTGTCAAAGTTAAAAGCTTTTCATGTCTCTGTTAATGTTTCTTCTTTTTTTTTTCCCTCCTGTCTGCTGGCACCAATGACAAATACTACATCTTGCATTGAGTAACAGTATATTGAATGGCTGGCAGAGGCAGAATACGGCACCTGTAATTTATCTCCGGGAGTTTGGGTTGGATGACACTGCTGGGAACAGACGGGGGCTCTGAGCTGTCACCTGATTACTAATTCTAGGATTTCTCCTCCGAGAGTGAGAAGGAGGGAGCTAGAATGAAGGGTACAAAAAGCAAATCAATAAACAGGTTAGTGTTTGCATCATTATTAACACTCGGGCTGTCAACACACCCATTGAAACTATCGCTCAGGGCAGCTCCAGATTTAATGGTCAGTGTAACAGATTTACTGTAAATGTTAGCTGAGGCAGAGCGGGAGGGGGGATCTCATTGACAAATAACGGAGATTTCAGTGGGATGCATGGAACCCTTTATGTGTGTGCATAAATAACGCTGAGATTGCCAGGCGGAGGCGGGTGGCTTTCCACAGTATTTCTTCTGGCAGGGCTGTGGTGTGTCCCCATGCTCCCCTTCCCTCCCCAGAGCCACTGCCTCCCTCTGCTCACAGGCAGCAGCTGCTCATCAATTAAATCGCCAAGGGAGCTTTGATCTTGGGAACCCCTCACAAACCCCTTAATAGCCTGCAGAAGGGAGGGGAAGGGAAGGGTGACGCTGCCATCTTGGCAGTAAATTAGCCCGTGATGAGAAAAAGCTTTGAATGAAGTTGAGTTTTATTGGTTTTACCCCACTGATGGGCTCCTGCCATTTTCCCCTCTCCCCAGCCAGTCACCTTTGCAGAGGTTTCTTAGGAATACTCATGGCATTGCCCCTTCCCAATTGGTCTGTCCTCACACCTTCCACAAGTAACCCACAACCAAGCAGCTCTGAGTGGTATAAATGAATGCACAATCAAGTGTCTCTGCTTAAATTGCTGATGAAATGATAAATCTGCTGCACAGTAAATTGGCTGAAGACAAATCTTTCCAAGCCCTGTCAGTGCTGCCACTTTTTCAAATGAAAGCCCTCATAAAGAAATTAAACTGGTTAAAATGAGAAGCATCTAAATGAAAAGTATCTAAATTCGAGTAGCTTTTGCAGGGGAGGGCTTCCCAGATTGCACTGTCATGTCATGTAGATCCTTCCCCAGGAATATTCTGCTGCTTTCCTTGCTTGTTTTAAATGGTTCCCACATGCACATTTATAATGCATCAATATCCAGGTGACCGTTTCTGCTCACTGCTGCTGCCAGGAGAAGGAGGGACCCAGGGGCTGAAGCATCAGCATGTCAGATGTACCAGTCACATGTAGCTCTCCCTGCCTCAAGGGCTGCTCACTGTCCTGGAGGTTTGAGCTTAATGGCAAAATATAATATTCTGGAGCTGCAGTGCTTTAATATTCCCAAAGGACATCTTCATCTCCTGCCCTCCAGACAGACACCTCAGGAGCTGAACCTCAGAAAGCATGAGCTTGTACCATGAGATAAATCCCCTGTGCTCCAGGCTTAAGGAATCCTTGCTGGGAATGCCCACCCCCGTGGAACTCTGCCTTCAGAGCATGGGCTCAAGACACAATCAAAGATGCTTGAAAGCTCCTAATCATGTCCCAGCTATTGCAAAAGCCTCTCATAGGAAACTTCCACTCAGAACATCTACAGAGAGCCAGCAGAAACCCAGGGCAGAGTCTGAGACCTTCTGAGTCACATCTCTGCAGGGCACAGATCAGTCACAGAGCCCAGGGAGTGTGGGAGTTTGGTCACCCAGGAGGTATCTCAGGACCAAGAGCAGCACAACTCCCTCTCCTCCTCACTCCAGACTGTCCCAGGCTTCACCTTCATTGTGCACAGTGTCTCAAGATGCTTTCTGTGCTTATCTGCCCCAGTAAGGTGGATAAACTCTGTCGTTAGTGCAGCCACTCTTTGAACACACCATGTGGTGAGAACAGGCTTCTCTCAGGCCTTAATTTCATTAGAAACAAGCCCAAGGTGAAACCCATGGAGCTCATAGCAGATTCCTGAATGCCCTCTCGGCCAGGACAAGCCTACAACAGTGGCAGAGGATTTATTTACCTGCTAGTACTGACATCTCTGCGGCAGCACCACCTGCGAATGTCTTCCACACTCTGTGACTTGCATTACTAGCCAGGACCTCAAGCCCTTCTGAGACCCAGTAGGAATGTGCAGGAACCACAGGTCTGGTGGAACATGAGGGTTGTCTGGGGTTACAGTTTGTAAGTGCAAGTACTGAAACCCTCCAGTATCTGACTCAGGCCCCAGCAATGTGGATCTCTGCTCACATCACTTGATTTTTGATGCTATGTTGTGGTTCAGCCCCAGATCCCCAAAGCAGATCTGGTAACTCTGCCCAGTGCATGGGGGCACCTCAGGTGGACATCCCAAAGTGCCTCTGGGATAACCTGGGACTGTGTCAGCCACTCACACTCCACTGTCAGTGCTGAGCTCCTCTCCAGAGGGCACACCTACTTTGTGCCGCAGCGGTGTCAGCTCAGACTGCCAGGCTTCATGGGACTTGCAACATTAGAAACTCAGAAAAACCCAAATGCAGCAGCTGCAAAATCAGCATTAACGTGTTTCGGTTTGATTTTGATTTCTAAAGGGCTGGTGGCAAAGGAAAGCTCTGGAGCCTCTCTGTGGAGCTGAGCTCTAATTCCTGCAGAAGAGAGCAGCCCCATGAGTTCAGAGCGCGCTTCTCCCTTTAATCTGAGCACTATTGACTGGAGCAAGAACAAACCTCCTTGGAAGCCTTAATTGGAGCAAGTGGCGTCTGACGATTTTTGTTTAAACTGTCAAAGAAGACTCCTCCCTGGTGGGAGATGTTCAGCAATCAGAATGAGGAGAAAAAAACCAAACCCTTGCTGCACACAGCCTGGCTGTGCAGTGGATAACCCAGCAGAGAGCAGCCCTGGGAGCTGCTGGAATATTTGGACAAGGTGACCCCGCACCAAGCACATTAGCTGCATTATCGGCCTATAAACTGTCTCACTGCTTTACATATCTGTATGGCCCACATATTGAAGGGGAAGATTAGCTTGATTATCAATGGGGGAATGAGCCAAACAATTACTTTCATTATTGAATATCCAATTAATTATTCAGGAGGCAAATCAATTATTCATATCTCATTTAAACTGGGTCGGGGGAGAAGCGTTGCCACTTGACAGAGCTGTTCACAGCCTCTCTGGGTGCAGCAACAATTCTGCTGCAACAGGGAGGAATTGCATTGGGAGCAAAAGCCATCCCCAAAATTATATTCCCCATACCATGTGGATATCCATCCATACACTTTTGGTGGCCAAGGCCAATTCCAGAGAACTGTGAGAGTTTGGAACTCCCTGCAGGGTCTCCTCAGCCATGATTATTGCTCCTTTTTAGTGTGATACAAAGCATCCTCCAGGCCAGCACCAACAGAAGTTCAGAAGGCCATGGGAGTTGAGCATGTGCTGTAGGATGGAGACACTGAGGACCCAGATGTACTTGGTCTTACGTGAAAGAAAGAAAAAAGATCTCATGCAGATACAGGAGGGAATCTCCCAGAGAACAGCAGACTCTAAACCATTTTTCAAAAGCTGATGCCAGCACAGAGACATTTTACCAGCAAAATACCCGTATCTTTCTTCCCTCACTTAAATAATGGAAATAATTTTTTAAAAATTTTTTGCCCACTCTCATGTTGTTGTTGCTTTCTTTGGAGGCAGGAATGGGAGCACCACACACAGTCTGGTCTGCATCCAGACAGCAACATCCCAGTGCTGCAGTGCCCAGTACATCCACACCCTCTTTGACATGGCCACACATCATCCGTCCATCCAAAGCATCAACAAACAACTTACTGCAGGTTCCAGAGCACCCATGGCGCTGCAGAGCAGAGGGTAAGTCAAAGAGAAAGGGGAGACTGAGACAAGGCAAGGAAAGAAATACAGCCTGGAGAGAGCGGATCCAGGAATATAACCAGGGTGAAAATTGTATGGAAAGGCCAAGGTCTGAAAACTCTGCTTTTCTGTAAAACTACCCACACAGGCAGTGACAGCTGGCTGCAACTGTTTAAAAAGCAGGGAAACAGAAGGAATCATAACTCTGTGTGTGTGTGTGTGTGTGTGTGTGTGTGTGTGTGTGTGTATTTCCAAGACAAATGGGTCCCTGGGACATTCAGTGTCTGGGAACGCTCCTTTCCTCCATGCTCTCTCACACAGCCGCTTGTCCTCACTGCAGCCAAGCCCCAGCCCTCCAGTAATCTCAGTTTTGTGTCTTTTTGCTTCTTTGCACAAGCAGAAGCAAGTGATACCATATTGGAAACAAATTGTCAATTACTGAACAATCAAGCCCTCCATTTGTTTGTTAGATTGACTCTCAAATAGCCCGATTAATTATAACAGCACTAATTATTAAGATACACTGGTAGTCATCTCCTATTTCAGAGAGAAGGAGAAAGTCTTTCCTTCTGCTTTTGCTGTCACAGTAGCAGCCTTACCCAATAGGGCGATTTATCTCTGTCAAGCCAGTAAAATGATAATGCCAATTAAATCACACAAGTAATTGCTGTTGGGGTCCCCATGGATTTCTCCCAGCAGAGTCAGGTGGAATATGAATGCAGGCTGTCCAGGGAGGGCTGGATCCTGCTCAGGGAGAACTCCCCTCACACTAGTACCTGTCCTGCTCTGATCACTGACACAGGGACCACAGGCAAAGCCCCCCAGCTTGTGCTCTCAGGGTCCCCAACAGCTCCAGCTGAGCATTTTTGCAGCCAGGAGTGGGTGAAGTCACTCAGTCTCACACAGAGATGCCACTGAGCACTCATGGCATGAAGAGGTACAGGGCTGTCCCTTTTTGTTCTCTGCAGATTCAGCTGGTTTGGAGCTTCTCATGGCTTTGGGAGCCTCCAGCATCTCCTGCTCCTGTCCTGCCTGGACCTGGGCTGTGTCCCCCATCCCCTCAGACCATGAAATGCAGCAGGATCTCTGGGCAGAGCTGGTGTTTCACATTCCTGGGCACTCACACTGTAAAAAATAAAGATACATGTACAACACAAACATGCAGTGTGCTCTAGAGAGGCCTGAAGGATCACATACACGGGTAACAGTGGTTGTGATTGATACAGCTGCTGCAAAAACAGGGTGTGTGCCCCCATCCCCTGTCCTGTGTTTTCTGCTTATTGTAATGAATCGATGTCTCTGCAGCTGGGCAGACCCCACCTAAGAAGAACAGTGTGATCTAACCCAATCCCGCTCCTCATTCGATTAAACCCCGTGAAAGCAGGCACGTAACCTTGTTAATATCACGTTTATTAGAGGGAAGGGGGACAGAAAATTAAGATATACTTCATGTTGTTGCTAATTAGAAAAATTGAGACTTTGCATCTGTGCAAGGCAGAGCAACATGTGGCATTAACAGATGTGAACTCATTACACAGCTGCATCAGAGGAAATTGTGCCACCACAGCGACAAAAATCTCAAAATCAGATTTCCCCCAGTGCCTCAGCTTCCCATTGCCTTCTCCTTCCTTCCTCTAAAAATAGTTTTCTCTGGGGTTATTGGGGCTTTTTTACTGTTTTTCTTGGGGAGCAGAGAGGAAGGGAGGCTGCTCTTTTTGCAAATATACCCTGAACCCCCCTCGAGAAGCTCAGAGCAGAAACAAGCCAGGCTGCAGCATAACAGCACAGCCTCTGGCTCCTGCTAAAACACAAGGTGCTCCACAGCTGGAATAAAATCTATCCTGCCTTTCCCTGGCTATGGTGTTCTCCACAGGGAGCCAAGCAGGGAGGGTTGCAGGCAGCCTCTTCCGAGGGCTTTCCAGACATGACTTCCCTGCAAAGTGGAGGGAAGTGGGGGTAATACCTTAAATGAGGTGTCACCAATAAAGTGCTTCAAATCCTGCCCTTCATCCCCCTGAGAGCCGTCTAAGATCACCAGACCACTTGTCATCTACAGTAAAGAGCAGCCAAATAGCATAAAATAGGTCACTTTTTTATCATTTCCTCTGTATGTTCTGCTTCACTTTTTGTCTCAGGGAGTGGAAACCAATCCCAGAAAAAAAACAGAGGTCAGATTTGGGATTCCTCCCTTGCAGTGCCACCAAGAGCTGATTTGCTCCCTGGCACAGCTGAGAGCAGCCCAGCAAAGCAGCTGTGTAAAAATGCACCAACTTTGCTGATGCTTGTTTCATTTGTGCCTTATTCAGCTCTGGAGAGGCTCAGCTGTATTTCTGGGCAGTCAAAAACATCACGGTGTTATCAAGAGGCATCACTGCATCAGGCTAACGGGTTTGGGGAGGCACAGGCAGGGTGTTGGGGTAAGGGGGCTGGAACCCACTTCCCAAATAGCTGGACACTGGATACAACAAAAAAACAGAGACTAGAAAGTGAGCTCCAAAGACAGTTTTTGTCTTTCTCTGACAAGATTTTGCAGGGACAAAGGAAAATTTTTTCCTCTTTCCACCTCCCTTCTCATTCCCAAGGATTTCTACTGACTTGCAGTGTTACATCAAACACCTGATCCCAGCACTGCTCCAAACCACCTCGGGGCAGGGTGAGGTACAAGAGATAACACCTTGGACAGCATCTGGAAAGTGAGATCCAGCTTTCCTCCTGGCCATGAACTCTGAGCCCTGGATATTTTGCTAAATGAGCTCCCCTACTGAAGAGGTCTGCTGAAAAAACTCTCAGTAAATGCAGTTGGTGCTCCAGTGTGATTTCCCTGCTGCCTCCCTCATCAAGGAAAACATTGAGATGGAACAAAACAAAAAAACCAAAAACCTTCTTTTTAACAAAAAAAACCTGGGTGGTGAGCATGTTCTGGACTGTCTGGCAAAGTTCTTCCCTTCATTTGCACAGGCAAAGGGCTGGTCAGCACTGGTTTCACACCAGCTGCTTTGGGCAGCCACTGCTAGAAATGTTCCTCACTTGCACCATTTCATTGCAAGCCCTTTATCATCCCTTTGTCCCAGGCAAACACACCCCACGCAGCACAGAAACCCGTCACCCCACACGCTGCTGAGGCCCTCGGTCCCTTTGTGCAGGCTGTTTCATTTCATAAACTCAAGGGTCACTTTTATTGTGGTCTCTGCTAAATGAAATCACAAAAGCAATTTAAAATCGCTTAAGCAAATCATGAAAGATGCAATATGAGGAAAGGGCTGTGAATAATGGTTAGCCTAAAGCATTGCAACAAAGGGAGTGACTGTGCTTCTGTCAGGTCCTTTCTCTTGGTCTGTATCCCTCATGCTGAATTCCTCATCTTCTGCCTAAGATTTTGGGCAGGAACTCATCAAAGGAGAAAGCCACTCTTATCAAATTTCTAACATTACCTGCTATCCTTCATGGAAAAATGATCTGCAGGACATAGAGAGAGCTGCAACTGAGTCTGGCATTTCAGATATGCAGTAGCCAGAAAATAATAACAAAAACACAGGATACCATTTTTATCCTGGAAATTATTTTCTGGGAGAAAAAAAATGTCAGTGTAGCCTGTGAACGTCATCCTTATCTGACTGGCATTCAGTAGAAACTTCTGGCTGCCTCCAAGCTTTGTCCCAGTAGGCAGTAGTCCAATATAGAACAAAGCTGGAGGTGACTAAAATGGCTGTGAGATGAATTTTCAAGCAACTTTTCTTCCCATCCCATCCCATCCCATCCCAGCAGCAACAATATGCTTCACAGAATGTTTTGTTGCCCAAGGATGACTTTCTTACAGCTCTGAAAAGCTCTGTTCACCTATCATCAGCCCCTTTACTTGTATGGCACTGGCTCCCATGCTGCCTTATCCTACAAGCAGAGCAAGTGTGTTTTCTCAGATATTCCTTGGTGTCCTGGATCCTGTGAGATCAGATTTCCCAGCGCTCAGTGCCCAGGAAGGGGTGAAAATTCTCCTTAATGCAGCACAGACATCCAGCGAGGCGCAGCCCCTCTCCGTGACAGATTCATTGTCACCCAAGATAAAAGATGCCTGGGCTCACTCACAAGCCAAAGTGATGCCTGAGAGCTCCACTGGACCAGGTACCTCTGTGTCAAAACTCATTTCTATCCATGTTTTCTTGATCTAGGTTTTCTCAGGCAGCAACAAGTCAGCAGCGTTCAAAGAGTTCACTGAAACAGCAGTCAGGTTTGGTGCTTCAATTTCTGACTGGGGTGGGAGGGAGAAGACAAGGAGGGGGGTTGATCCAGGAGTCTCAAAGTGAAGGTCAGAAACTGCACTCAGCATCACAAGAGGCTTTTGAAAAGCCTGTACTTTTGCTGTGGTGATGCTCGGCTCTGTTGAGGAGGAAGGTAAACCCTAATTTCCCTCTCATGGCCAGCATCTCACAGCTCCCAAACTTGATGCTTCCAGCTGGATCTATTGGACAATATTCAAAGCTGGATTAAGGTGCTGCAGCGGACCCTCATCTATAAAATGTGATCCAAGCAAAATCTGCACATCTGAGACAGCAGAAATTCTGCAGATGGTGGACCAGATGTGCCCTTATTTTAAGCCAAGGATCACACTGGATCTCAACACCACCTTCTCAAGTGGCCACACACTGCCAGCCACAAAAACAATCCTGCAGAGACACAGCCCACGAGCCTGAAGATCCCCAAAAGCTGGAGGGGATTGGGTGCTATGGAAAGGACAGGTGAATTCCCTCTCCAGCTGTTCATGAGGTTCCAATCCTGCTTCACCACCTGGTCACTAACCTAAGGATGCCCAGTGTCTGGACAGGTCAGCATGAAAGCAGTAGAGGAGATGGCCCAGAAAAGAAGAGCTTTTTATTTCTTCCCTCAAGAAGTGTCTCAATAAATGCTTTCAGCGCACCCCCCTTCAAAAAGAAAAGCCCTTCTAAGCTTATGCATGATAATAACATTTCCCACATTTTCAATTAGCTCAAATAATCTTGCTAAAAGCTATTAATAACCCACCTTTAGCTGCGAGCACGCGTGCACCTGTGTGTGCAAGGAGACAAGCCATGCCTGACAGAGTGAGAGGCAATGAGAAATGAACTGCCTGAAATTAACTTTAAGCGTCCAAGTGATTAAACCATTGTGCTGTGATTGTGTACGATCCTGCCTTTCTTCGGCAATTAAGGCTGTATTGATCAGATAGCACGAGGAAAGGGGCCGGCAGAGCGATGCTCATTCAGGCTGCCATAATTAAGAGTGATCATCTATTGTTCTGGAGCACACGGCACAGCCCAGCCCCATCAGGCTCTTCCCTCTTGCCTCCCTCTCCCTTCCCTGGCCCTCACTCCCACGAACACGTGGATTGAGCATCTGCTTGGAGTGAAAATTGGAGCAGGAGCTGACTGAAGTTGTTCTGTAGCACGTCCGGATTAAATTCCTCTCTTTCCCCATCCATTCAGCCCCAAGACAAGCAGCTTCTGCTGTTTACTAGCAAGAAGGGGGAAAAATGGGGGGCGGGGGAAATGGAGCATGAGAGAATACAGACCACCACATCCGAAAGCAAGTCTTGGGCTGACCATGGGGCAACCAGAGCCCACCAAGACTTTAGGGAAATGGCACCTCTGCTTTTGTGGGGGCCACTCCATCAAGAACGCTTTCCAGAACAGATCCTCCTGCTCCCAAAATTAATCTGTTTTTTTTTTCCTTCCCAAATGCACTCAAACCAATTTTCTACCCTTACACACAGCTTGAAATTGGCTTCTTATTTATATCTTAACTAGCAAATTTCTTTCTTACAACTTCTGCTTAACCCTCTCCTGCTCCCAAAATTAATCTGTTTTTTTTTTCCTTCCCAAATGCACTCAAACCAATTTTCTACCCTTACACACAGCTTGAAATTGGCTTCTTATTTATATCTTAACTAGCAAATTTCTTTCTTACAACTTCTGCTGAACCCTTGCTGACATGCAGTGTTGCTTTGCCTGTCTTCACTTTCATGGCTCCAGCCTGGGAAAATTGGCATGGAATAACAGCACTTAAAATATCAGCTGACAGACTGTAAGTTCCTGATTTCTATGACAGCAGTTCTTGGGCATTTAAACTCTTGTGGTAAAGGGTATTTCCTTACTTAATTATTGTAGTTCCCAGTATATCATTTCTCAGGGTATGGATGGTACTTGCTGTGAGCCTCAGAAAAATGATCCATGTCAGTCAAAGTGTGTTATTGTGGGCTTGGGGGAGGATTTGGATCATTTCCTCATGAGGACTACAGAATGCAACACCTGAAAACACACTTCCCCAGAAAGCAAGGGAACATGGCACTGAGCCCCATCACTCCAGAAATGATGCAGTGATTTATTATTCATCAACAAGACCTTGCAAAACCCTGATGCTGGCATCTAAAACATGGCGATAATCACTGATATTTTCCTTCACCTCTGTGGGTTGCTATCAAACTTGAAACAAAGAGAAAAGATTTGCATACCTGGGTGGCATTACTTTCCACAGCCACAAAGCAGGCAGCCTAATTTTTAGCTTGGTGCTTTAAACTGAAGTGCGTCTTCCCAGTTGTTTATCGGAACCCACAAGTGTGACTGAAGCTATTTCATTGTCCATGTCTGTCCCAATCTTTGAGCTAAAAGTACGGACTGACAAGTAGGGCTGGCACAGACTGTCTGTGTGCAGTCCACTTTTACATGGTGCCTTCCTTTCATAATAATAAGTCAAGGACTCTGTCCTATCCCCTCAACCTTGTCAGCCTCACTTCACTTTAAATACGTCTCCCTACTTTAGTCACAGTTCTTGTTTTAGTAGATGAGTTGTGGCCTTGCCATTGTTTTTCCAGTTCTCTCAGCCCTGGCCCTCATGAAGATCATTGCTCATCTCTGTTAGCCCATGTTCCCTGCTGAGCACAGGTCTCCTTCCTGCCTTTCAATGAGGAGCAGTCGCATTTCCTGCTGCTTGACAGAACCCTGCCCATGAGAACAGTACACCCAGGTCCTGCCAATGTGCACTCTGGCACTGTGCAATTTCATTTTCACTGCCTTACACCAATCCTGCCTCCTTGCTGACTTTGAATGGTACAAGCTGCTGCAGGACAAGAGATGGAGATCTCTGCTTTGCTCCTTTCCTCCCTCTCTCACGAGCTCAGTGTTACCCAACAGCTCTTGCCCAGGCAGAGTAAAGGGTTAAGCATGAAGATCTGGAAGAGACAGTGCTGTCCTGTCACAGAGCTGCCCTTTTGCCTCTTCCTCACACATCCACACTGTTCACATAGCCTGCATTCCTCCCCGTTAACACCATTAAGCTTTGACCTGAACTAGAGATAGAGCTAAATATGTGTGCACCTGTCCCCTTATAATGACCTGCTATTATCATTTTCCACCCCTCTTTTTTGATTGATGGATATTATATGCAGAGTGACCCTCAGGATTTTTTTCCCCCCCTCTTTTTGTTAGGCCTTGCTAAAGCAACCTGCAAATTAATTTAATATCCTCTTTTGGTTGGGAGCTATGAAACGAGGGCTCGAGGCTGATGATGCGTAAACCATTTGTGGCATGTATTTAATCTCTGGACAATGTATAGAGATGTTAGTGCATGCTACACTAAGTTCTATTTACGCTGGCTATTAAGTGCAGTCAAGCTGAAGGCAATCGGAGCACATTACAGGGCCTAATGGGAGAGGATGCTACACAACAGTACATTAAAGACTGAAAATGAATTAAGAAGGAAGCATGGTAGAGAAAGCAGACAAGGAAAGGGTTCTGTATACAGATAACTCTTATTGACAGCACAAATATTCATGTACTCTGTGTTCCCAAATCCAATTTTGGTATTGGATACCACTCTAGAGGGAATGTTTTGAATTCCATTTTCATGCAGATACAAAATGACTCGCAGCCAGCCTGCCCCCTCCCACCTGCACCTCAGTGGTTTGCATAACCTGATGCTGGGAAATGCATCCCCTTTTTCTGCCTTGCAAAGCTAAGCCAGATCCCTCTTGACCACCTAAATCAGGCTAAACTTTCTCAGCCCGCTCCCTGAAATGCGTCTGCCCCAGGAATGACAAGTAGACCTTGCTACACTCCCAGTCCTGCTCACTCTCCTTGGCACTTCTTGCTCTGGCTGTCACTGAGAAAATTCAACCCGTCTGGGAAAGACAGAAGAAAAATGCACAATGGGAGAAGCCTATGAGTCGTGAACACTGTGTCTTTGCTTTTGCCCTTTTGGTCCATGTTATCTGGATGGGAAGAATTTAGAGATGACAAAATACTGGCCTGCTGTCTTTTCAAAACCGAGCTCCAGGACCCAAGAGTGGCATTGCTTTACTCCGTGTCACACACACAATTTTATGAGTTTACTTCTATGCATAAACATCTCCATTTGTGAAGAGACTGACTTGCTATGACTTTCTGAGTACGGTGGCTTCACTTAGATTGGTGAAAGAAAGTCCAGCTTATAATTAAAAGCTTGCACCTAAGGAAAAGAAAAGCAGCAACCAACCTACAGAAGCCACATGCTCACACTGATCAGCTCTGCTCATTATTTCACCAAGGCTTTCCTGAGATCCTGCTCTGACTGTCACTGTTCCTGGCCAGGTTGCAGACACTCACCTGATCTTCTCCCTGCTTCCCCAGGGCAGGGAAATAAACTGTGCCCTGAAAGCACCTGCGCATGGTACTTTGGGCATTTATTTTGGTACAATATTCCTTTGACTCAAGGCTTCTCTACCTGTATTGCCAAGAGCTTCACTGACTGTCAAAGGCTGGCCACCAATCCTGGTCAGAAGAACCCCACCCGAGGGGGATCCCGAGGACAATTCCAAGCAGTGTGTCCTCCCTTCCCTTGCAACTCCTAAAGGTCAGGCTTCCCTCTGATAAGAAGCTCCTTGCTACTTTGGCAGGGGCTTCTCCACCAACTTGATGGCAACAGAAAATACCTGTTAAGAATCAGAAAAACAAACCTTATTTATACCCAGTAAATGCACTAAGAATGGACGGGGAGCCTGCAAGGAACCAGGTGCTCTCTGACATCCCAAAAGCCTGAGGCTATGCTTGGACAAGAGAAGAGAGTTTTCCTTCAGAATAGATTGTGCTAGAGAATAATTTTTCTTTCTTTTGGGTGTCCAAGGCCTTACCATCTCCTCATCCTTTGACTTCTTGAAGTGTAGAGTAAGGACATAAAGAAATTATTTTTCACATAGTCAGTTTATTCTAAAAGCAGTTCTGGCAATAAAATGAAAGAATATTAGAATACTTTAATAACCATCCTGGTTTGGCAGCAAGGGAAGGGTTTGGTCTTTTAAAATACTAGCAGAGTAAAAAAAATCAATTAATTGCTAGCACAAACAGAAATATAGTGAAACCAATACCTGAGCTTAAAATACTACATACATAGGAATTCAAACTAATCTGTTCAAGCCAGGCATTGACTAACCAGTGACTTTGTCTGGTTTCAAGGAGCAAACTTGTAGTTAAGCTCTGCAGAAAAAGAAGTGCTTTTTTTGCAAGCAAACCTCCCAAGTCCAAGACAAATTACTTTCACACGGTATTTGGATAGGGCTGGAGGGAAGAGAAAGGAAAAACGTGTTGTTTCATGGAGGTCTTTTTCTCCTTGGCTGGTGAAACACTTCCTCCTCTCAAGGATATTCTTGCAATAAGTGTCCTTTCTGTTTTCCAGAGGAAAACATATTCTGGAATAAATATATAATTTACATTTGCTATGAAATATACATTTATTATTTATTTAATAATTATTTCCCTAGGTAATATAGCCTTGCTTATGTTTATAGAAATTTGAAACCTTCTCATATTTCTGCAGTAAGTTCCTTTGGTCACTGTCATTAGAGTTTAGAGCCTATTGTGACACCAAGACCGTCTGAATTAACTCTGTAGGGTGTTTGTGTTTGCAGATGCTACACAGCTACCATGGGCTCCACTCCTCTGATAATTTTAGCACAACCTCCTGCCCCGTTCCTGTAACCATGGCCCAGCACACTCAGTACCTGGCTCACAGGCACAATCTATCAACAGTGCCCCAAGAGTGATGAGACACAAATCACAAACCCAAATCACGGGCTTCTTGTCCCTTTCTGGGTGTTGAATGTGATGCTCAGCTGCTGTGATCTGCAGAGCAGTTCTAGAACGAGGTGTTCTGACATCAATTTGAGATCCTTCCTATTTTTAAAAGCATCCTGTGATGAGGAAGAGTAAGGGAGAGAAGTGAGCATTTCCCTCTTGCTAACACTAAAAATCTAATCACAGCTTTCTTTTTCACCTTCTTCTTGAGAGGTTCCCTGGTCTTCTATCCCCACCAAAAGACTGGGTAAGCAGAAGAAAGAACAGGCAGGAGAGGAAATAGTCTCAAAACTCTTACAGACCTCAAAACCTCTGATCAGAAGAGTAAAGGCTGAATGAAATAAAACTTCCAGCCTTGGAGGAAAGGACAGGGAAGGAGAAGTGAGTCAAGAAGAGAAGCAGTATCACACATAATCGGCAAGAAACATTTGTCAAAGACCCAAAGGTCCTTTTTTCCTGGGGTTGACAGGAACAAGTTCCCACCATGAGCAAAGAAGAAGGTGCCCCTACCTTCAGGGCAGCCCTCACTGGTCGCTGGTGAACCAGGAACATTGCTCAGAGGCCACTTGCCTGGACCTGTGAGTAATGCAAGGCTAGCAGCACTTTGCACTTTGCTTCCTCCCTGAGTGTTATCCAGCTTAACAAGTTCTCCACAGTTCAGGGAGTGTTTAAAAGGTTCAAAGTTTCTTGTTGTTTGTAAGAAGAATGTCTGTATTTATCATCGATGCAATAAAGCTGCTGAAAATAATCCTCATAATCAGTGGACGCAGCCCAACAGGAACGTCACAGTCCAAGGCAGCACCTTCCCAGCCCAGATACAACCATCATCTACTGATCATTAAACTCTCTGTGAAAGGCAGTACACAAATGAGAACCCACTGGGCAGTGCCATGACCCTTTGTCAGGGGTTTAAACAAGCGACAAGGCAGGGTGAAGGACTTTGAAAATAGCCCTGTGCACACTTGCCTGCAGAGATCCAGCCTCATCTGGAAGGCCTCCCCACCATCATCTTGGCTAACACACCTCTCTGGGCACTCTGCACATCCTCAGATGGTCAAACCACTCCTTGGTGCTGTCTCACATGGGCTGACATGAGGTAAGGGAGCAGAGTCTTCTAGACTCGCTATCGCCATTGCAACACCATCCATTTGAGTACACTGCTGTAGAAGAAAAACCTGGCTTTCATTATTAAAAAGAATCTACATTTCTAAAACTGTCACTGTCTCTGACCCACTGGCACATCCAGGGAATATGCCACTGCTCACACAAACATGGGAACATCCCCTCTTCATGCATGTAATCAGAGAAATCTGTGGGCTCTGTGGAAGGTGGGGGCAAGACAAGCAAACTCTCAAGGACAGTAAAACCTTCTATTGAAGGCGGAGATGAAAGACAGAGAGTGGGAAGGCAATACATTAAACAAAGCAGAGGAATGCACTGCTTTGTCCAGATGGTGCTGATGATGAGCAGAACAGGCCCATGTGATGTGAAGTGGAAGAACCACAAAAATTATCACCTAGGATTAATTTAAGATAGCGAACAAATGACGGTCTGCAATCCCTGATTTTGTTTTCCACATCACAGGCTCGCATGCCTATTGCCCAGGATTTATGCATTGGGGTAGATGGCAAAGGGTGGGAAACCCACAATTCCCATACAAGTTACAAAATACTTCTCCTTTCACAGAGAATCCATCGTTTTAGTTTGTCCTGATGACTTCGTGATGTTTGTAGAGATGATAGATACTGGATATCCCCCTGATAACCTTGGGTAAATAGAGGTGCTGAGGGTAGGAAAAGCACATTGTCCTGTTCCAGGAGGTTGATAGGAGAGCACAGGTAAGCACAAGGGTCAGCAAGGGAGGTTAGAGCCTGAGTTTTGTAGAGAAAAACATTGGTTCAACAAGACTGCTAGAGAAATACGGCATGATTCTGCATGAGCTGCCTTATCAGGAGTTACGCATTTATTTAACTGACTTAAAATCATTTTAAAAATCCATGCGAGGTTTTTGGATTCTGAGACATCACTGGCAGCGCAACAAAAGAACAGAGGCTTTAAAATACTGTATTAAACAGGAAATTGTGCAGCCCTCCACTGAAAATCTCTTCCCCACCTCATTTTCCGCATTCTTTTGCGCTCTTCATCATTCTGGAAATTGAATTTTTAGGCACTCTCAGAATGGCCACAGCAGATAGTCTTGGCAAATCTGGCTTTCAAGCAGAAAGGCAGATGAAGGAGTCTGCAGCCCCACACTATCCCTTCCTGCCATATCTGACACCTTGTATATTGTGATGAGTCTGCTGTGGAAAAGTGAATATTTTTACTTTTCTAGCTCCCCTAAGGAGTTTCTCAGTAACAACCTTTGCCTTGTAGCCTGTAGGTCAAGCAATTACCTAAGTTATATCCATTTACCAAACTGTAGCTTTGTCTTTTTATGTTTTTAATATATTCTTCAGTCAGAAGGGATTGAAATAATTATACCTCAATATTTTGATTTCCTGAAAGTTTTTGGGAAAGCACATTAAAATAATCCTTTATATACCTAAAGTGTCTTGCCCTCCTCAGTATTGTTTCCTCAGTTCCAGTTTTCTTGTTCTCTTTTCCATATAGAAAACTTTATTCCATAATTTTTATTTCAAAAGGTATAAAATCTCTGGCCATCCATCTCAATTCTCCTATGGTTCTTAGCAGCCTATAAGAATGCCATCTTCTCCAAGGATCAGTTTTACATGGTTTTTCCTAGCTTTGTCATGAAACTTGTAAAATGAGGAGCTGGCTCATTGTTAACCCACTTTCCACAATTTCCCTTTATATTTTATAGCAACTTTGATATTTCAAAAACCAGCCCTCTGCCTCTCTCCTTTCCGTACCACTGTATCTCATTAACCAGCAACGCACGATCTGAGCTGCAACATTCAAAGAATCAATAACCAAAAACTTTCCCTCACCTCCCCATGCTTCACTGAATGTCAGACCATAACACCCCCTGGAAAATAAATATTAGAGATGTTACAAGGTCTGTTGTTACCAAATTCGATTAATTTCAGCCCCTTCCATGCAGGACCAATAAACACAAGCTCTTTTCACCTACAAATCCCCAACAGCCTCTGCAATTAATACCTAATTAACAAACAAAAGCAGAGATGCCAGGTGGAACAGCACAAACCCATTCACAGCTCACAAAGGGAACAATTAACTCCTGCCAGCTAAGGACAGTAAGAAAAATATTTTGTTATTGAATAAAGCCCTCCTGCCAGGATTGGATGTGTTTATAAAAATAAAATAAACCAGCTCCAAGTGCAAGATGTGGGGTTTGAGTCAGGAATTGCTTATGGTAGGCCAGGGGCTGGACCAGAGGGTCCTTATAATTCCCTTGTGACAATAAAACCCATAAATCCACTGTTCCTCCAACAACTTTTAAAACAGATTATTTATGTCTTTTTGTAAGCCATGAAGTTGCTCCCACAAGAGATAAAGCAGACTTCACCACTGAATGAGCAAAAAACTGCACAAATTGGCTTCCCCCAGAAAGCCTCACACTTGTACATGGCTAACAAATTAACAACAGCATCTATGGAGAGGAAAAAGCATCTTCACTGTTCCCAACTTGAGTGACGACATGCTTGAGCTCCAGCTGAGGTTCAGCTCGTGAGGTTTGGCTGCCAGAGACATGAGCTTGGTGCACGTGAGTGTCCTTGCAGGGTAAATCAGTGCCTGTCCCCATCATTGGTGCCCAGAGAAGGTGGCGGCAGCAGGCTGCAATGGGACAGCTTGTCCTCCTACTCCCCCTGCATCCTCATCTGGGGTGGGCAGTGGGGAAGTGTCCACATCCATCCCCCTGCCTCTCCTTGTCCCATTTTCTCTGAATCTGAAGCACTTCTTCTAGTGGACACCCCTGGCCTCAGAGCTTTCAGTCTGCTTCTCCTCTCAGCCCACTCTCTCTGGGTTTGCACTTGAGAGTGTAAAGAGCACCAGCCCTGGTTCATACTCAGTAAGACAGGGATGGATCCTCTTCAGGGAGAGTTCTGCAAGTGGGCAAAGAGCAGGGTCAACCTCTCCTGCTCTCTGGCCATAAATGACACATTAATTTTATTTAAGAACCTTTTCCTGTTTCTAGAATAGTACAATTGTTAGGCAAGGAACATCATTCTTATTAGTACAGTGATGTTCCTTGCCCCATCCCTGGAAGTGTTCAAGGCCAGATTGGACAGGACATTGAGCAACCTGTTCTAGTAGAAGGTGTCCCTGCCATGGCAGGGGATTGGAACAAGATGATCTTTAAGGTTCCTTCCATCACAAATCATTCTGTGACTCTGTGATTCTGGGATGATAAAAAAGATAACTATGAAAAATCTACTTTGTTCTCAGGTCTGAGTTTTCTAGGCAAGTGTTGCGTTTCTGTTGGTGCAGGTATCAAACCAGGATTTGGCAGTGCCCATGGACACAGGTTCCCCAGCCCTGCTGTCAGCTGCACATCGTGACAGGTTACACCCTGTTATTACCATTCATGTGTTTCCCACCAGCTCCCTGGGGGTTTTAACTTCCAGGCACCTGAAGAGGTGTTTGGAGGGGGACAGACACCAGTGCAGCAGCAGCAGCAGTTGTCCTATCCATCCACCCTGCCAGGGCTCATGTGGTGACACTCAGTGCCCACCTGCCTGGCCCTCAGGTTTATTTTCAGCCACTGTGATGTGGCACTGCACTTTCCTAGGTCCTGCACTCCAAAGCCAGTCACATTCCCAGTGCAGCCGATGCATGCACAGTTCCCGAATCCTGCATGGACTAGCCAGTAAATCAGGGCTATAAAAGTATTTTTGGCCCCCTGCCCAGTATGTGTACCTCTTAATCCCTAATTCCAATTGTGTAAACAAGGCATGACATAATGGGTGTGCCATGGAAATATGCTCTATAAAGTTGATTACCACACTTCATCCCATTAGGATGAAGCAGTCACTGTAAAACTCTAGATAAGGCTAAAGCAATTTATTTGTGTTTCTAAAGGAGATGGGCACATTTTGGCTTTTCAGGGCATGATCAAATTTGACAGGCGGACTCCAGAGATACTTTGCAGCTCTTATACCAGCTCATTTCAAGCTGTACTGAGCAGGAGTTTTTAAAACAGATATCCTAAAAGGTCAAATCAACTGTGGCCGTTTCTCAAGTATGCAAGAGGGAGAGCATAAAAAGCCTTGGATTGACTGGGTGACCTCTTCAGCCAGATGTCAATCCACCTCCTGCTCTCTCCTGAGTGCAAAGGCAGCTCTGGGTGCTTTTGGAGGTCAGGAGCTTCAGGCATTAAAGAAGAGCTGTAGCCATGTCCCCATGCAGCCAAGCTGACTGTCACGGTAGGATTTTGTGCCGGGATGACAGGAGGCAGCTGTGCTCCCCTTGTCCATCCAGCAACCTCCAACAGCCTCATCCAGCTCACAGCTCCCACCTGCAGCCTATAGGTCAGACTGGAAACCCCAGCTCAAGATCACCCACAGCACCCGTGACAGAGCTGGGACTCAAGCCCAGGTCTCCTGAGTCCCCTCCCAGAGCTGCCGGCTGCTGGAGGGTAAGGACTCAGGTCAAGACTTTCCTACAACCCCCCACTTCCCGTGGCATTGCAGCTCCAAAGGGAACCAAACACCCATCACAGACCTCAGTTCCAGGGGGAATTGTGGACAGGCAAAACCCAGAACTGCTGAGCCAGGGTTTTCCATCCCTGCTTCATGGGTCGAGGCCAGAATTCTCGAAAAACACAAGGAACCTTCCTTGAACCTGTCCCAGGTTTGCAGCAAGCAGGAAATCTTTGCAGCTTCAGATTTCACTTACAAATCAGCTCTGAGGAAAACAGCTACTGTCATAGAAGGCATTAAAAATTGATATAATTAACAGAAACCAAGGGTATAACATATATCAACTTGTGCATGAGTTCAAAAGCTCTTTTTAAAGCCATAGAAGCCAAGGAATTTTTCCATTAGCTCAAAAAGAGCTTGATAAAGTCTTTTGCTTGTAGAATTAAGCCTGTAGCAGCTGGTAGGGTTACTGAACCAGCTACAGCAGCCTTGTGCTGTGTTATAAAGACATCTCTGTTGCTGGAGAAGAAACGATAACGTGCATTCATAGATACATTTTTTAACCTGACTCTTTAGGCACCCCCCATCTCCCACCCTCTCCCTCTGTCACCTCTTGAAAAGGTTTTTCAGACTGGAGCTGTACTTGAATTTAGTCTAATTGGAAGGAAATGTGAGACCCAAATCTTGGTTCTCATTGGCATGGAGACACTCGCACACAATCACGGTATGCAAAACAGCAGAAGTCTGAATTCATAATTGGACGTTCCAAAATGTAATTATGAAAGATGAAATGCTCCTTTCAATGAGAAGGCTGTAAATAGAATAATTAATTTTGTGTTTGCTTGAACAATTCTGTATTATGGACCTTACACTGGAACTGAAATTAATTAAGTGCACCAGGATTTATGGAGGAGGTGAAGAGAGAGGGAAAAAAAAGAATTAATCTGAAGTAAAAGATAGATGACTTTGTGAGTGTAATGATGCGTTAGTCTGGGGTATTCTTTAACAAATTTAGCAGGCATGTTCTGGGTACAAACAGCACTCACTGACAGAATTATCTCAACTAATGCAGCTGCTGGACTCTGAGCAAATTGAGATTGCAGATGAGTACTTTAGATTTAGAGCTATTAACCCTCTGTGTGCTGGAGATGAGTTTCCATTCCCTGCATGGGAAAGTCAGCTGTGTGTCCCTTGTACCAAGGCCTGCAGGACGTGGCTGTGCAGCAGCTCCCTGGGCTTGTATGAGCACAGACAACACACATGAATACACACAGGAACACACACACAAACACACAGAAACACACACAAACATACAGGAACACAGGAAGACACATAAATACACACAGGAACACACAGACACATAAAGACACGTGAATACACACAAGAACACACAAACACACAGGAGCACACACAAACGCACAGGAACACACAGGAACACACACAAACACAGGAACACACACAAACGCACAGGAACACACAGGAACACACACACAAACACACAGGAACACACACACAAACACAGGAACACACACAAACGCACAGGAACACACAGGAACACACACACAAACACACAGGAACACACACACAAACACAGGAACACACACAAACGCACAGGAACACACAGGAACACACACACAAACACAAGAACACACAAACACACAGGAACACACAAACACACAAGAACACACACAAACACACAGAAACACACACAAACACACAGGAACACACACAAACACACAGAAACACACACACAAACATACAGGAACACAGGAAGACACATAAATACACACAGGAACACACAGACACATAAAGACACGTGAATACACACAAGAACACACAAACACACAGGAGCACACACAAACGCACAGGAACACACAGGAACACACACAAACACAGGAACACACACAAACGCACAGGAACACACACACAAACACACAGGAACACACACACACAAACACAGGAACACACACAAACACACAGGAAGACACAGGAACACACACACAAACACAAGAACACACAAACACACAGGAACACACAAACACACAGGAACACACAGGAAGACACAGGAACACACAAACACACAGGAACACACACACAAACACAGGAACACAGGAAGACATAAATACACACAGGAAGACACAGACACAAACACACATGAATACACACAAGAACACACAAACACACAGGAACACACAGGAAGACACAGGAACACTCACACAAACACACAGGAACACACACAAACACACACAAACACACAGGAACACAGGAACACACACTGGCAGGGTTGGAAGACAATCGCTAATGTCAGGCAGTTCTGAGGGAACAGCAGAGAAGAGGCAGAGCACTCACAGGAAAGGGAAAGGAAATGAGGAGAGCAGAGTTCAGAGTTTCGTCTCTCAGTGGACTCAGGGAAAGAAGGGATGGTGGCTACCGCCAGTTGTGATTTTTAAAGGAAAAAAGCCCAAGTGAGCAGCCAAAGGAATAACTGTAAACCAAACGGCTTAGCTGCAACAAGCTGTTCCTGAGGTCATTTCAAATGGAAACCCAGAGTTATTCCTTTTCTCTGCTAAGATCAGGCTATAAAAACCCAGGTGTAAAAATCTCTTCCAGTGCTTCATTCAGGACTAAAGCACTTTCCAGCTCTGCATGAATGAGGGATTTCAGATTTACCAGCCTGGCAGAGACCCCTGAGACACCCGGGGCAGTAAGCACTTCCAACATCCGGAGCAGTCACTCAGAAGACATTTCCAGTCCCATAAACCTTATGCTGTACTGGTATAATTTTGAAAAAAATAATGTAATTGGCCATAGATTCAGGAATAATCAATGTGATACTTCCCCTCCTCAGAGTCACTCTGAGGCAGCACTTTATGAAGAGTTGGCTCGGCTGTGCAGGATTCCTGCACTGTGCAGGGACACTGGCGTTTAGCACACTGTGTCTGTGGAGTGTCAGCTTTCCCTGCCCAAGAACTGGCTGCTGAGAGACACACAGCAGCTGGAACCAGCCTGCTGGGAATTTTTTGAGACTCTGGGAAGCAACCAATGCGGACGTGCTGGTGCAGCCCTGGAATGGAGGGAGAAGAAAAAGTATTGAAGAGAAGATCCCTTATCTCTGCGTTATCATCTGCTCCTCCTCTGCTGGGATTTCTTTGCTAGGGAACAACTTTCTCAAGGCTGATTTTATTCCTCAGAGGGATAGGATTCCTTAGTGTAGGACCTCCTTGTATTTCATGGACAGCCCAGAGGCTGACAATCCGATTAGCACGAATTGTACCACAGTTTATCAAAGTTCAGCATGACAAACTTCTCCAAAGTCACCTCTCCTTGCAGAAAGTCACTTCTCCTTGGAAAGCCGTGCTTGGTGAAGTCACAGGGATGGGAAAGGTGTGAAACCCTCAGACATGACCTGAGATGCTCACAGCCAGGGCAGGTGGTCGAGTGAGAGTCTGAAACATATCCCTGCTCTTACCAGATCAAGCTCTTCCCAAGCCTCAGTGTTACCTCTGGGCTGGAGGAGACTCCACGGAGATGTGACTGCTTTGTCCCAAAAACTGAAGCACCACAGTGTGGGAACAAGAGCCTCCTTCCTCAGGGAAGAAAGTGCTGGGATTGCATCTTCTAAGAGTCAGAAGCTGCCTGGAGGATGGTTATTCAACACCATACATTGATCCCTGGGTAGCAGAGTGCACTGGAGTACAATGCCTATTTGCTTACTAATATTTGTTTTCATTTTCCACAACAAAATGCTAAATATGAACTATGGTTACTCTGCCTTAAATTGCAACAAGAGCTGCATTTTCCACTTGCTTGGTTATAGCTCTTTAAGTGATACATTATATTGTTTGCCAGAATACTTCTACAAAGTCTTTGCTTCATTTAACTTGTAGAACAATTCAGCCAGATTGGTCTATAAAAGGTGTACTTAAAATCAGGATTACCCCAGGACTCAAAAGTGCTGGGTGCTAAAACGCAGCCTCTCATTTCCCATGGCCTTCTGAGCATCTGAACATATTTATACCTTCTGCATTGCAGCAAACTTAATCAGAAGGATAGGCTTGCTAACATCTGTGCATTCCATTCACTTCTGGAGTCGTCTCAATCTCTTCTGAAACCTGATTCTGGCTGTCAGAGCGCATAGCTCTCCATGCTGGGTATTATTTGGACATGTAGACATCTGTCATCAGGAAGTGTGATAGATGGTTTTATTAACGCACACAGGCAAAGACTGTGACAGCAAAGGACTCTTATACAGGGAGAAATTATCCTGAAAACCTTACAAGTCTGCTCCATACTTTTCCCAGCCTGTAGCTGCTGCAAGAACCAAACACTTGGAAGAGTTACGCTTCTCAAGATGGACATATTCCCTCCAGATAGCTCTGGCCAAAACAAGGAGAACAAGTACCGCAGTTGATATGGCATGTCCAACAGCAGAAGGAGAAATGGAAAGAGGGGAGACTTAGATTGGATATGAGGAAGAAATTCTTCCCTGTGAGGGTGGTGAGGCCCTGGAACAGGCTTCCCAGAGAAGCTGTGGATGCCCCAATCCTGGAAGTGTCCAAGGCCAGGTTGGACAGGGCTTGGAGCAACCTGGGATAGTGGAAGATGTCCCTTCCCATGGCAGGGGGTTGGAATGAGATGAGCTTTAGGACCCTTCCAACACAAACCATTGTACAATTCTATGATGAACTGACCTCCAACAGCAGAAATTCCTGAAAGTAGAAGGGTTCATAGCAACCTGTAGCCAGACTCTGCTTTACAAATAAGTTTAAGGAAAATGGAAATCTGTTTTAATAGAAATCATCAAAAGATTTCATTTAAATCATTCATGAATTGAACACAAATTCACCAACTAGTCCCCACTGCTGTTTTTCCTTCTCAAATTCTTTCTCCTTCCAACCTCCCATCTAGCAGTCACCTGCAGGCAGGACTTTGCACCAACAAATGCTAGGGCAAAGTCTAGAGACAAACTGGAATTTTTGGATGCTTAGTTTTGGGGTTTGGTCTATATCCACATGCAGTTCCAGCCCGAGTAGGGACAATTCTTTCTGCCTCCCAACCTTCCAAAAATAGTCAAATGCAATTAATCCATGCTGGGTTTCCATTTCCCATGATTCTAGGATTCCTGTGCTGAGAGTCCCAGAGAACTGAGATGAGCTACAGACAGAGGAATACGTCCCTGCTCCTTCTTTTCCAAAAAGCCTCTTACTACAGCAGCCAGTGGCTCACAGCTGGGAAGTGACAGAGCTGGTTTTGGGTGTCCAGGCACCTTCATTTTTCCCTCCCCTTGCTGTCCACCTGCTTTAAGCTGAATTTTATTTTCCTTTTTTTAAACTTTGTGAACAACGTGGTTCCCCCACACTCCCTCTGAGCCTGCATTTAAGCTGACCCCCCCCAAAAATGCCAGTACATGTGTGTGTGTGTTGTATGGCATATAGTCATAGACATCTAAGGATGTAGAGCTACATACAGTGGTGCTGGTGAGCTTTATCTTTCTAAGGGCACCAAAAAGATGAATAAGATAAAATCAGTTGTATCTCTTTATTTACAAAGGGATTGCACTCTATGTTTATCTTTGCCATTTGGGAAAAGCTGCATTTGAAACTTTAGATTTGTATGTTTTGGGTTGCTTTATACATATTGCAAACATTTCAGGGTAATCCATGTTGTTATGTCCCACAACGCTGCTGCAGACTGTGAGAGATGGATAGATAGTGATTTCCTATAAGCCCTAATTTCTGGAAACAAATGACTGCCTAGAAACCTTACATTTAAAAACAAAAGGAAAAAGGTTGGTAAAATTTCTGTGTATGGGAAATCTGAAAATGGGATTTAAATGGAATCAAAACTTGCAAACAAGACAGGATTTAAAAGTTTATATGGAGCAATGAACAAGCAAATACATAACCTTGAGCTGATTTTTGTCCACTTGCTTTGACAATGATGCCAGGCACCACATGCAAAAAATAACATTTTATCTCATGCAGATATACAAAGGCTTATTTTCAGAAACTTCCTGTCAATAAAAGCAGAAAAAAAGACATATCTCCCTAATCACTGTAGCAGGATAACTCAAACTAATAACATAACCTGCAATTTTGCAGTTTTATATTATTGGAAGGAATGAAAAAAAAAAACCTCACCAATCCCCCTGACACTGATTCATCAAATAAATTAACTGTTCATCAGTTAACTCTCACTGGTCAAATAGGGTTAAAATTCTTGGATCTAATTCACACTGCTAATTTTGCAAAGGGAGAAAAAGCACAGTGGGATAGCAGGAGCCAAATCTGCTATTTTGCCATAACTGACTGAACCTTGGGGGCTGGTGTTTTATTCTTGTAATATTTCTTTTAATAAAAAGGTGCCTGATTAAAACAGCCTTTTAGAAAACATTAATTCAGGAGCTAAAAGAAAAAAATTCAAATGAACTCAAATAGATTTTCTCTGGTATGTTAACATTGCATTTAGGATAATGGATAAGGAGAAGGATGGATTCTGTAGGTATAAATCAATAGGCGAGGGGGGTTGATGAAACTGCAACCTGTGAGAGTGAAGCCCTGGTGGTTTGTGATATCATCAGGAGCCTGAGATTCATTTGTTTGACAGTCCAGACTCCTGCATTCATTATTTTAGCAACAGGACTGCAATGCACACGTTAACCAGGCAGCCAACACACCCTCACTCAGATCCCCTGCAAGCACCTGGGTTAAAGCAGAAGTCCCAGCTGACTTGTCAGTAGGATATGTGAAGAGATTATCCTTTTTATTGCTTCAAGGAAACTGATAGAGAAGGGGGGGTTATGGAGAGATGGAGATATAATTGGTAGTTTTGGATTAGCCCCACCACTGGTCACGCTGGCCGGTCACACACCCGGCAAGGACCTGGCTCTGCCACTCTTACAAGGCTCCGTGCTGCCTTGATGAAGACGTGTTAACGATTTCATTAGGATTTCAAGGGGAATGTGGTCGGTGGCAGCATGGATAAATGAACAACACTCTGCCCCCAGCCTGCTCTCTCGATGGTTTCTGCCTTTGAATTTTCTCTGGCTGAAAATAAGAGATTCAAGAGACAAATTTTGGGTTTGCAAGAAAAAGAAAAAGCGTTAATGTAAGTCAGTCAGGTGCTGGAAACCCCAAATAACCTTCTGTGCTCTCTATTCTCTATACAGATATCTCACTGCTCATTTTTCTTGCAGGCTTATGACCAAATCCTGCTTACCTCGTGCTCCATCTAAGGGCCTCTGAAACCCCATGAAGGGGCTATTGATTTTAATGGCTGTTGGATCAGACCTTTGCTCTTAGGGACAGCCTCATTAATTTCATATGGCCTGTTGATGTGAGTAAATTGGCCCCAGTCTGGCCCCAAGTCTGTGACTTCCTTAGCCCTGGGAACAGGCAGAAATCCCTGTCCTGTTCTGCTGTACAGTCTATCCCATCCAGCTGGAGTTAAGCGAACCTCATTACTCAGGGAAACTTGGATTTGGACAATTCTTCACCGGTAAACAACATATTGCTATAATTAGGAAGTGTGGACTGGGAATCCTGGAAATGGAGTCTATCCAATCTGTCAATTTAGGAACATATTGTTTAATTTACACAGTGCAGCACATTGTGCAACCTGAGAAGGCTCCCCCAGCCCGGGCCAGAGCAGGCTTTGCTGCTGCCTTCAACTTTGGAAAGCAGCTTTCAGCTTCAGACAGCAATTTTGACACTCTTCTTCTTCCTCTTGGCCTCCTCATCTAGGTTGAAAGTGAAAGAGGCTGAAAAGACTGAAAGAGGCCACACACAGTTCCTGTACAACCACTGTCAAGCTGTTTTTACAGCTAAACCCTGAGGATCCCCATTTTCCAGAAGGAAAGTCTCCCCTCCTGGAAGACTTTGTGCAAGTGTTGGGAGGGGGGCAGTACAGTCCAAATCACAGAATAGAATCACAGACTCATGGAATCATAGAATCACAGAATCATAGAATGGTTTGGGTTGGAAGGAACCCTAAAGACCATCTTAGTTCCAACACTCCCACCACGGGCAGGGACACCTTCCACTATCCCAGGGTGCTCCAAGCTCCATCCAACCTGGCCTTGGACACTTCCAGGGATGGCACAGTCACATCTCTGGTCATTCAGACATCCTCTGGTCAACCTGTGCTGGTGTCTGACCACCTTCCCAGGGAAGAATTTCTTCCTAATATCCAATCTAAGCCTGCCCTCTGTCAGCTTGAAGCCGTAATGATTGTCCTGAAATGCCAGGCTTAACACTCACCCAGGCTCTGGGGGTCCTGAGCTGCAGGGTGAGAGAAGCCAACCAGCCTGGACTACAGAACAAAGTCCAAAATGACCATCCAAAACCTGCTCCACAGAGGGATGTTTGTTTTGTTTGTAAATTACCATGAAAACACCAACAGAAATGCACAGCAGTTGTTTTAATACAAATATACACCATTAAATTTCCACCCAGGCTGACCAGAGTCACTGAGCATCACGTTTTGCCTCGCATTCTCCAGGCCAAATTCTTCTTCAGTTATCACACTTCTCCTTCACTCCCCTGCTTGTCTTCTAATCAAAGCAAACCACTCCAACTTTTAAATGAAACTAATTTTAATATTGCCCACATATACATACAGTTAAGAAATTACAGTGACAGTGATAAAAAATGTTAATTTTTCTTTCCAGATGCTTGTAAAACAGCCTTAACATATGTCCGCTGTTTAATTAACAGAGCAGCAGCATGGTGGAGGGAAGCCAAACTAATAATTTAAAGAAGCATTCTCCCTCCCTTGATTTGAATCCCAAAACACATCCATCATGTGCATTTCTGAAACTGCAAAAGATTTAATTTTCTGAACTTTCAGCAAACATCATAAAACAAGTCAAAGAGAAACCTGAAGTCAAGAGTGATCACCTTTGAGAGAGTTCAGCTTCAGAACTTGCACAGAAATTCATTTTGTTAAGTGACTAAAAACTCCAGTGCACTTTTTTTTTTTAAATTAGCTTTTATTGTCAGCTCCTGCTGGGTAGCCAAAAGGTGCCATTTTGCTGCTCAGGTCCTGGTTTTGAGCTGCCTCCTTGCACAAGATTGATGAGGATGTAATTCCTTCCTCCAAGCAGAGCCAGGATGAAGCCAGTCATCTCACCCACTCACTGAGCCTTTCCTGCAATATTTGTGCACTACAACATTTCCAGGGTATCTGTCTTTCCTCCCCAGGAAGTACAGACATGCTGCTGCCCCAGCTTGCAGGTGGGGGGCTGAGACAGTTTAAATTGCATGTTCAACACATGCATTTTAACTAACTACACTTCTGAAATCCAGCTGTTCACACGTCCCTCAGCCCAAGCTCTGGAGGGGGGCAATGAGGATGCTGAGGACCCTGGTGTGACGTGAAAGTCTCACTCTTGCAGTCCAGAGACACCAGCCTAGCACACGGCTGATATCCCAAGCTCTGCTCTTCCAAGGGCAGCACTGAGGGTCTGAGATGGAACAAACAGAGCAGACAGAGAAAGTGCTGGTCTCTGAGCTCACACCTGCTTGCAATGCTCCTCTTTGCCCCCTCACAAAGACAAGGCCATAGGGACAAGGCAAACTTAAAACTGTCACTTGCAGAATTGGCACAGAGGTCACATCTCTGAAGCCAAAGTGAACTTCCCAGAGAGGGTCTTGCCCTTTCTCTGAAAGCACATTGAGAGCTTCACCCCCCTCTGCCCTTCATGTCTGGGATGACTGTAGGTTATTTAAAGGTGCAAAAAGCTCTCCTTACCTCCTTCTGCCTCTTGTCAGCAAACAACAGTGTATATGTAGAAGGGATCAAACCCCTCCTGGAGATTACTCTGAGATCCATGGGAGGGAGGAGGTGCCACCACAGCCATTAACCTCTTCTGGGATAACCAGACACACAGAAAGTCAGCACTGCCCACTACTCACAGTCAGGAAATTATGCTCTTGGCCCCCATCCTCTGCAAAGCTAATGACTCTGCCCGAGGGACCAATACGCCTGGGGAGTTTGTGTTTTATCAACCTGATGGAGCAGCCTCTGTTCCCAGAGAGACACACGGTGTAAAAGACAAAGCAGCATGGTGCCAGCTGGGGAAATACAGTCTTTCCTCTGTGGAAAGGAAGAGATTTGTCAAAGGTGATGCTGTATTTTATTACTGTATTGAATGGAAGAGCATGTTAAAAGACTTCTGTTAAGTATTAACCAGGAAGAGGAAAGATGGGGACAGAGCATTTTCCTTCTCCAACTTTTGTAGGGAACACTCGGTCATAAAGCAACTCAGAAATTAATCTGCTGATAGATTAGAGACTGTGAGTGTTAATTGACCCGTTGATCTCCCAGTTGTTATTTTGGGTCTTGCAGAGAGGGATATTAATGAATCTGAAGTTATTAAATGAATTCCTCACTTGCTGTGGCAGCACTTGGCTCCCAGCAGAGAGGATCCCTTTGCATTGGCCCTGCTCTGGCTGGAGTTCTTGAAGGGGCGGAGACAGAGAGACAGGTACTGCATGACAGGCAGGATGAGAGCATCCAGCTGTAGTTTCCAGACAGTCTTCATGCTCTACATGACTAAAGGCAGTTGAAAACTCCCCAGCTTGAAATCGAGAGCATTTCACAAACCCTTGGACCAACGTCACTCCTAATTCCAGAACAGCCCAAAGCCAGGGGATCTGTTTATCACCTTTCTCCTTTCAGAGCCCACCAGCAGGGTGGTACAAACAGACCTGGTCAAATTTCCCCAGGTATCTGTCTCCTTGGAGCAGCTCTGTGCCCTTTGAGAGGGTTACATCAGGCATTTGTTTTGCCTTGTTCTCAACATGGAAGCTCAGGCTGTGTTTTCTAGAGGTCCTGCTCCCTAAGACCACTTGGGCCATGCACAAAGGCATTGTCCTGTGGCAAGGACTGAATGGCAGAAACCCTGCAAAAGCCTGAGCTGGGCTTGTTCATGTCACGGCCCTATGTGTTACTGGTGTCATGATGAGACAGAATTTCTCCACAGAGAGTGGAAAGACCATCCTGGATGGAGTTTCTTCTTAGTCTTAAAGCTGGAGATAAACATTTGGGGAAAAAATTGCAGGCAGTGACTCAGTTAATACAGAATGGCCTTTCTCCAGAAACCTGGCCAGCCCTTCCCATTACAGAGCTAGTCTTTGGCTAGCTCTCCAAAGGAGGCTCAGTGACTGTGTACATTAAAAATGCTATCACCATTATGGGCTCTTCACTAAAGGTACAAGAGCATGACAAATATATGTAATTTGCAAATTGGCTGGTCTTTTGCAATAATTTAGAGACACTAGTTAGCGGCAATAGAAATCTAACAATTACTGATGTTTAAGGTTTGCATTGTTGCTCTGTGAATATTTCATGCATAAATGAACTTCCCCTGGACCAACTGCTGTTTCTGATGAGGCGCTCTGAGGCTTTATTGCCAAATACACAGCGGGGCTCCCCCAATGAGCCACATAACGGATGATGCATCACCTTCGCAGCTTAAATAATGCAGAGTATCTGCATTTTATAGAGTGGTGGTACACTTTATTTACATATCAACTGAGTGGCCAGACTGAATATGAAGAAATATGTGAAGGAAAGAACATGGCACTTTTAATATTTCATATTAGCTAGCACCCCGCAGGACAAGCCTCAGCAGGCTGAGATGAGAACTTATCTGCCTGATTTCTGTGTGTGCATGTCTCTCTCTGAGAAAATCTCTTGCAAAACTGATTCAACAAATGTCTTTTCCCATTCTTGTGAACTTCTTCAGCATTACTGAAAACAAAAGCTGCAGAATGCTAATCAGAGATTGACTTTCCAAGTGCCATTTGTTTGGGAAGAGAATCAAACCTAGCCTTAAAATCTCATCCTGTTCCTTCCTGGGGCTGCTGGGAGATGTAGTCTTCTACTCTGTCACTCCAGAGAGCTCTGCCGGGTATTTCTACTCATAGGGAGGCCACCTACAAAGCCTCATCAACCTGCTAGGACTGCAAGGAGGCCCAGACCTTGTAGAAAAAGCATCATCCAAAATGCAGAACTGTTGCAACAGCTAATGATACTTGCTATGTCAGTGAGTCTGGGTTGATGAAAGAGGGAAAAAGTATATGAAAGCAAGAACTACTTCTTCCCTATGAATAGTGTGGCTTGTACATCATATGGGGCTGTATCTCAGGGTATGGATCCTCCTTCTGAAGCAGATTATCCAAGCATTCCAACCTGAACTCCCCATAAAGTCCTTTGTCCTCCATGAAAGCCTCTCAGATCTCATCCCAAAAAGGCCCTGCCCAGGGGACTGGTCCAAGCCCTGGGATGCTGGCCATCACTCGTCCCCTCATAGCAAAGAGGTCCACTGACCAAACATGGCAAGGATATC
>NW_008236180.1:936997-939249 GCF_000691975.1 Corvus brachyrhynchos
GTGGCCCAGCAGAGCACCAGTACCAATTCTTCATCTGCTTTTCTGCAGGATTGGTGGGCATGTGTCTGCCCACCACAACCTCCTACTCTGTCCAGCATCTGTTGACAGCGTGCAGCATCTCCCTCACATTACGCCTCATTCACAGAGGAACTGATGTGTACCAGCCCTTTTTTGTACAAGCCCATTAAAATTCCAATGCAAATGACCGGACTCATAATCTGAGCTTCATTGAGAAACACAGTTTCCTGCTTTCCCCAGTAATGAAATTACTGGTTGTGCAGATGCTCCATTTCTAAGCTAATTCAATCTCTGACTGGTTCTTTTAAGGCGGGATGTGTGAGGGCAGGGGAGTGAGGATGTGCAGGTTTGTGTGCGTGTGCCCACAGCCCAACACATCTGCACAGCGTGTTTCCCAGTGCCCAGATCCACAGGCTATTTAGTTAGATAGCCAATTATAATTATAAATGCAATGGGAATACCAGCAGTATGTTGTATAGACACGATTAAAAATAAACTGGGAAAGCTAAAAGCAGCTTAGTCGCCAGAAACTAATACACTACTGGGGCAAGTTGTGGAAATGCCTGATTATTCTCTTTTGCTCACTCCATCCCTGGGGGATCTTCCTGAGCTGTTACTTTAACTGCTCAACTTGCCTTTTCCACTGTGATAGTCAGCAGATGAAGCCCTTCACATTTAAGTGTAATAGTGCCAGAGAGACCAACTGCTCCTAAGAGTTACAACCTATAAATGTTGCTTCTGTGTCAGAATGAGAATGTGCCACTGAAGATGCTGAAGTCTGCAGAGGGTTTGCTTGACAATTCATGCAGGCCATTAAACTTACTCCTCCCCTCGTCCCCCCAGCATTGTGTATGCTGGGGTTTCTTGCTTGCTTTCACAGCTTTCTGAGTAGCTCCTCCAAAGCTGGCAACAACTGAGCAATTTATCCCTGGCACAGAGTGTACGGAGCAGCATTTGTTCAAGTTGCACTTCTCTTCACCTGTCATGGCTAATGAGGGCTCCAGGACAGACTGCCTGCACTCCCCTGTATCAGATGTGGGTATCCTTACCCAGGGCAGAGAGAAAATTGAGATGGACATCAAGTGATGCCAGGATGAGACAAGGAGTCTGTAAAGCAGATATAAATCAGGCCCCCATCCCGGGCAGTCACCAGGTGCAGGTGGTACTGCCCTTTCCCTTTGCATGGGAACACACACAGCCTTCTCCACCCGTTCTCACCCTTTCCTGGAGATGGTTTGGGGGGTGTGTAGGGGAACAAGAACTATTTATATTTCACCAGAGCATCCAGATTTTTCTGGCCAACTGAATAAGAGGGATTTCAGTCTGCCTTGGTCAGGAGGACATGATTACTTCTTTGCCTGAAGCATACAGCAAGAAGAATAACAACAGCTCAGAGTAGGCTTTGGTTTTTTGACTCACAACCCAGTTCTGGCCTTAGCTGAAAGCCCAACTCACCACAGCCATAAGCGCAGCTCAGAAGAAACACAGGAATTCACACCATGTTAACATTTATCCCTGCATCCACATTTACTCAGGTGCAAGATAGAGATATTTAATATTTACTTATTTTGGTTATCACTTAGACCCTGACAGCTGGTCCCCAAGGCAGGTGCAGATACATCATGGTGTGCACAAGTGGTGGAGGACATGGACAACACAGCTCCATACACCCACTAGTGTTCCTGTCCCTTTTCCTTCTGAGAAAAGAGAGTTTTTGAGATCTTGGGAAAGGAGGAAAACCACCTCTCTGAGAGGAATGATGGTGCAGAAAACCCCATGGCTTGGTATTGCTCACTGTTGGGGGTGGCAGGGCAGAAAGGAAAGCGACAGACAGAGGAGGGGATGAGGCTGGGGTGAGTGAGGAGCCCTCTCTGCAGAGCAGGCCCAGGCAGGGCTGTGCAGAAGGACTGGACCATACAGACAGTGCAGATGGAGTGGGTGACAGACCCTCTGCAGCGAATGGAGGAAGTGCATATGGACAGCTGCTCTCTGGGTGGGAAAAGGGAGTAGGAGAGAGTACTGAAAGGCTGACAGACAGGACTGACTCCACTTGGGGTGTTATTAAGCTCCATACCAGCATGAAATCTGGAGGAACAAGCCTGTGATAGCCCCAGCCTGTGGACAGTCAGATGCTGCCATCCCCACTCCCACTGCATCCCATGGTGGGTCCATCCCCTCCTCATCAGCCTCTCCCCTCTCCATCCCCTCGGCAGCGGAGGTGGCGCGCCCACGCA
>NW_008236180.1:939332-948761 GCF_000691975.1 Corvus brachyrhynchos
TGGCTGCCAGTGCCACCAGCACACAGGGAGGAGGCAGCAGCTGATTCCACAGCCACTTGACCAGAGATGTTGGTTGAATCGGGACCGAGACAGGGAGGGGGAAGAGCTGAGGATCCTTTTGAGGCCGCCACCTGGGACTGGCGGCACTTCTACTAATGCACAGTGAACAGCTAAATCATACATTATTGATTTGTCAGATGTATTTGCATATAAATAAGCATGATCATTCATACAAACCTTAATGTTGTTGTTCTCCCTTTAGTGTTGTGATCACAGATGAATGACTCTAGTTAGACACAATTCAGGAAAGCTTGTACCACTGCAGCAAAGTAAGCTGCTGATTTAAAACTACATTTATTGGAGCATGTAAGTGTGACAGTCTATTGGTGAATTTGGGGATAATTAGTCTAAAAGACAAGATAAATGAATCCTGAAAGTGGTATTGTGATGAAGAAATGATCCCTCCATGCTAGTAAAGCTTTGATGCCAGAAATATTGTAAATGATAATTAACTGGGAAACACAGAGGAATTATATTTCAATTGTGTTTTCAAAAGGACTTAGAATTTTACAGGCAAATTGATTCGGTTCTCCCCTTCCCCCAGCCCTGTGATTATGAAAGATTGTCTAATTTACAACATGAACTATGAAGCCTATGACAAATCGCTGGCTTGCTTTTATGCATCTTGTTTGTACGTTTCTCCCTGGTAGATATCTGCTTATTGTTTTTAAGCAAACCAAGGAATGTATTTTTCAATTAGTCAAAAAATAGGCCTAATCTAGACAGATCTGCAGGCCAGCACAACACACTGACCCATGAAAATTATATCTGCTGTATTAATTCATTAAGCATTGCAGGATCGAGCTGTAAGATCTCACTCCCTGATAACATCAGCAGCATGAGCAGGGTTAGTCTGCATCCCTCCCCTGAAAAGAAAATATTATAGATTGTGCAATGCAGGGGAAACATTGCTTGCTAACACTTCATTTTAATTGTCCTAAATTAGAGCTGAAGACTTACAAAACTGTGCGTGACAGCCAATGAATACCAAATGAATTCATTAGGATCAAGGCTGTTACAATGAATAACTAACGAATCTATAACAACAGCTATATCCTTTATGCCTCGGCTGGCGGCTGCAGCAGGGAGCCCTGGAGGGAGCTATCCTAACCCTGAGGCCAGCCTCTAATTGCAGCTCTCAGGCAAGATGGTGTCACCTGGATTGCTCAGGGTCAGGGGAACAGTGCAGGTGGGTGGAGAAGGGGAATCAAACAGGAGGTTGCAGGTGAATTGCAGGAGCAGGGCACAACCACCAACCCCTGAGCTTCAGAACATCCTGCCTGGACTCCAGAGGGCCAAGATGCAGCTTGAGCCACATCCTGCCACTTGTTCCAGGATATCCCAGCATTGCTGCTATTGAGTCCTGCCTTCCTGATGGTATTATCAGACTGAAACCCACCTATTATCACCCCTAACTGGTGCATCAAGTTCAGCATAGGCTCTCTGATCTATCCCACAGGATGCCAGTGTCCCATGATGGTTTGGACTGTCCCTGGTGAACACAGAAAGGTGTTGTTAAAGGCAGAAAAACAGGAAGAGAAACACCTTCATCTGCAAGGAGTTTGCACCTTGTGTTTCTCTGGAGGGACTCACCATAACTCATACAAGATTCCATGAGTTGGGACTCTGAATGAAGCGGGGAGGAAAGGGGTTTTATTACTATGGAGAGGTTTTATATGGTATTGTCTTCCTTAGCAGAGGATCTTAATTTTTGTGTGGTTATTCAATGAAAGAAAATACAAAAGACAATGACTCAGCTAAGTTGCCTCTCAAACCACTGCAGCTGTGTCAGGGAAGGGAGCCTTGGAGCAGGAAGGCATGAAGACCACCCTGCCAGGGAGCATCTCAGGACACTGAAGATGATACCAAACCACCACCAGGTTTCTACCAACAAGAAAGAGGAAAACACTGCACAAAAGAATTTCTGCTAATTGGATGCTCAAAGAAACACACAGAGAACCAAGGGAACGCTTTGTTCTGCATCTCTACATCAACGCAGTTTGTCCTCCAGAGATGCCAAATTCTTCTTCTTCTGGTCAAGGTTCCCATATTTTTTGCAGAGACACAGTGGTTCTGAGGAGGAGGGAATATTTCTGAGTTGAAGAAAGATTTCCAAGGGGCCCAGAAATTTGCCAAAGGTTGCAAGCTAATGGCGTTTGTTTCTTTTGAAAGAGGTGTCCCAGAGTGAGTAGAAAGGTGCTCAGCCTCGCTGCCCCTCTGGGCTCAGTGCAGCCTCACAGGTACAGGTGATAAAAGCTGGCAGGTGAACTTGAGCTCTTGCCTCCAGCTTTCTGCCCCACTCCCTAAATGATGGTTCCCTTCCTCAAAAGGGAACATGTTCCTGACATGAACTCCAACGTGGCTTCGCCAGCACTTTCCACTTTCCATTTGTGGGGAAGCTGCAGGGATTGGGAGACAAGTGTCTGTTGCTTGGACATGGAGCAGGATAGACTGCAAGGGGCAACTGCTTCTTAACCTCACTTCAGCCAAGCTTCCTGAGCCAGCACATCTTGGTCAATGTTTTGAAATAATTTTGAGGTCTTGAGACAAAAAGCCTGGGTTTTGCATGAAAAATTGTTTGGATTGTAAGGAAGAGACTATTGGAACCCTGGGGAATGAGTTCTAGACAGGAGACAAGCAGAGCTGGGAAAAGGAGGGACAAGCAGTAATCATACTCTGAAATCCAGATAGCAGGAGCAAGGCCCGTGCCCTTGCTGATGTGCTTTTGGGAAATGTAGCTCATCCTGGAAAAAGAAAACAAAAGCCAAGCATGTGCAGGGAGCCTCTCTGGTGTGCAGCCTCCGCCTCCGTTCAGGCTGTTTGCAAACTCTCTCTATGCTTATCATCATGTAATTGAAATAATGTGTATTGACAGAGACTTGAAAACAACTGCTCAATTTTCCTGAAAATTCAATTAAACTTCGTTTATTCTGGGGATCGATCCAATTAAAAGGGGGGAAATTTCAGATGGTCCGAGCCTTACAATCCATCTTAACACACTGTGTCTATCACCGTGATGTAATAATTCCCCCAATCAATGCTTTAAAAGCATTTAGCAGTCTTGATAATGAACTTTTGTCAAAATAGCCTTACAAAGCAATAAATGAGAGCAGATTAATATGTAGTCATAAAGCTATGAATGGTTTAACGCTTTGAAAGGTTTGCTTCATAAATTAGACTTCTTTATTTATTTCTGTATCATAATCTCTCTCTCTGATACTATTGCCCAAGGTTTTGGTAGACGAGAGAGACCTGGGCTTGTGGGGTGAGTCCTTGTTACGAGAGGATGGATGGATATGAACTAAGGATGCCGTATCCAGGCCTGGTTTATTGACATTACAGACAACTCCCACAGCCACCATGGGCAAAACCAGAACAACTGTAAGTAAACTTGTCATAGCACCGATTTTCAAATCCTGAACAAAGGGATCCCTGTTCAAACTTCCAGCAAGGCTGATTCCCACCCATTGAAGCAGCCCCATTTGACCGCCTTAGGACTACCATAACTGTGTGAGAGCCTTTTCACAACCACTGAGGATTGAGAAACAAGCCCCATTCTGACACTGGGAGAGGTTATGCAATAGCTCTTAATTGTGGCGCTTCTTCAGGAAATGCCCAGTTTCAATGTCTGCCTTCCCTGGTACTGATTTAAGATATTAAATCATCTTCCTAATACTGTAGCTTCAGGCTGACCCCAGCAACTCCCATCCTACTTTATAACATCTGTGGATGCCACGCATTTTGATTTTCAGCTAGAATGGGTTCTTGAACAGTTTTCTGCTTCTTGCACGTAACTGTGCTTAAGAGAGTTACCCATCTCCCCTACTGCACTCTCAATGTGCTGTTCACAACAAGCAGGTTTTCTTAAATGCCTGGTACTCACTAGAAGAACCAAAATCAGCAAAGATACAGCTTAGAAATGGGAACCTCAAAGGTTTAAATATATCACTGCTGGAGACAGGAGCAGGGAAAATGCTTCTTCTCCAAAAGAGGGCATGAGGTCCTAGTCTAGAAATGCAGATTTCCGTTTTAATATTAATTTTTAGTGCCCTGGCTAAAACTCTCTCCTGGTAAAGTCTAATAGAGAGTAACCTGGGTGGAAGACCCTGCTGCTGGAGAGGGAAGATGGTTTCAATCATTTTTATTCTATTCAAATGCCATGAAAAGTTGCCTGCAGTGTGTGTGGTGTTGGAGGGTGACAGTTTACAGGGGACAGGCAGAGAACAGCTTTGCCCCTTCCTCCTCAGGCTCTTTAGCACATTGTTGATGCCCTGGGCAAGCTGCCAGCTTCTGCAGAAGAACCCATGTGTCACAGACCTTCAGCTGCACCAAGGGTTTCACCGTGCTGGGGTTCAGAGCCCCTCTGGAGCTGAAAACACTGTGAGGAGAACCAGTCTGCAGGATCTTCACCAAATTTTAACAGCATCCCACCTTTGTGAGAGAACTGATCTGGCTTTCTGGGATGCTGTGGGCACTCTGCTCTCACTGTGCTTGCTGTGCAAAGGCAATTCTCTGCCTCTCATGAAATGTGCCCTTCTCTGCAGGGGCACAGCAGCCCTTCAGCATCTCAGAGCAGCAGCCTGGTATTTTTGGAGACACCAAAGGGAGGCAGAAAAACCCATTGCACTGAGTGGGAGCTGCAGGGAGAGCAGAACCTGCATCCATCTCTCCCATGCTGTCAGTCAAACAGGTCCCATACTATTCCATTAATCCCTGTGACTTGCTAGCTCCTGCAAACTGGATGTATGCCGAATCCATACAGTGTTGATTTACAGACATTTTGCCGGGGCTCAATAACTGTAAAGCACACCAGCACCACATGAAAAATGCTATCTGCAAGAAACCTTTTAGCTCAGCAGAGATGGGAGTAAGTGGCAGCATTCCCTTTTTGCAAACTTCCAGTGGAAACATTTCATTTGCATATGATATTAATTGCAGAAGAAACAGGCATGCTCCTTCCCATCTAATCCACACGGTCTTTTACGTGCTGTTTTCCTACAAGAGTAAGGAGCTGGGATGGATTGTGTAGGTGCAGCCCGTTCTCTGAGCAATCTGCAAAGGAGGTGACCTGCTCAAATTGTTGCTTTCTGAAATGAAACGATGCTAATTGCACCCAGTGCCCTGCTTTTTGGCTCACTTTAGACAGCAGCTTTTTTTTACTGCATCAGAAAAATGTGTGTCTTTTCCTCAGCATGACCTGGAGTTATGCAGATACTTGGTAGAACAGCTCCTGAGGACATGCCCAAAATTAATGTGGGGAAATTATAACCCAGGGAAGATCATGGCACAGTTATATGGCCTGTTGACCTGGATGGAGCTGACAAAAATCCTGCTATGCCCTTGCTATGTGGAGGATTGACATTAATGAGGTATTTTATACTTTTTCTGACCACCCAAACCTATAGCTGGGCCCTTCATGCTGAAAAAACTACAAGACAAATATCTCCCAGGTTTATCCCACCAACGAAGGCAGCCACTTCTCCCCACAGGCTTGTTTTCTCTACAGCCTGGACATGCCCCATGTCATTCCCTCAAGACCTGTTTCTCCCTAGGAATTTTCAGCAGTTCCTCTTCTTTTTCCTGTGGCCACTGCTGAGGGATCAGCCCAGTTTGGGCTCCAATGGGCACCACTACAGCAGCAACGGGAGGGCTGGGGCAGCATCCCAGGCCAGAGCTGCCTCAGGGCTCACCGAATCCTGCCAGCAGCTCGATGCCACAGTACTGATTTTGCTCTTGGGCCCTTCCTTCCTTCACCTCAAAGAGTGTCTATTTCATGTTTCATTTCCAGTGGCTTGGTATTTTGGGGGTGGATAAGGGAGGACTACACCCTGTTTCAGGGATAATCTATTCCTCAGCATTCAGTCCCTTGTGTCTCTTCTGCTGGTGCTTTGAAATAAAGTATTATTCAAGCAGAAGAGAAGAAAAAAATTATGAAAGAATCCTACTAAATCCCAGATAAACACATGTAAAAAAAAATAATTCCAGGTGGAACCATTACAGGTTAAAATTAAACTTATTTCTTCCAAGTGTCACTAAAAAAAATTAAGATACCTCTCCTTCCTTCCCCCCTTAATAAAAAAGAGATCATTTTGATACTAAAGGTATTGCAGCAGCTTTAAGGGACTCACAGATCAAACATTATTTGGGAAATTTCAAAGGGTTGTTTCAACAGTATCACTTTCTACCATTTCCCACTCTGAATCCCTTCTTCTTATATTTTGGTTCCTGATGAAGTTTCAGCTGCTCCTGAAGTCAGTCCTTGTGTTCTCAGCTATCAAAGAGCATTGCAACATCAACGTCAGAGTTAAACTCAAAAAAAAAAAGAGCCTCTAAAAAAAAAAGCATCCCTTTTCCTTTGGAGATCAGAAAGTCAAATAAAAAGGATGCTGATTTGTGGAATAAAGGGTGGGATTCCCTGCTGAGACGATAGGAATCTTCTGACTTAACTGAGTTAAGATTTGAATACATTTGGCCCAGAGAAGGAGAAAAAAAAAATCCATTAGTTTTGAGAAAAGCCTCACACAGTTTCAAAAGGAAATATGTTAATATAAAAATATTTTTAAAAAAGAGAGATTTGTATGTGTGTTTCAGAGGCCAGGAGTTTAATACTATCAGCCAGAAGCAAAGAGAGAAATTAAATTACATGACTAGCACAAAGTCTCGTCTCCTGCTGCCAGGACATGGATGAGGGAACAAGAGACTCCTCTGCAGCCTGGCTGGATCCAGGCCACGCAGCCACTGGAAAGCCACTCCAGCCACCGTGACCTGCCATGGCCATCCCTGGGGCACTGTCCAGTGCTCCGTGGGGCAAAACTGACCACTGGTCCTTGCTTTGGCTCAGGGTCCAGTCCCAGGGCTGATGTCTGAGTCCCAGAACTGCCCCACACTGAGGGGCCATGAACCTCCCCCACCTCTGCCTCAGTTTCCCCCTCTCTGCAGGGACCCCAAAGCGCTGCTCTGTACTGTGAAACACCCCAGACCCCCTGATCCCAGGGGGAATCTCAGTCCCTCCTAACACATCAACGTGACTTACACCAGCCTGATGCCAGACTGCCCGTCCTTCAGAATCCCCATGGTGAATGAGCAAGAAACCCCAGATAACTGACTTCATAGAGCTTCATGAAACAAATTTCCTGATGGTCCAGGTGCTTGTTCCTCTGGTGTGTTCCTGGTGAGGGCAACAGACTCTCTGTGTCTGAGGGGAACTGGCAGGACTCTTCTGCATCCCAAAACACTGCTGCTGTTGCTGCCCAGGAGCAGAGCAGGAGGCTTTCACAGCCACCAGCCACTCCTGCCTCCAAAAAATGGGATTTTTCTACTCTGCAGCAGCCCAGGAGAGCAGATGGCAACTCATGCTGGTTGTGGCTTCATAGCACTTGAGATGCGCCGTGTTCATCAGCAGCCTGGGAAAGACATGGCATACGTGTCGTGTCCTTTCTTCCCCGCAGAGCTTTGCTGCTCCTCCCTGCCTGAGCAGTGCTGAGGCTTGTGAGGACTCATCCCAAAATAATTATAATAGTGTGAGACTGCCCTTCTTAATGAGGCCCTGGGAAAAGCTGGTGGCTGGGGAAAGGTTCAGTCCAGCCATGGAGTGGCTGCAGGCTGTAACGTGGGGCTGTCAGAAGAGCAGCTCAGTATTAAATCCTTTTGATGGTTCTCCTGCTGAGAGAAGAGATGATATCTCATCATTAATGGAGTTGAATTAATATAAATTAGCCGAACAGCTCCTCGCTGCTTCCGTTCAGGCAGAGAAAAGGGGTTTATTGGGGAGGCAAAAGCAACGATCCCTTTCACCTCACATTCACTCTGCCATCCATAAAGATGCTGCTGACCTCGCAGTCTCATCCCTCCTCCTCCCCTCCCCTGGCAGGGCCGAGGCGATGTAAAATAAAATGATTATGTGACATCCCAGGAACGTGGGGACTGTCCACAGCACAGACCTCTGCTGACCTTTACACAAGTGACAGGTGACCTCTCTAAATCAGCCCTGGGGAGACTTGAGATTGCCAGGAGGGCTGGAGCCACCACACACTCTGCGGCAGCAGCAGCATTGCCAGCTCAAAGGCTGTAACTTCTGGGCAGATCAGGCTGGGGAAGAGGGGACACATCTCTGGAGTCCCAGGCAGGGCTCTGAGGGCTCTTTCATCTCCTCTCTGCCTTGTATCCTCCTCCTGCTTCCACCTGGACTGCGAGCTTCATCCTTTTACACCCCTCACACACAGGCAGGAGCAGCACCGAGCAGTTTCTGCAGCCCTCTCCAGATTTACTCACAGGTTTCCAGCCTACGTGGCCAGCAATGAACTCCAGAGAAACAGCCAGGGAACTGCCTAACTCCTGAGAAACAAAGACTAAGAAATTATTACTGCAACGTTTTGAAGGCAAAAGGGGTTATTTCTTTACTACACAGGCAATAATTATTTAAGAGCAAACCTAAACCTTACAGGGTGTTTCAGCAAGTGCTGGAAGGTGGCAGGGTGTCTGTCTGTGTGTTGGGGTGGAATGGATCCATATGTCAGAGCATATACCTGAGTCATTTTTTAAAGCTATAAAAGGCAGGCAGGACAGACAATGTATATTATATTATGCACTTTTAAAAGCTACATTAAAAGTACATCATTAAGGCTGCAGAGCCAAGCACTCAGACAGGAGCTATGTCATGCTCAAGGCTGCCTGCCCAGGTTCATTTGAATCCTTCCAGACTACGAATGTGACATGGCATAGCCTAATAGTATATTGTCCAGGTATTTTCTCCTTCTCCCTGTGCTGGATACAGGATGGATGACTTGTGCCATCTTAGAGCTTTCTCTAGCCTGTTATTGTCTTATTGCTGTAGCCACGGACTTGTTCAACCACAGCCCAGCAGCATCAGCAGCTCCAGCCCTGGATGCGAATGGTGGGTTTGTGCTACCTCCACACCTGCACAACCAGGAGCTCTCCTCTGTGAGCAACCCCACTGCCTGCTCTGAGTCCAGGCCTGGGACCAAGTTCTCTGGGAGAGAATCCCCCCAGCCAGGCACCCACCCTGCACAGTCTCCAGAGGCAGAGAGACAAACTCCTGCTGGTACCACAAACCACCCCTACAGTACGAGAGGAGGGAGAGGCTGTTTCTGTCTGGCTTGAAGAAGGAAAAGAGAGAGAGAGGGAGAATTCAAATGAACTAATTTCTTGTTCTAAGACCTTTTTGCCCCTTTGCAGCTGCTTCTGATACAAAGGCAGAACCTTATCTCCCTGCTGCACGGATCCAGCGCTACAAACAACTGCCTTGTTGTAATGCGCAGAATGTGTGGCATCTGACAGCAGCCTACACAGAGCCAGACGTGAGCAGGAGCCACATTCCCTCACCGTTTCTGACCAGATTTTTATTGCCAT
>NW_008236180.1:948808-965271 GCF_000691975.1 Corvus brachyrhynchos
CCTCCCCCCCCTGCCCCCTGCTGAGCCGCAGCGCCACGGTCCGTGTAGGCAGCAGCAGTGGAAGGAGCCTCATCTTTCACTCTGCCAAACCTCCTCTTATCCCATGCCACGCACAGCAAATGGCCTCTTCCACCCTGATCCCAGCAGGGAACAGAATGGACGTCTATTCCTGCATCACTGGCCTCAGTTCAGGCAGTGTTAGGGAACGAGGAAGATGACAAGGTTATAATCCATCCCAAAAAGCAGATGCTAATCAAAGATGCTGACATTTGAGCTTGGACTCCGGAGTCCTACCCTACCAGCAAGCTGTCCAGGCCTCTAGCACTATAAAGTCCCTAGGCCCCTGTCACATTCTCATCATCTTTACAATTTTTAATGTGCTTATATTCAAGTTTCACTTCGAGGCAGAAAACTGATAGTTTAAAAGAGAGGGGAAGAGTATTGTCAAGCCCAGATGTTCAAAGCAAAGACTGAGCCTCTCAGTATGCACCTGAGCAGAAGACAAATAGCTATTTTTGCTCTTTGTTTTTACAATCTGAGTTTTTGCCTACTATACATAATGTCCCACAAAAAACTGCTGTAGTTTTCTGAGTAAACTGAGTATTTTTTTTTTAAAGAGAAGGAATAAAAGAGCCTAGAGAAATATAGGAAAATTGCTGAAGTTTTGCAGTCGTGCAAGGCCTTAGAAGAAAGTTGGAGGAGAGAATAAGTTAGTACTGGAGGTAAATAAGAAGTTCAGAGAAATTCAACATGATTTTACGCTGCAATAAGAAGGAAAGGAAATGTGTTAGAATTTGGGTGGATTCCAGGACTGCCAATACTGAGAGCTTCAAATTTAACCCAGCAGTTGTCCATGGAGGAGAGAACTGGGCTCTCAAGCTGGCCCTACAGGGTAATGCAGGGACTGAATGAGAGGAATTCCCATTAGAGAAAAGCTGGAATGTACATAATATTACAGAGCATTTCAAACCTCATCAGTTATTGCTATTCAAGAAGAGAAACTGAAGCAGGGACAGAAGAAGAAAAGTTTACTGGGATGCTGAGGGCCATCAGGAATGTTTCTAGACAAACACAAAGATGTTGATTTGCTCAACCAGGATTAAAGAAAAGAGACTGAGAAGTGATACAAACATCCCAGGATATATCTGAATTAATGAAGTTGAAGGGGAAACCTGGCAAAGATCAACTCCACAGGAAGTGGATATGAATACATGTAGAGCTGGCTTCCAGCCATCAGAGCAGGGATGCTTTTGAAGACCTTTCAAACATAAATAGTGGAAGAGAGAAAACATGCTGCTCACACTCAGTTTGAAGCCAAAGCCCCTGTAATACTGGGCAGAACATCCCTCTGTGGGACCAGCAGTGCTGCAGGTCACGGCACTGCAGAGAAAACCCTGTGATCTGGCCAACGTGTGGTCCATGAATGCAGTGGGATCCAAGATCTCCATGCCTGCTGAAGTCGGAAACACTCACCAGGAGGTATCTGGATGGATCCTCCTGAGGATCCTTTCATTCCTGGCAAAAGAATGGCAATTCCCTTCAGGGAATTAAATGGGAGGTTGTCGCCACCATGTCCTCAATTCCATTGTCAAGCTCCCACAATTTACAAGCTGGTGATTCTAAGGCAAGAGGTGGGAGGCACTTTTCTCCTCTAAGGAAAGGGAACATTTTCTTGAGTTCATGTTTTCCAGGTAGTTTGACAAAATTGTCGGGTTTACTGCCAAAATCACACAGCTGCCACAAATACCTTTCATGCCATACAAAATTCTTTCTAAATGCCCCAGATATGTGGAGTGGGGGTGGGGGGGGGGGGACAGAGAGAGAGAGAAGGAGACAGTCATAGCTCCAACCCACTCCTCCGTGTTGCAGAAGCAGGAATTTGCTTTCCAACTGGAATGTGGCTGCTTATTAGGGCCACAGAAGCGAAGAGGCTGCATCTGTAATGTTTCTGTCAAAGCAAATGAGGTCATTAACAGACGAGTTCAGTGATGGAATTGTCTCTTGTAGTATTTATTATATGGTCCTTTTCCTGACACCTCCCACTGAGAGAATATTAAATATTTAATGCACACCAAGGCTCTGCTCATTTTTCATTCCCACTTCAGCATTTCAAGTTGGCTCCAATCTGCTGCTAGCTATAAAGTTGACTGGACAATGGACCATAATGAATTAACTCTTTGGGAGCCATCGTAGCATTTACAGGACTGCCAAAAGACTGGATGCTTTATCATCTCTGACTCAAGCGTGTGCTCTAGAATTCAATCCTCAATTCATTAAAACAAAGTAGGGGGAGGAGGGTGAGGGTGGAGAATTTGGGAAATAGGTTTCAGGAGCCATACATAAATAAATAATGAAGGGGGAGATGGAAATGTTAGCCTGTCAAGGTGACAGGGTTTATTTACTCATTATTTCAGGAGCTGCTATCTTCAAAAATGAAGGTTGTTCCTGTGCAACAGTCTTCAAAATCCTGAATGAACCACTGATCCTGGGATAGAGCAGAAGCAAGACCTTTGCAAAACAGCTCACGGTCATTACAAATCTAAAACAGATGACCAAGTAGAACAGGATGTTTCCCACTGTATGGTGCTTGCTGCCCATCTGGTCAAGCAAAGACAAAGTTGGTCTTGCCTGGTAGCAGAACTCTCCCAGGATGTCTCTAGCTTAAAACGTCCGAACTTCCAATTGTGTCTCCAAAAATCCATGTTAAAAAGTTTACTTGGGTGGTGCTTCAAGAGGAGAAGGTCCGTCTACTAAGGACGTTGCTCTGTGAAGTTTTCACTGGATAGTTCTGGTAGTTACAACACCTAGAACCCTTTATCACCCCTTATCCCAAAAAGGGAAAGTCTAAGTACAAAACTATATGGACATTGTGTCTACAGGCTGCTGAAGATTCAGTTGTGTGTACAAGGGACCGTCAAGGTGGCATCTGTCAGGGCTTCAGCTGAGAGATGAAGCTTCAGCACCTCAATTCCCTCCCAGGTAAAGGTATTTCCAAGCGATATTTTTCAAGAAAAAATATTGAATTAATTTACTGCTCCTCTCCCAACTTCCTACAGCATCAGCAGGTCTGCAGAAACTCTCATGCCTGTGGTACCAGGACCACACTGGGCAGGGCAAGACACAAAAGCACAGTCAGGCTGTTTTCATCCACAGGGTAGAAATGTCAAAGAAATCTAACCACCACACACTTTTCCTTGAAAAGAGATCCCCTGGCAAATTACTCCTGGTTTTAGCCTTACAAGCTCCCATTTCCTTATCTGGTTAACGCTATCTGGCACTTCTACTGAGATACCAGGAAATCTGATTCCCACTCATGGTGTGAAAGCAACCTGTATGCGCTTGACCTTTCTAATGTTTTTTAATTTGATTGGGTGGCTGTTCCCATATTTCCTTGTCACCAGCCCTAGTAATCCGAGAGGCAGAAGTGGAAAAGACAGCCAGTAAAAGTACAAGCAAACACAAGTGGGAATTACTTGAGGCCTTAGGATGCCAGAATTACTCAAAGCTACATCCTTGCTCAAAGCCAAAGCTCAGCTCAGCTCACAGCCAGGGCTCTCCACTGTGACCTTTCAGTGTCACCCCAGTCTTCATTCCAGGCTCAGTTCCTGGGTTCAGGTTGGAGCTCTTTGCTAATGAGCTTTCAGAAGTGTGATTTTTAATTCTTTTTTTTACTATTGCTCTGCTCAGTATGAGCACAGTTACACCAGTATAACCCTGTATATCCCTTACATCAGGGATTAATCCCATAGGAAAAGCTACACTGTGTGCTGGTGGCAGCATGTTAATACAACAAACTGCCAGTTACAGAAGTGCCTTAGGTCTGGTTTCTGACCATTCTGCTTTAAAATTGGGACTGTTTAAAGGATTAAAACAAACTTGGACAGGAACAGGTATGTCAGTAAAAACACTTCTAGGCTGCTCTTATTCTGCCTCCATATGCTGATGAAAGCTTGAACAAGTGCACAGTCCTTCTGCAGAAATATTGCTCTTCTCTGTGTAGTTTCCCCACCTGTGGAATAGGAAGAGTGATGAGGGGAAAGTATAATTTGGTACCTGAAGGCACAAATGACAGGTTCATAGGAGAGCAAAGTAAATTCAGAAAGTTTATTTCTAAACTCTCTTGTCAGTGCTTTCTGCTCTCAGACTCTGAAAACTCAAATTCCCTGGGTGGCTTTATGCTGAATAAACCAGTTCTCCATAATTAACATTCTTTTATTTCCTGCACCAAAAAAAGCCACACATTTTCTCCTAAGCCCTTGTGCCACACAGGCATTTTGCTTCTTACAGACACAGGCTCTGGGTCTGTGTTTAACAGCATCTCCTGCTGCCCCTGGCCAAGGGAGGACACAGCCAGTTGTTCCTGACAACTGAGCAGTGTCATCCCAGAAGCAGAAGCCCCATTTGTTTTTGTTTCCTTTCAGCAAACCTATCCCCACGGATCAATTCCAGCCGGGCACAGAGTGCTGGTAAATAAGCCTGCAGTAGCTGTAGCAGTTGGCATTTTCAAATATTCATCTTTTCAGATGACGGCTTTTTCTCCCCCAGCCCCTTAGCAGAGAGCTTTACACTTCCCTGTACCCAAATTGTCTGCCATAGACACTTTTTCTGACTTAAAATATCTCCTTTTCACTCCAGTGGCCGTATATAGAGAGACAACAACACAGAACCACCCAAATTAGTGCACGTCATGGCAGCCATCCAGTTTTATTTATTTATGTGGATTTGGCCATTTCTTTCTCCAGTCATTAATAAAGTGCAGTGATTTTGAATGTGTGCAACTGAAAATGGCTCCTAAAGGGAACCTTCTGCTGGTGGAGAGGCTGCTGGGCTTCCACTGCCCATCACACAATGCTTAGAGTGAAACAGCAGTGAAAAAGCTTCTTATCTTATGGAGACAGGATGAGACGGTTGGGATTGTTCAGCCTGGAGAAGAGAAGGCTCCAGAGAGACCTCAGAGCCCCTTCCAGTGCCTAAAGGGGCTCCAGGAGAGCTGGGGAGGGACTTCGGACAAAGACATGGAGTGACAGGACAAGGGGCAGTGACTTCAAACTGACAGAGGGCAGGTTCAGATGGGATATCAGGGAGAAATTGTTCCCTGTGAGATTGCTGAGGCACTGGAATGGGTTGTCCCAGAGAAGCTGTGGCTGCCCCATCCCTGGGAGAGTCCAAGGCCAGGTTGGACAGGGCTTGGAGCAACCTGGGATAGTGGAAGGTGTCCCTGCCCATGGCAGTGGGGTGGAATGAGATGAGCTTTGATGTCTTTTCCAACCATTCTATGATTCTATGAAAAATAAGTATTCTTCTTCATTTCACTCTAAACTAGCCTCTAGATCTGTCCTGGCAGTGAGAGGCAGGGAAGTGACCTGTTCTCCCTCAGATCAGCAGCACATCCTTTCTCCTCTCTTCCCCAACTCCTTTTTTGCCTTTTTTTTCCTCTCTGGCTCTTGAGCACTGATGCAAGCATTTCAAGCAACATCAAACCTGGTGCAACTCCATTTGATTTACTGGCAGCTGGAGGCTATTCTTTGCCTGCCATCATCTGAATGGCAGATGTTATGAAGGTTCTGTTCTTGCCTTGACAAATCTCAGGTTAAAATAAAGGTAGTAGAGACCTTTAGACACAAGAGCAAGCCACCAGGGAGGAAGAATCTGGAAAGCTCCCCTTGAATTTAAACAGTAGGGACACCGAGCACATTTACCACGGGCTGGATTTCAGTAAACAACAACACTCGTTTAGTAATAAAGTTACTAAAACTTGCCATAAATTTTGACCCAAATATAAAAGTCCACATTTAAGGGGGGAAAGGAACATCCTTAATTAAAGACAAGAATATTTCCACTTGAAATACTCTGTCTTATTTGCTAACAGGCTTGCTCCTTGAAACTCACAGGTAACCTTATTCATGATCAGCCCTTCCCAGCTCAGTGTTCATACAGCCATTTTCCAATGGATTCTGGCAGGATCAGAGCTGAAGTAATACAGATTTGTTACTAAATATTGTTCCTGCTTCTTTTCCCATGGAAACCTGCAAAACACTCTGCAGGACTCATTTTCTTTGGGTATCTGTAACAGAGACAACAACCAGGGGCTGTGATGTGGCGATTTTCGGTCCTGTTTGAGGAGTCTCAGGGTTGTCCCCACTGAGACAGTTGCGTTTGGAAGCTGGCTTCTCTTTCTGTTTCATTTGGACAACACCAGGACAGCTGGTGTTAATGGTCAGAGCTCCACTCCAAACCTCAGCTGGCGTTGTGCTGGCTGAGGATCTGCTCCTACATCTGCTCTCTGGTTTCTCAGCATCCTAAAGCATTGCAGGGAAAGGTGGCAAAGTACAGGACTTGTCACATGTGATAGAGCATTATAAAGTGATTTGTGGCTGCTGAAGAGCCCTTCCAGGATTTCAGGGCTGTGGCTGAAACCTTTGATCAGCTGTATCACTTCTCAGCAAAGAGGAACTGGTGCAGAGGTAGGGAAGGTGGCAGCTCCAGTGCTCCCAGTCCCATGGGTCCACATTGGCTTTGTCTGAGTCAGATCTTGGTTGTGATGGCTGTAAAAGAGTGATAAGACAATTTACTGCAAGGTGCTTGAATATGGCAAGTGTCAAGGATCACCCTGATTAATGGCAAGGTGATGTCAGAGGGGATATCACTGCATATAATAAATCAGATTTTTTCACATGGGTTCAATTGGGTTACAAGCTGCAACTTGCCCAGAGCCCTTTTGTGATTTTACATGAATGGAAGTGCACGTTGAGCTGCTGAGCTTTATAGAACAGGTGCTCAGTCACTGCTCCATAGAATTGGAGAAAAAATATTAGGACATCAGATATGGCAGGAGACTGCCCAGGGGCTTGCACACCTAATCCCCTTTGGTTCCTTGTAGAGTCAGAGGGACAGAGAACATCTTCCAGTGACAGAGATGAAGCTTTGGAAAACCAGGCAACCAGCTCAGCCTGGATCAGCAAGTGGAGGGTGGATATGAGATGTGAGTAAGGTCAAACAGCTTCTACAAAAATCAGCTGTGGTCCAGATGGAAAGCAAGCAGGGCATTACTGCTGAGAGCCCAGGCTGGCATTGGCTGCAGTGCAGCTCAGCTGGGTGCTTCCTCTGTAAGATGTGCAGACCTGCTCTCCCCAGCCCCAGTGAGAAGTGATGTTTGGGTTGACCTTGCCTTGGTTTCCCTGCTGTTCCCGCTGCCTTTTGCTCCTGGACCAAGTGGAGGCAGAACACCACTGGGGGGGTGCAGCAGCATTTTGCATCCACCCCAGTGAGGATGCACAAAGTGTTTTACAATTTCGCCCACCCAAACCCAAACCTGGGGACTTGTCAGAGGGGATGTGGGAGCAGTACTTGGTCAAAGCTTGCTGGAAACCAGCTAAACCCTCCAAATGTACTGGAAGGGAGGGACAGACCCACCCAGAGCATGAGCCCATAAGGGCTTGCAGGAAGAATGACTATTTTTTATAAGTCCAGCTGATATTATCAGAGAAAACTTTCAGGAACACAACTGCTCCTATTGTGCACAAAGCAGAAAATGTGAGGCTTTAGGCTATGGAATCAAACCTTATCCTTAGGGCAGGATTGGGCCCCTGAGCATCCTGCTGTGCTCTGTACTGGCTGTGTGATGGTTCTTTGTTTGCCTCAGGATCCCAGTAACTCAGGGAACCATTTGGCTTTGCGGACTGAGACGGGAATCAAATAGTTGAACCCTTAGTAAACATGGGAACACAACTGGTTGTCTTTGATGATTTGTTAGCTTGGACCTGAGCCAGGAGACCTGGGGATTGCAGTCCAAGTTCCTAGAGCTCCACAGCTGACATGCAGAGCAGCAGGTCACAGTTGGGATGCATGAAACTTGTTATCAGTTAGAGAGGCAGCCAGCAGGTGGAATCTTCCTAAAATATCTCCTGCCCATTTCCAATCTGGCAATCTTGGCTGAACCTGGATCACCTACTTAATAAAAATTCCATATTCAGTCCATAGAAATGCTTCCAGCGCAGTTAGATCAATTTCCTCTAAGTAGCAATAAATGTGTTTTCCTTTAAAAGGCCAACACAAGCACATTATCACAGCCTATAATCCCCTTTCTCTGTATTAGCTCAAAGTACATCCCAGAGGCCAAGGGTCACAGCTAAAGACTAATCAGTCTCATTAGCCTGTCTAATTTATCTTAACTAGGGGGACACAAACACAGTAAAACTGTTAGGGAGACTTTTTGATCAGGATATGGGAGTCATTCATCAGGGTCCTGCAGCTTCCAGAGACAGGAGGGAGAGAAACGACCTGGGGACAGAGCCGTTCTCCAAGGAAGTTCTGCAGCAAGACACACCCAAGCAGGCAGGATGGGGCAGAAACGCTCCCGGGGGCTCCTGCTGTCCTACCAGGCAACATCCCAGCAGGATAGGGGGAGAGATGTGGAACAGCATCTCCTTCTTGTTCTCACCCACACACCATCCAGCAGCTCCGCGTCTTCCTTGCTCGAGCTCCGCTTTGGCACTGCAGGTGCTCACTGGCCCTGCAAAGGGTTTGAGCCCAGCTGGTTAAAGTTTAACCTCTCCCCAGCTGTGTCAGCCACCGCTGTGGCTTGGGAACACGAGCTGCCCCTCCTTCTCCCATGTGCATCACTCTCCTGACAGCTCCCAGCTCACCCCCTCCATGCTGCCCTGCCAGGAGGATGGATAAGGGTGGTAAGGGACACGGTGCTCAAATCCAGCAGGAAGCAGCATGAAAAGGGGAAAAAATGAAGCAAAAAATGAACTCCTATGGAAGCAGTTTTCTCGCTGGTTATCCAGATAGGTGTTTTAGATGCTCCAGCCCAACAACAGAGTCCTGTTCCTGAACCTCACTGTGACCATTAGTGGGCAATGCACATGCCCTCGCAAACACTGCCCAGAAAGCTCTGGGCTTTGGTAGCCCACAGCAACAAAGCAAACCCTGAGGCTAATTTCCAGCCCCAAGACTCCAAGCCACACTTTCATCCTGGAGGCTCCTGGCTGGGAGGAATTTCAGAATTTGTGTTTCCTGAACATCTTCATCAGATATTAAAAGACAAGAAGGTTTTCTGCTATGAAAAGAAGGAAAAGTAGATTATTTAAGGACTTTCAATAGGAGGAGGCTGGCCAAGCTCTAAATCAAAGCCACCTCCTGAGACTCCCCTGAGAGAAAGGAAAAGGTTACCTCAGATCCCTACTTCTGTCTTGGAAATAAGTGCCTCCAGAATAGTCACATTTGCAGAGACAATCAGCCATAGAAAAGAAAGAATTGCTGTTCCAAACCCTTTTCCTCATGCCCCACCCTTGTTTCCATATCCCACGTGTGTCCTCACCCTGCCCTTTGTGTCACTGGGACGTCACAGCGCTGTGGGACGCAGGGCTGAGCTGATTAAACTCAACCCAAGTCCAGCTGCTGCGCAAACCTTCCAGCACCCAGGCCAGGGGCTGCTGCCAAGGACAGCGGGCACGGCAGAAACACTCCAGGGCACCCATCTCCCTCCCTCTCCATGCATGGCCCGCCGTGCACGGGTCACAAGCACCGAGGATGAAGTGGTGGAGCTCAGGGGCTGCCAAAGGGTTCATGGCCTGGGATTTCACCAGGGGAGGGGAATTTTGTGGTTTATAACATCATAAAAACAGGTTAGATTTTGAAGGTGCAATGACTCCAGTAAGAGGATTTAGAAAGTGTCAACAACAGTTCGTGTCACCCTGTCCCATTTTTTGTCAGGCACTTTCTCACTTCCAAGATACTTGAATGGGAAATATTTATTAATGGAAAATTAGCTTTGCACTACCTTTCACTGCAGGGAGTGTGTGTGCTTTCATTTCATGTTACCTATTGAAGCTAATCTGAGCAGAAGAGGGGAGAAGAAAGGGGAATAGGTAGTGGAGATCCCCAGTACAGCTCAAATGCTGGAGCCATCTCTAGTTTGCTGTTTCTTTAGTCCTGTTGGTGAACTGACACAGGATTTTTGTAGGACAAACTGCAGTTCATGTGCCTCAGCCCCTGTGGGTAATCACCCCCACAGGTACAAGAGTTCCTCATTCAAATGAGTACCTTTTCCAGACTTATTTTTGGAGAAACTGTGGTCACCACAATTCCTGTGCATAGAAATTTAGTAGATACTTTTTGTACAGAAAGTCTTGAGAATGCCTGTCTGTCCAGATTTTGAATAATTTTAAATCACAGATTGCATAAAAGCTCCTAACACTGACTTTTTCAAACAAACAACTCACAAGTCCTCTCCACTAGAAGGACAAGTCACGGATCTCAGATACTATGTACAACTTTGAAGGTGGTAAGAAACAATGTTGTCCATCCCAGTTCATCAAAGCAATCAAACACATGCTTAGTTTCAATCACAAACATACACCTGGTTAAAGCCCAACATTAATAATAGTGAGATTTGAGTGGTCACTTAAATCTTTGTTTCAAATGTTTATGAGTGTTGTGTCTTTTGTTTTACTTAAGACTGTTGTGTGACAATAACCACAAGTTTTTGAAAAGGAAGATTTAGGTCAGTATTACGCACAAGGCCAAGCTGCTTTGAGCAGCATCAACTCACCCCACACAACACGTCCAGGCTGGGCACCTTGTCTAAGTTGGTAGCTCCAGTTTCTTCTGTAATCAGGATCAGAAATGGGCAGCTCTGAAGGAGGATTCATCCTTTCTGTCTGGGGCAAGCATTTTAGGGCAGATGAATCAGATTGTGGAGAACCTTGCCTTTTTCCCAGGACAGCTGAGGAAGTCTAGACTGTAAGCTGGGATTAGTCACTTAACTTCTCAGCAGTAAAAAACATTGCACTCTTGGCATTTCTCAGGCCATAAGGGTAGGTGAGATGAACTCTCAAGTCTCACTTTCAGAACCTTGCCAGGCAGTGAGTTATTAGACAGTTATTTCCTGGGAACAAAAATGGGAAATGTCCACTCCTGTTCCCAATCTCTGCTCACAGCCATGCACACATCACTAAAGAAGACACAGCTGTGGAGTTAGAAGAAACACACAGTCAGGTCCTTGTTTCCCCCACAGGCAGAAACTAGCAGGGACAGATTTCCAGCCGAAGGTCCCGTACCCCAACTCTCAGGCAGATTTATTCCAGCGTTAATCGGAAGGTTGGGTGGAAGCACTCACAATGTCCTGGCAATAAGAAGTAGAGGAGGTGGAGGGGAGGGAGGGAAATTCATTTGTAGAGATGATGGAGTGACTCCTTCAAACGAAAAATTACTAATGATTAAAACAATGCTTGAGACTGTCTGTTTACATTTTAAAGGTGCATTATCCCAACCGGAAGGGTCCAGTGCTCGGCACCTCTTCCTACTGATTATCATCTAGCTTTCCATTTTCATATAACCTTGAAGTACAATAAAGTCAATGTATGCACAAGGATTCTCTTTTTCTGATGGCTTGAGTGATGCAAATGGATTTTTTTTTTTTACCGTCCTTTACCTAGCATCTATGTCTAAGTCCCATCCTACACCACTCCCCTTTTAGAGGAATGACAGGAGGCTGTGTGTCCACCCTGCATGCTTTGTGTTTCTGGTCATCAGAGGTAAATCACAGAATTATAGAACAGTTTGGGTTGGAAGGGACATTTAAGGGTCACCCAGTCCAACCCACCTGCAGTGAGCAGCAGCTTCTCCCACCAGACCAGGCTGCTCAGAGACCCATTCAACCTGTCCTTGAATGTTCCCAGGGATGGGGCATCCACAGCTCTCTGGGAAATCTGTTCCAGTCTTCCACCAAGCTGACTCTAAAAAATTATTTCCTTGTATCTAGTCTATCTATTGGGATATCTTCCACCCCACCTTCTGATTATCCCTATATCCAGACTATCCCTATTCCTAGTCTGCCTCTAGTTTATCTCTAGTCTAAATCTAATGAGAACAGGAAAACATAAAAGAGATTCCTCTTTCTTTGATGTTGTGTCTGACTTGGTAGTCAGGAATGTGCAAAACTCTCGACTCCTTCTCTAAATGAAGATGTTTTATAGCACTGGCTTCCCAGAGCAGCAACTGATGGCTCAATTCTGCCCCCTCCTCCCCCCTCTCATGGCACCCACGCTGTTCTTTCTACAGCAGCACTGCAGCATTTCCTGCGCTGGAGATCACACTGGCCACTTCTTTTGCAATGCAGATAAACCCTCTTTGCATTATTTCCAGGGGAGAGAAAGAGCTTAGAAGATCCCCTTTTGGAAATCAGCTTCTTCTCTCTTTCATGCTGCTTTCCACTGTCACAAAAACATTGCACACCCTATCGTTCCATTTCAGATCTTATATCCAACAAGCTTTTGCTGACTATATAACCTTCACTAACCTGAAATTCCTGAGTAGTCCCAGGAGCTCAATGCATCTTGGAATAAAATTTTTGTAATGTCATTTAAGAGTATTCCTAATCCAGAATTATTGAGGAGGCCTGGGTCATGGGAATTGAGTTTGACACTTGACAAATACGTGGCTTTGTGTAAATGGACAGGCCACTGAAATAACTGCCTTTGGATGTCACATGAAGAGAAATTAATTCTTTATTAACTTCCGCAATGATAATCTAATAAACTCATTTGGTCTACTAGTTTCAGCACTTAAAGAACTCAGTCGATTGGATGCAAATAGATTTTTTTCTTCCCTTCTGGAGCAGTGCCTCTGTGGTGTGCAAAGGGACATCAGTGTGAAAAGTCAGGCCTGGTATGTCAGGACATGGTGTTCACATCCAGATCCTGCTGCTGCTTAGTGTGAGAGAGACAGGCACAGCAGAAGGACAAATAGCAGGGGCTAGAAAAATACTCTATTAGGAAAGAAAATGGGTTTTTATTAAAAATCTATGTTTAAAACAAATTTTCTATAACTTGAATTCAAATCCCTTTTCTTCTTAATCAGGTATTTTAAAAGAATATACAAGGAACCAAAAAAAATCAGCTGTTTCCTTTTAGAATTACAGCACAAAAAATTAGTCCGAGCCATTTTAGGACACTTTGCTGAGCACTGTACAAACACAACAAAAGCTGGAGCTCCCATCCTAAAATTTTACTGGTAAATGCTAAAATTAAAAATGGAACTATGTGGACCAAGCAAGCCTCTAATTCTAGAAGCCAAGTGTGTCCAACAAGAAAATAAGGCTGTCATATGTGACCTAAGTATTCAACCAACCCAGCCATTGCCACTTAGAGGTTGAATTTCAAATGTCAAGCCACAAGCTGCTGCAGATGGACCAGGAGCCATGTGCAAAATAAACAAACAAAAAGGCTCTACAACACAGAGTGAAACATGACCTCACTGTGCTCGTTTCAGACCTGCCCACCAAGAGCAGTGACACAGCTGATCAGTCCAATTTCAGGGTCATATTTCTATATGCCACACTGTCCAAGGCTACTGCTCTGCCCATCACTAAGTTCATGCAACTGTGATCTTTTTCATGTTAGTGCAGACTGGAAGCACCAATAAACCTGGCTTTGATCAGAATATTTCTATCACGCCACTGCTGCTTGTCCTACACGCACACAGCACATCCCACCAGCCATGCAGCCCAGTGGGAGCCAGATTAAAAAGCCAAGGCAAGGCATGTTTCCTGCCAACAGGCATTTCTTACCCTGCCTGTTGGTGCGGAGCATAAAAAATGTTTCATTTGCAAAAGCCAAATATTTATTAGCATTTTCTAACTGAGTTGCTCCACAATGACATGAAAAATTGTGATGTCTAAGTCCGTCAGTTCCATGCAAATATATAATTTGCACAGGAATGTATAAATATATGTATGCATGTTTACTTATGATTAGTGGCAATTATCCTATGAAAGGGAGCATGGAAGTAGAGCATGGGTTTTCTAGATTGCTTTAAGTATCTGTGCCCTTTTTGCTGCTCTCTTTTCAGAGGCAATGTGGGGCAGATGACTTCAGCTCACTGTGACCTCCTCTCTGGCTTCCCTGTGGAGCTTCCAGGGAGGCCAGGTCATGGTCCATCACCAAATGGGCTGGTCTTTCTGAGTGCTTACACAAGTGAAGGAAAAACAGATTCAGGAAGATCCAGAGTGCCCAGATGAGCTTCCAGCTCTGAATCAGCCTTAGCAATGTTAACATCAGCTCTCCTTCCTGAATACTTCTGAGATCTAAGTAAACAGCTGCCTCTATTTTGGATATCATTCTCACAAGCAGTCAGATGCCTTGGAGGACTTGAGCCTTGTTATCTACATAGCTTCATAAATGGGATTTTGGCTTCTTCATGGAAAAAAATCTTTTTAAATCTGCACTAGTGAGTGCCATGCTGGAGATGATCCCCAGCCAGCCTTCCTGCCCTCTGTCCTCACTCCAGAGTGCAGCTTTACACCTCAGTCCCTAGGCTGGTCCCTCACCACCTATTCCTCAGAGCTTGGCACTGAACCTAATTAAAGGCTGCAAGCTGAATGGACTCCCAGAATCACAGAAAATAACCTGGAAGGTATCAGCAAAGGTCCTGCAGTCCTTTCATCCATGCCACACTGTCAGTTCTGCCTCTGTTGCTCTCAGCAGACATTTGTCCAGTCTAAAATCAATGCTGCATCTGTTAATTCTCCAGAGGAATGCCCTGCAGCCCACAGCTGTGGGCTCTATCAACACCCAGAAGCCAGTTTGTGCTGCTGTCAGGGTGCAAACGAGTGTCTGTGACATGTTCCACCATGTGCTGAGGTCTGGCTTGCTGTAACCTCAGCCAAGTGAAGAGCAGATGTTATTTATAGGCCACTCTCTGCTGCCTCCTGATGCTGGATCCCGAAGCAATAAAGAGGTAGGACCATCCCCCTGTTTATGATGTATTTTCACGTGTCTCTCCAGCAGCAGCTGATGGGGAGGGACACCTCAGACGGGAGGTGACAGTCTGCTCGTCTCACTCACAGACCTGCTGTTACTGCTCCCCAGCACTGAGATATTCTTAACATCCTAACAGTGGGGATGTTGGATGCTGAGCTCTGCAAAGGCCATAAATATACTGGCAGGTTTGGGGGGTGGCTTGGGTTTTTTATCTCAGGTTGCAGAAGGTTTTTCCTCTTACAGAAGTAACGGAATGATGATGTTCCCCTCAGCTGTAGAGTTTGCTGCTCATTTCTCCTGGATGGACACCTGGTTCCAGGGACCATCTGCTGCCTTTTCCAAAGTTGATGCCAGAAATATCTCTCCAGCTGAGAAGTGGGTGGGTGTCTCAATTCAGCCTGCAGGTAAAGAGCTAGGATATGGGCCAGGTACAACTGTTGGCTGCAGTGACATCTTTGGCTGGTGTGCTAGAGCACAGTCCTGTCCTTTCCCAGAGAATTGAGGACACTCAACCTTTCTGGGGAATGGGGGGATGGTCATGGACTCTGGAGACTCTCCAGACCAAGCTGGCACTGTGTTGCTGTGCAGACCTCCTTCTTTTGTCCACCACCTAAAGACGATTTCAAAGAAGAGATTCCAGGCTGGGCAATACTTTTCAGAGCTCAGTTAGTTTTGCAATCCTCTAGGAAGCAGTTTAAGTGTATGAAAACCATTTTACCAAGTAAATCAGGGCACGGGCATAGCAACAGCTTAGCTTAACCTATGTAATGTGCCTGGGACAGTGCAGATTTACAACATTGCTGTGAAAGCATTCTCCACTTCCATGAAAGCAGCCAGAGCTCTTTCCAGTTCAAGAGGCAGCACCCCAGCACCTCCCCTGTGGCTGGACAGTGTGACAAACCTGCTCCATTACCGGAACACTCTTGTTGTCACAAAGAAAAATGAGAATCAGAACAGCATTCAAATCAAGAGCAAAATTCTCTTGCATTAGTAAAATAAACTGCTTCCTCCAGGCCCAGAGAACACCCATTCATTACTGGGTCTTGTTTGCAAAGAAATTTTAAGCAAGTGTTGGTAATAACAGGACTCAATGGGAAATGATGGTCCTGCATGGTTTTCATATTGCATTAGTTCAGATCTACTTGCAACACCTGCTTCATTTCACCTCTCTCCCACTGATATCTCCTGGAGATTTCAGGACTACCTCCCTACATCTATTTTTGGGTATAATTTGAGTGTAATTTGATACGTAATTAGGGTAGAATAGAAGACCGAGTATTTAACTACCCATATATCTCTCCCTAATTTAAATAATTCCTGATATATCTAACTAGTTTGCCTCATCCTGCACTGATGTGTATTGAACTGAGGATAATGAAATAAGAAATGTGAGGGGGAAAAAATGTTATTCCAGAGTCGGAAGATCAACAATTAATGACATGAAAAGCCTGGTGGGAATATCTGCACACTTAATGCCCCTTCTGCTTCCAGTTCTCTGTGGTCACTGTCTGTGGCATGAGGGCTCTCAGAATAGTCCTTAGAACAACTTGGGTTTCTTTGAGCTGTCTCAAAGTAATCAACAGCTTTTGGACAGGACTTAAACACACAGAGGGTAGGAAATGAGATTAATTTAATTATCAGCTAGCTTCAGCCGTGCCTTAGACCTTGCGTTTCAGAGGGGAAGAAAGTCTCTTTTGC
>NW_008236180.1:965297-968684 GCF_000691975.1 Corvus brachyrhynchos
TAAATTTGTAATGGTTGAAGATAGGTCAGTTCAGCTCTTTGGTGTGTGACTACACATCCCTGACAACTCAGTGTGCCGTGTCACACTCAGGGAATTTTCAGCTGTCAAACAGGGGTGGCTGGATTTTGTTTGGGTGGAACAGCACTGCTGGATATTGTCCTGAAACTTGGGAAATATTTTAGCACATTCCTCTTTTTAATAATACAGATTGTCCCACTTGTGCTTCAACAGGAATAAGTGCTGATGGATGCACAGGCAGGGAAAAGTCAGATCTGGCTGCTCCTCTGAGATTTCAAAATATCATCCTATCTTCATCAAGGAAAGGGGAGAAATGGGAAATCCTGAAGTTTTTGATGGGTAAGGAAAAGTTTTATTATGATATTGGTTGGTTTCTTTCACACAATGTAAGATACAGCCACTTTATTAGCATAATTTAGCACATAAAACATTGAAAATACAGTACAATTTAGCCTAATACCAGCTGGCTATTGAAAAAAAAGCATGGCTGTGGAAGTTGTTAACCAGTCCATTGAAAATTTCAATGAAATCCACTCTTTGTGGTGGAATGCATTAATTTCGATGGATCATTATTCTCAGCAGAAAATAATTTTTTCAGGGAATTGTCAATCCACACAGGAATACGGCAAAGAACAGCCAGTGCACAGGATCCCAGCCAGCCTGGGCTTCTGCCTGCCATGAGCTGGTGCAGAACCAACACCTTTCCCCATGAAAAACCATGGGACAAAAGAATATCTCAGCTGAATATTGTTGGAGGATGTTTTTACAGTTTTTTTCCTTATCATAATCTCTCCTGTATCTTCCAAACAATTTCTAGGGATGCCAACACTCCCTCTGGCTGTGTCCCGCACCCCAGCACTGCACTTTCCACTTCTTCCCCTCCACTACTGCCCACCCACCATGCACATCCCAAAATGCCAGGCCACCTTTCTGTCCATCTTGGGAGCATTGCTGCACGGACTTTCATACTCCTAGGGCAGCTAAGAGGGGGTGGTGAGATCCTCAGTGCTAATTTGCAGCATCTCCTGGGGGGCAGCTCCCAGCCTTGCTCCCATCCCATCGCCGCATTCCCGACGCGACGCGGGCATCCGGAAGCCCCCGGCTTGCTGGCTCACACTCTCCCTCCCCCTTGCTTGTCAGGGTTTCTTTCTGTGCAGAACAGATGGGCACGAGCTGTTTGGGAAGCACGTCCCTTCCCTCCCCCAGCCCCACGGACAGATGCATCACCGGAGCAGGGAGCAGTCCCCTCCCGGCTGCGGCGCAGCTCCCTTTTCAGAGGGGCAGGTAAAAGTTTAACCAGGCTGTCTTTCAGTGCTGGAGGCAGAGCCGCCTTTCATAGCCATGATAAATTGCTCCTGTCAAAACTACATGAATGCTCATATTGAAAAGCTCTTCTTTCTTTCTTTTTAACTTTCCCCCCTCTCCAGTCTCACGGTGTCTCTCGGTTGTTAGCCAACATTTAATGCCCGCTTAGTCAAAGGGCACTTCCACTCCTCATCTCTCTGTCCTGTCCCCTGGGGCTGCTGGGGCTGAGTTGTCACAGAAATACTGATGGTGAATAAAATAAAAAAAAAAAAAAAAAAAAGGACAGGGTGAGGAAGAAACCCTTTAATGTTTTTTAGGGCTTTTGATTTCAGTCAGGTTGTTCTACCAGTAGTTCCTAACCAAAGCAATTGTAGGATGGAGGTGGACAGACAGATGTCTCCCAAGAAAGTTTCCTTTGTTGTTATGTTCTAACTTGATAGATTAGCTATAGTTTGTAATATTTTCCAAAGGTGACAATGAACACAAAACACAAAACAATTCACTCCACCCCTCTCCAGCAGTTGAGCAGCAAGGCCAAAACCTGTTGTAGATGTTCCAGGGAGACAGAACCTGCCCAGCTCTTAACACAGTCTGAGGACACTTCCCCACCTGTCAGAGAGTGCTTTCACTCCATGGGTGCTCCAGAGCAGGAGCCACAGCTGGTAAAATCAGGGCCAGGTGCTTTGGCCATGGAATTGCCCCTGCTTCATATAAATTGCCTGGTTTTGTCAGTCTCCCAGCCCTGCTGCAGGACTGCTCTGCTGGGGCTGGTCCCATGACTGCAAAAGTCTTGGAACCCCTAAACCAGGTACACTGGTCACAGAGGAATGGATGGGACCATGGGCTGGTTGTCACCAAGAAAATCTTGTGAACAAACTGTCTATTCTTGGGCTTGAGATTAATGGGACAGATGAGTTTAGGGTGCCTGGTGAGCACCAAGCCAGCTCAGCCCAGCCTGGCCAGTCACTCAACTCCCTCAGGGCTGCACCTCCAGGACAGACATTGAAGTCCAATATGAGGAAAATTGATCTGAGCATCCACCCAGAGTACCATGAGCGTGTGTTGGTGCCATATTTGCACATGTTATAGTCACAAGCTCCTCATCCCCTCCCTACAAGCTCACTGTAAGGAGCAGGCCTGGCAGGACACTGTCCTGTCCCCAGCTGTGCTGCTCTGATGCCCATCCCTGGCCAAAGCGCACCCTCTGAGGGATGGGGACACTCAGAACACACCCAGCTCCCTGCGTACTGTGCTTCACCCAACCTGGCTGCAGGAAATACCCAAAACTTGGAGTGCTGCTCTCATTTCAGGATATCTCCCCCTCCTCCACAGCACTACATGGTAAAAGCTACCCATAAATCAGCTGCAGGCATTCAACGTACGTCTCCTAAGAAGAGACCTGTTCCCACACTCCGTTCTGATTCCTCCCTCTTCTGTTTTTCTGCCCATGCTGATATCTAGCCACCGCCCAGCACTCCCAATATATCCTCCAGACTGTAAATATCAGTGCTGCTGCCCTGCTACAGCAGCCAGTGACAGCAATATCTGGCACTCACACACAGAGCTTCCCTAGGTGCATCTTCCCTGTGACAAATATTTCTGCTACGGTCCTTGTAGCTGGCTGCAGTGTCACTGCCCTTATCACTATCAGCCTCCCGTAGGGTTCAGCACTATCCACATCTATATATGTATTTTGGGATGTTAATACCACCAGGACACTCTTGTTATCCCAGCTGGCTTGCTCATTAACCCTTGTTACACCTGTACACACGCAGTGTACAGGCAATATACAGGAAGACTGCACAGCTCTAACTCTGTTCCCACCTATCCATATTCCCAGATATTTTAATAAAGCTGCATGGCTGAAGAAGATTGATATTTGCCCATATGTGCAAATCATTTTAAGGGCTGCATTTCTCCTGACTGCAACAGACTTTCTGGGAAAGATTTACCCTCCTATGAGCAAAAGGAAGGGGATGTTTAAAGAACAGAGTATTCTCTGGAGGCTCCTGCTTAAGTACCATATCAGCACAGGCTGAAAGTCAGGCCTGATCCTTCCTCCCT
>NW_008236180.1:968710-1009335 GCF_000691975.1 Corvus brachyrhynchos
CCTCTCTTCCCCTGGCTCTGGAAGTGGTCTGCTGACATGCCATAAACCATTTTCTCTCTCACTGCCTCAGTTTCTCCTACCCATGTGCTGGGAAGCTTGCTGATGATCCTCCTTTGGAGAGGGCTTCCCAATCCACAATCAGGAGTGTTGGACGGACTAAGCATTCATGCTACCAGCTTTGCTGATGCTGTGTGTGCTGGTCCCTGCTTGTGCAGAGCCTCTGCAGAGCTGCCTGGGGGGCCCTTGCACTGCTTCAGCTTGCAAGGGTCAAGCCCAGCAGCTTTGCTGCTGTCGGCTCCTCTCCCCTCCATGTAGCACTTCAAATCAGCCACGTTGCACCACAGTTATTAACTGGTTTTGACTGACTTCTTAAGTTAATTATAATTTCACAGTGTAATATCAAGCATGATTAAAACAATTAGGTTTTCCACCCCTTTGCAATGCCTCCCTCCCTCTGCTTTCCTTTCTTCTTTCCCCTCCTTCCCCTGCCTCCCTTCACCCTGGAAGTTTTTAGATATGCTTCTGCACCACTGCAACAAATTGTATGGTAGGATCTGAAATTATTACCCTCTTAAATGCATTAAACTGTTCATAAAGCAATTTGCAATGCCAGTTACCAAACTGTGGTGAGCCTCCCAGCCTGACACCTCCCAAATGCAGGAGTATTCTTGGCAGCCATGCCCTGCTGCAATGCTCTCTCACTCACCAGAGTCAATGCCTGAAACTTAGGAGAAATCAATGCAATTATAGATATGAAGGTCCAATTACTGCGTAATGTGATCAGTCTTTATCTCTGAGTCCCTTCAAGAAAATCAGGGAGGCCTTTTCTTTCTTCCCTTGTGAAAGGAGTTGCAATATAATGCAAAATGATCTTTAAAGAGAGGACCAAAAGCGAGAGACGTCCATCACTCAGCAGGTCAATTCCAGTGTTAACTGGTACTGATTTCCCCTTCATACTGGTGAGGTTTTTCCTGATTTACACCTCGGTGCATCCATTGTGTCTGATGAAATCAGTCCCTGTTGATGCTACTATCAGGTTCCCAGCCCAGTATCATGCATGTGGCCACTCCAGATTCCTTGGGTAATTGTGCTCCTTTGGAATTTTTTCATTGGCTGCCAATTGTGTTCCCCCTTACTCCTCCCTATGGATCTGAGGGAGGGAGAAGGATGTGAAGCTGCCTGGCTGGCCCCCATCAGCATCTAGAGCTCGTCCCTGCAGCTGGGCTCATGCCCCAACATGGAAAAGTGACTGGGCTCCTAAAGGGATTGAAACAGCCTTCCTAAGAAATAATTTGCAATCCCTTCTGGGCAGGACTTGATCCTTGTACATGCCCAGATGGACTGATAAATGCCTGGAGGGGCCAGGCCCAAGGAATCCTCATTTTCTTGGCACATATAGGCTGGTTTCAACATCCCCAACAACCAAAGAGGATGGGCTGCAGTGACCATGTCTGGGCTAGTGGAAGGTGTCCCTGTCCATGGCAAGGAATTGGAAACAGAAGAGCTTTAAGGTCCCTCCCAGCCCAAAGCATTCTGTGACTCTGCAATAAGGACAGGTTCTGCTCAGTCACACGCACCCCAATAAGGTGATTTTAACAGAGAAATTATCACTCCAAAGCACTGAGTTCTGTGCACAGGAGATCAGTGAGAAGGACTTGCTTTTCTCTGTGCTTTACCTCTTTACCTTTTATCAACAGAGCAGGATCCAGATCAAAGCCAGGACATGACTGTAATTACACAAGTAGAAATAAGTAACCATCTGCACTAATAAGGAATACAATCCTTTATCTATGTTAATTAGAAATAAATTAGAGAGAAAAAAGATATACACATTAGCTAATAGTTAATTACTGCAACTATATTGAGAAAGATATGCATATATAAAGTAAAAACTCTATTCCAAATTAACAAAATATTGAGGTTTATTTCTAGAACTTCAGAACAGGAACATGTTTGAGACCACATCCCAGTGTGAGGAAGGCCATTTATCACAAGCCTCAGAGCACCTTCTTCAAGGATGCCAAAGTGCTGAGCAAACATTGATAAATAGACCTTGATGTATTCCCAAAGGGAACCATTATCATCATGATATAGCAGTGCTCAGGAGTCTCATTCTCCGTTCCTGCCTGCACAGCTCCAGTTTGATTCCCACTTCTCTTATGGAGAGCACCCATCCACTTTCCCAAACTAGTTTGCAGCCAAAATCTGTAGGAGCCAGGTTGTCACCAAGCTAAGATTTGGGGACAGCAGGGTTGTCACAGAATCGTTAAGGCTGGAAAAGAACTCTAAGATCATCAAGTTCATCAGGGCTGGCTTCAAGCTGTTCAGCAGAGTTGACCCTCAGCACTTCGACTCACGCCTTTGCCCTCCAACATCCCCCACCATAAACACACAGACACATCAGGGTCCCCAGGACAGCACCAAATGGAGGAGAAAACAATGGGAACGTGGTGGTTCAACGTCCATGTGGTCCTTGGATGTTTGCTGCCCTCTCCCTCCTCTGTCATTCGAAGAGAGAGGATCCCTGAGTGAGCAGCAAAGGGCTGATGGCACTGTGGAGCTGCTTCCCCACATTGCACTCAGGTGGTCAACCCCCTCCAGCTGCCCCACTTTAATAGGGAATCTTAAATGGGCTCTGTCATCTTTTGAACAGAATCCCTGCTGCATCTCACCTGGGGAGAGGACAGCACAGAGCCGAACAGCCGAACAGCCGGCTGAAATGTGTTTGTGTGAGCAGGAGGCATCTCCGTGCTGGTGTTTCCAGGTGCTGCTGCTGCGTCGTGGCGGGGACGGAGGGGGCTGAACACGTGCTGCCTGTCAGCACTCGTTGCTGCCGGCCCAACACGGCTCCTCACGGCCCTAAACGTGTGATGAAATCCCAAGAATGCTCTGCACACACTGGGACATGGCCTTCAGAGGCCTGAGAAAATAAATAATCACACTATATCTGAAAGTGGGTTTGTTTTCTTTCCATGTTCTGGACCCAACTTCACATTCCCAATCTAGTTCCTTCTCTTACCTTTGGTTTTCCACCCGAATTTCACACGTATTTTCTTTTCTCACTCTGCCACAAGAATTACGATATGTAATTTGCTTATCTGGGGGTACAAAAATTGCATTACTGTACAGACTGGTTTTGCAACACAGAATGAGTGTTGCCTGCTAGGGATGTAAACACAGAGTTAATCCAGCCTTTCATGGCCTGCACTTTCCCTGTACTTGTTTATTCCATGTTTTGTGTCTGCTCCAGAAAGGATCAAACTGTTTAACCTTTGACAGCAAAGTCAGAAGAATGATTCACTTGGAAGCTAAAATGTAAATAAATACATGCATTGCTAAATAAATCAACTGCTAATGCCCTAATGCAAGGCTGATAAATATCCTGATTGAAATCATACTTAAATAAATGGGGCAAATTATCAGATGGGGGGTTTAAAAGTTATAATTTCAGGGCATAACTCAGCACAGCACCAGCCATAATTAGCAAAGTAATCTTTGATTTTTCTGATTTTTTTATGGAGTGAAATCTTTTCTCCTACAGCTGTTAAGTGAACCCTGGTATTATCACAGGTGTTGCAAAAGGAGACTGAATATGGTTGATTGAGTGATAAATGAAAAAAATCTTTTCTTGCTTACATTGGCTGAAAGATGCTCCAAAGCTCTTAAACCTTCCACAGCACAGGAAACTGGGGAACTGGTAAGTGATCTCCCCTTTTGCCTCTATTCCTACCATAACTCTGTGTGCCCACAGAAAAAGTTCATCTCCCATACAGGTACCTTCCCCTCGGGCACTGAATTTCCAAGCACTACCCCCAGTTACAGTCTCTAAATCCATTAGCAGTTAAGAGAAAATAATCCCTGCAATTTGTGCAGCAATAAGTGTTCTGTACGATGGAGGAATATGCAAAGAGCAGCGCGTGGATGTGCTGGAGGACAAGCCTCAGCTCAGGACTGCCACCTCCCTGCTCCTCACAACGCAGAGAGCTGCTCCCCAGCAATCTTTTTATTTAATTGATTTATTTTCCATTTTCTCCCCTCTTGTCCTTACTGAACGGCTCCAGCATGGAGAGCCTGTCTGCAAGGACTCGCATGCTAGCACACGTCATTTTTTTGGCTCCCTGAAGGAAAAGGTGGTGTTTGCCTCCCACGTTGGATCGAGCCCTCTGAACCCAGTGTTTCCACATTCTTGATTGCCCTGCTGTGTGTGAATTGCATAACAACTAAGGAGTCCTTTAGATCACCTTCTGAGCTCAATTTTTTTCCCCCCACATGCTGATTGAAAAGCAAATTAAATACTTTTTCTACCACCAATTTCCTCTCTTCATGTACCTGCACTTATTATTTCTGAAGAATTTTATCAAAGGAGCAACAGGTTGCTAGAGTGGTGGCCTGGCCCCCAGGTGATACACTGGGCTGATAATTTATTAAGGGTTGTCTGTTAGAGGAAGATTGCTCTGAAGTGCTTGGAACTGAGCACAGCAGAGGGGATGGAGCAGAGTTCATCCTCCCCTGCCAGCCCAGCCCAGGGTGTCCCCAAACCAGGCATGGCTCAGAGGAGCAGGGTCTTCTGGAACCCACCAGCAAGATTTTGACCTTCTCAGATCAGATATTCAGCTGACCTGCTTGTCAGCCTGGGATTCTCCAAAGAGCAGCTCTGGTTTGGTGTGTTCTCCTGGCAATGCAGCTTCTGTGTAAAACAGTCCCTGCATTTTAGACATTGTCCTCACTCATCTCACACTGACCCTTCAGACTTCCAGAGATGAGGACTGAAACTGGTAAACCAGGGTCCTAGAATTCAATCTGGACCCATCATGGAGTCATGCCAGTGATGCAAAGGCCTGAAGTGAAAAAAGGAGGATCTGTAACACCCTAAAAATTGCAAGAGGAAGGCAAGGTTTCAGGCATATACTTGAACTTTATTGGAATGGTGCTATCCTGGATCAAAATACATTCTTAAGAGGAGGCTTAAATAAGTTATATTTACAGATAAACCCTTCCCCTCACTGCCCTTGTACATGCAGGACGTGATCAAGGCAGCTTCCAAAATTGCAAAAGGGCTTTTAGGACTAAATCCCAAACCACACTGATGTTCTTCCCAGTGAGAACATTGGGGTTTGGCAGAAGAGTTTTACTGAGTTTCCACAACCCAAACCTTGCCTTTTCAAATTCACATGAGCTCATACTGACACCTGATCTTACCAAGAGAGAACTTCATTTTGGAGATCTTCTGTTTCATCTGCTGCCACCAACCCATGAAGAGAAGATGATCCTTCAGCAGGGCAATTCCAATAGTTCAAAAATGGATTTCTCTTTGTCAGCACGGTTAGCTAGAAAGCTTTACATTCCCTTTTGGAGTTATCTAGATAGAATAGATTGTGTTGCCTGTGCAATGTTATTGCCTCCCATCCAAAGCCAGTCATCCACACACTCCCCGAAGTTGAAAAAGTTTCCCCACCCTCCTCTCAGCCTCCAAACTTTGATCACGATCCCAGCAGATGCAAAATATTTGCAGTAAGAGGTGCCAGTGCCGTCAGCTCGCCACAGTAACTCCCAGTCAAAATGTTTGCACGCACACTTCAGAGCATCATTTATCTTGAGGGATGTCAGCTCTAAAAATGTTAGCGCATGTCACTGTCAAAGCAAATGCCAGAAATTAGCTTTCTTTCATCTCAGAGAAGAATAATTAACTTTGCAACTGTTTCCAAAAGTGCTAATTAATGGGTTTCAACAACTTGACTTGTCAGGATACATCTTGATTGGAACAACAGCTTGCTGTTCCCCTTGAGGATTATGGCTCTTCTTTTGGGTTCTTCTCCTCATCCACCAGCTTAGTGAGTTGTGGAAAATGGATGTCATTTATAACACAAAAATAAACATGTGAAAAAAGGAAAGCCCTGGGGACTAGTTAACATTTATTAATTATTGGTGTGCTTTATTAACAATAATGTAAAAACACAACCTCCCATTGAAACTGATAATCTTTAAACAAGACGGGATTTTGTTTGCAGTTTATGTTCTTGAAAAAACAGGACAAGTCTTCAGCTTCATGTCTCTGCATGGGTATGGCTTGGACTGGGAGCAGTGGATCTCCCTCTCTTGCCTTGAAAGTTTCCTTCTGGAGCCAAGTCCTCTGCCTGGAGATCCACTCTCTCTCCACTGCTTTGAGTACTTAAGTTCTTCCAGCAGTGTACACAATGTATTTTCTTCTCCCAGCTTTCCCTGAGGCGATAAGATGCCTGACTCTCAATACTGGTCTCCTTCCCTGTTATGCCATGCCATTGTTTGCATGCATTCCCTCCTTGCACCAGGATGGGATCTGCACTGTAGCTGCCCATGTTGAGATGAAAAGTAAAATGCCCGTGTTTGACAATGGGATTCAGCTATCCCCATCCCACAGCAAGTATGTGGAAGCCGTGTCACAGCCAAAACCCCTAGGACTCCTTGAAAACCCAAAAGCTTGGATGCATCTAGCAATTTAAAACACTCTGGCCTGAAGAATCAGTGAAGGTCATGGTCAGACTTGATATAAATAGCCTGGTGAAGTCTCAGACCCTTATATGCGTTCCTGGAAATATAAAGCAAATCAGGAAATCAAGTGGAAAATCCAGGAGGCTGTTATTAAAAATCCACAGCTCAATTATCATTATAATAAACCTTACACCAGAGGTCATTTACATTCATGGTAATTAGGGAGGGAGGCTATGGTTTGAGAATAAGGGCAAACCAACTAAGGAAGAGGTTTTTGTGCAGGAAACCTGTCCCTAATGCTGCCACCTAAATTGGCCATGTCAGGCTGGAACTGTGCTCACCTGGGCTGGGGAGAGCTCCTGCAGACACCCCCACACCCCACAGCAGCTGCTCCCAGCTCTCCCAGGATGGAAGCAGGTTTGCAGTCCCTTCCAGGTGGGCAAAGGATAGGGATGGTATATAAAGGAGTTAGTGGAGTAGGAAGAGCTGGTTTCTCTTGGGGGGTAGCTGGAGGAAGGCTAGAGCTTCAGGAGAGGTACAGCGTTTGGGGGATGCTGCACTCTGAAGGGGTGTGAGGGCTGTGTGTCCCCTCTGGCATGAGGTGCCTTCTCTTGTGGTCTGCAAGGAGGAAAAAGGAAAAGGGGGAGGGCATCTGAGCACAGCTGTGGCCATGCTAGCTGTGTGCTTTCCCAGAGGCTTGTGGAGTCAGGGAAGGAAGTCTCCAGGCTTGTGTGCCCTCTGAGAGGTCTGGCTCAAGCAATGACCCCTGCCTTGTGTTTATGCAGGACCCGATGGTGGCAGCTCCTCTAAAACTTCATTCTGAGAGTTGGGGGGAATGTAACCTGAATTCAGTAAAGAATAGTGACCCTCCTTCATGGGCTGGTGGCCTCCCTAGCTTGGTTTTTGCTGAGCTGTGCCTTACATTCAGACTCTGGCAGTACAGGGTTAATTAATTACTATCTCTGGTTACAAGCACTTTAGGACACAAGGATTAAGTGGTTATCTGTGCTTAAAAGCACACCTGACAGTAGGTGAGGTGGTTACAAACCATGTGTTAGTGCTTTAAGTTCCTAATAACTGATAGATTGGTAAGTTTTAAGCAACTTCAAGTTTTTGAGCTGTTTATAATTTCTCTGTTGTTGCATCTATAGCCTGAGCAGCACTTTGCACTGTCTTCTCGTGGTACTGAACCCAGGAAAATTTTGGCCTGGTATTCTAGGGGACTGAAAAGGGGAGAAGTGAGCTTTGACAGAAGAGGACAAATAGTATCACCTGATGGGACTAACACCAGAAGGAAATCCATTATAATTGTTAATCTAAGTCTTCCTGTCACTGGCCACAGAGCAGCCTGTAAGAGTTAAACATGAAGCAGCTTCATGTTCAGGGATGTCAACATTTACTAGATGGTTCTACTTAATTTGTTACTATATTTACACTTAGAGTAGAGGCTAAAATGCTGTGTTGCTCCATGTTTATGTGGCATCTATTTATATCCATGAAGGAAAGGAAGAATTTAGATATTTACTGGAAGGTGTGGGGTCATCATAGCTCTGGAAGAATAAATATTCTGAAAAAATAAATCTCTCACCTACTTATTGTCACTCTTTAAATTTCACCTGTACAGCCCAGGCAATTCACTTGATTAAATTTAGAGCAAGAAAAAAAATGTTTAGGGCATAAATTTCTATTTGTTTTCTATTTCAAATGGCCCTTTATTCTAGGAAGTTGATGGGAGCATATTTTGCTGGCTCCCCATTCACCTGGTGCTGAATATGCAAGAATTTCTACAAAAGTTGGTCAAAATTCTAGTGGGAAGAATATCTGTGCAATAAAAATGAGGAAGAAAAGGTCCTCTATACAGAATTCAGTACTGTGTTCAGGTGCATGCCAGGGCAACTCAGGTGTTAAGGTAAGGACTAGAAATGGCAGAGAGCTGGGCTTGAGTCTGCAGTGAGGTCAAAGGAGTCCTCGAAGCAAAGCCTGTGGTGGTTTTCTACTTGTTTGTAAATGTGAGGGGAGTTTTGCCAAGTTCTTTGAGGTCTGATGAGAAGAGTAGCACAGAATATTTCAAAACTGGGTTGTATGTGGATCTTTTAGTGGTACATAATCACCAACTCTGGCAGACTATGCTGCCAGATGCCTTTTGTCTTCACAAGTCCCGTGTAAGGGAGAAACCCTCAAGGTTTAAAAGGATGGGAATGGATAGGAAGGGAGTGATGTTTGGTTGCATCATTGCAGGATATGTGTAGCAGGGGAGCTGGTACCTGGTCGTGCACACGTGGATTGGGGCCCTTGGTGTCAGACACGTGCTCCTGGCTGCTGCTGTCCTCTGGATGGGGTGGGTGAGCAGCTGGGGAAGGAAGGGACTGGTGCACAGGGAGGACAGGGACAGCAGCTCAAAGCCAGCAGGGATCTGAGTGAAGTGCAGGACTCCCTGCGGGCAGTGCCAGTCCTCACCCTGTGCATGCACACGTTGGTATGACATGAAAACCCCTCTGCTGCAGGTGGGACAGGCTGCAAGTCCTTCACCTCCTCTTTATCCCACTTTCAGGTCCCCCCACCAATGCTATGGCAGCATTTAGGGAAAAATACATGCTGGCTGCACGCAGAGGCTTGGCATCTTCTCCCAGCACCAGCTGGTGAGGCTGCCCTGGGCTCTCCTCTGCATGTCCCCAGCCCTGCTGTCCCTGTGGTGTCCTCCCCAGCTCCAGGGCAGGGCACACCAGCCCTGCTGGGTACAGAGTGGCTCCTGTGCAGCTGCCAACAGCCAGGGTGGCAGCGTGGGCTGTGCCCAGGGGCTGCTGTGCAGATGATGGCTTTGTCTCTGTTTACTGGAGTGCATCTCGTACCCAGAGTCCTCCCCAGTGCATCTCCCCCTTCCCACCTCCCCACTGACAACCCCTCTGGATTGGGCTCCTTTACTAAAAATTGGTTGGGAATGAAGGAGGGGGGAGAAACTTTATTAGTGTTATACATTATTTTCCTTCTCTCCCGTCTCCCCCTTCCCTTCCTGCATGATGAATTGCCTGGTACTGAGCTGGTAGCTCCAGCCCAGGCTCTTTGCAATCTCCTCCTGGTCCCTTGCACAGACAGATGGGACGGCCCATGTCTTGACCGTGATTGATTAGCTGGAGAAAGCCTGTTGAGTGGAGTTCCATGAAGATTGATGCTTTATCCTTCTAACAGCATTTCCAAAAAGTTTCTATTACATTTTGATTATGTTTATAGAATCTCACTGGTCTCCAGGAAGATTCAATCTTCTTTTTCCCCTTCTCCCCTCTGTGCAATGTGTGTAACTTCCCTTCTGTGCATATGCTGTTCATCCATCTCTTACCTTTATTCCTTTAGGGGTGCCCCTGAGGCCTCTCAGGACAGGTCCCTTCCCACATCCCTCCTGTCCCTCTGCACAGGTACCTCCTTTCTAGTTAGTGCCCTCTGACTTGTTGAGGCCACAGGCAAAGCAGGAGCTCCCCAGCACAAGGCATCACAAAGCTGCAGAGATAGCTTGGTGGAGAACTGAAAAAATGAAGAGCGCCTGTTTCCCAGTGCAGAAGGCTGTGGCTCCTACCTGCCCCCAAATACCTGCTTCGCTCTTGATTTCCTGCAGCTGGAGGGCTCTGCCTGTCCCAGCTCAGTTTGTATCTACTCGGATGAAAGTCTTTAAAAGCTTCAGGACTCTCTGAACCTGGGGATTAGTGTTTTTGGCCATGGAGGGGGTCAGAAGGATGAGCTATTTCAGCATTGCAAACTGCCCTGTTGCAGCTGGGTATGGGGAGAGGGGAGAGCATGTGCCAGTGCTGGCTGAACTTCAGTGTCACTGTGAGAAGAGAATTTTGTTTTACAAGGGAGGCTCAAGTCCTGTGCAGTGTAGTCTGGGGTTGTCCATCTAGGAAGGCTGATATATTTTTTCAGTAGCTCCACAGCATGTGTGTGATTTTTAAGTAATAAGTACAGTATAGTGTTGAAGAATATGCTTGCTGCTGCACAGAAGCAAATATAATATTGGTCCCTGACATCACACAAGTCAACTTTAAAATGCTGGGCTCCTCCAAAGTGTTAGCAAGGAACCTTTTCAGTTGGTTCCTAATTGTAGCAAATAATTATATTACCAAATCTTATTAAGAAACTGGCTCTTCTGGTCTGTCCTTCTTATTTAATTAAACATGGAGCTTTTTTTGTGGAATAAGTCACAGGCAGACACCTTGTCTTCACTCTGGTGTCCTCTCTAGGAAGCAGAGAGTCTTCCCTTGGGCCAGCTCAGCAAACGAGCAGGAGTGGCACGTCCTGAGCAGTGGGAACAGTCCCCTGCAGAAGCCCCAGGGCTGTGTATGTTCACCTGCATGGGCTGAACACACCTGGGGATGGGAAACTGCTTGTGGCTGCCTGCTGCCCTCCGTGGGGAGGAGGATGTAATCTGCTGTCTGCTGTTCTCCCTCAGTTTCCAGGGACTGTGGGTCTGTGTCCCAAAACCTGGGATTTAGCGGTGAGGTAAACAGGAGTGTGTCCCAGGAGGTACCGTGTGATGCTGTGACCACTGTCACCTCACAGGGACCCCCTCCCCAGCTGGCACAGCACAGTCCCCTGGGGCAGGTGCACGGGCACTGGCTGTGCCCTGGGCTCAGTGGTAAATACAGACAGGGGGCACCAGGCCAGCGTGTGCAGGCTGAGCCCCACTGTTTGGGGTAACCTGGGAGAGCACAGATGTTCTCTAAAGATCTGGGAGGGAGGGATGCAGAGGATGGGGCTGCCTAAGGCTGTGTGGCTGCTGTGATGGCAGGAATCACTAGCACAGGTGTTTATTCATGTCCTGGTGAGCTTCTCAGGGCTGGACAGGAACTGTGACCTGGTTTACACTTGAGAAATTGGGATCATAGGAGTGATAAACAGTAACTGAGGAGGCAGGCGAGAGGCAAAGACAGGATCAGTGCTGTCACAGAAGAGCCTTCCTCCTCCAAATGCCTTTCCAGGGCCTCACAAGTGATGGCATCTTGGTGGCTCAGCAAGGCACTCTGGAGATTCTTTCCTTCCAGTGCTGTCCCTTTGTCAGGACACTGGTGCAGCATTCCTGTTTCCAGGCATCACAACCTGCCCAGTGTTTTAGCTTTATGCTCAGCTTGGCCTCTGGTTAAACATCACTGTGCTTGAGTGTCCCCGGGTGTGTGGTGAGGTGGCAGCTCTGCTGGGCAGCCTTGTCAAGGCAATGTAGTGATTGACCTGCAGCTTGGGGGTTTTGTTCCTTGGTTGAGGTCCACTTGTCCCAGCTGATCTTCATACCCTTGAAGTGATCCCCTTCCCACAGGCTGGAGCCTGGCCAAGGTGGCTCAGGTGTTCCCCTGCTACTCAGCAGGATGGACATGGTCTGCAGAGGGGATGTTGTGCCCCTATCATGAGCAGGGAGGTCACAGGGCGTGCAAGGCATCAGCTGGGCTCCCAGCCCCTGCATCGCTGGGGGTGTGCAAACAACCAGTCTACCTGGTGCTGGAGACTGCTGGGGTGCCACTGTTAGTTCAAGCACTTCTGCTGTAATTTCTTGTGCCCCTTCTCCTTGTGTAAAACCCATCTGGGCAGGCAGCCCACGATTTGCATGGGAGAAGTGTGTGTGTGTCTTTCCCCTCCTTGTGCAGGAGAATGTGGTGCCCTGGGATGCAGCCCTCAAACCCCTGGAGGCTCTCCCTCCCCATTAGCTCGCCTGCCTGCCCCTGCCATACCAGGCTATTCTTTAAAATATAGCCCCCATTTTTTATTCCTGCATTTATTACAAATGCAAATTACAGATGAAAGCATCAACTACACAAACCATTACTCAGAGGAGCATCTTTCCAACTGCTGGACTTGGACTGAACAGCTTGTGGTTAATTTGCTATATAATCACTGCCTGCAACAGGAAAGCAAGTGCTTCAACTGTGCTAATATTATGAAAGGGGAAGTTAACCATAGAGATAAATTCTGAGGAGCTGCAGCTGGGATGAAAGAGGGAAATAAATGTAGCTGGAGTCCAGGCTTCAGGCTTGCAAAAGTGGCCGCTTGGATATTTAAAGGGATAAAAGATAAGAGTTCAGGTTAAACATGTGTTTTTTGAAGTTGCTTTTAGCCTGAATATATTTTCCCAGAGGCAGAGGATCCCTGCGGCTCCCATTGACCTGTGGTTGGAGCAGTGCCCTGGCCTGTGCAGGCATGCCAATGGAGTACAGTGCCTGCACTGCCCCACTGCTGGGAGGCTTCCCAGGGCAGCTGCAGTAGGGAGGTGGGCACTGGGATACCAAGGAGATGAGCACATGGCAATTTAGCTGGCAGTGACTTTTACTGGGGAGGGGGTGGTTCTTCCCCATCACTCAGGCCTGGTTTTGGCCTCTTGCACAGAAGCCAGGGATGCTCTGTGGGCTGGTAGAAGTGTGTCCCCACTGTGTGGTGCTGGGGAGAGGCGTTGGTGTTATCTCTGGAAACAGCCTGTAGTAGATAACAGGTCCACTTACTCTTGGTGGAAGGGATGCTGAGCTCACTGCAGCAGAGCCCTGGCTGAAGAAGCAGTTCTGCCCTAGGACTGAAAGTGTTCCTGTATTGTGGTAGTGCTCTGTGCACTGGCTTCACCTGAACTGGCTTAATACCCCATGCACAAGACTGAAATAATATTTAAAGTTTCCCAAGTACCCAAACCTCCTCACCCTTTCATTCCAGTGCCTCCAATGTAATTGCAGTACAACACTCATGCTGTTTTGCAAAGTGCTCTAGGGATTAAAAAACGTTCCTGTAGCTTATCTCCAGGGGCAAATCTGAAGTCTTGTCTAACTCTTTTCTCTGGAGGCTTGGAGAGGCAAGAGTTCTAGATTATCAGTGATAGGAGTGGGAGAGTGAATCAGGTTAAGATGGGTGAGCTGGTTCTTATGAAGCAAGAGATCCAGCAACTCTGCAAATTTACATCCACTGTAGACACCTTTTCTGACTCTGAAATGTTTGATTGCTTTTCACTGTTTCCTGGGGCACAAGATCCTGGGGTTGGGGAGAGGACATAAGGTGTCAGGAGATTATTTGTACCTGGGAGAAGCTATCTGAGGCCCCTGGGCTGAGGTTACCGCTGGGGGAGCTGCAGGGCTCCCTGCAGCAGACCCCACGGCACAGGGATGCTGGACGGGTGCTCAAGCCCCCATTCAGCCCCACCACTATGAGTAAATTATGCTGGCAGTGCAATACACTTGGCAGTGGCAAGAGCCTGCCCTTGCCAGAAATTTGGCTAAGCAACACCAGCAGAAATTGCCACTTAGCTTCCCTGTGCTGGGAATTGATTTTCATGGGATTTTCAGACCCTGAGGGTGTGTCCCAAATGTATGATGCTCAGTGTAGGTGGTGTTAGCCCCACAAACTGGAGTTTTAAATGACCATAACAGGGCTTTTTTTCCAGAGCTCAGTTTGATTCCTGGACCTTCTTAATCTTAGGGCAGTATCTGCTGGCCTTTTGTTTTTAAATTCACAACATTTTATCCAGTCTTGAAAGATGAGTATTTCTCTTAAGCTGATGGCTAAAAGCGTTTTCCTCACCTCCTGGTTATTTACTACAGGACAGGGGTAACTCCCAGCCCTGACAACTGCATCTCCAGGAGTTAATCATTGAACAGGCAGGATGGAGATGCTCGGGGTGCACATGTGAAGAGCAACAGGGCCAGAGGCCCTGTGTGGGCAGGGGAATGGGAAGGAGGTGCTCTTTGGGGAGAGGGGGAAGAGAGAGCCCGGGTGTCTGGACAATGGTGGGACTGTTGCGTCAGTGCTGGCCTTGCAGTTTGACTCCCCAGTCAAAACAGATGAGCCATGAAGCTTCGTGCTCAGTCAGGGGAGGATGCTAGGAGGGGATATCACAGCAGGGATCATCAAGGCTCAGTCCAGCAGAGACCTTTCTGAGACGTGTGTCATGGTACATGGTGTGCAGCAGAGTTACCTGCTTGGGTTAGGTTATGCCAGCTCAGCTTGACACAGCAAAAATTGTAGGGGAAAGGCACTCCCAGGAATGAAGCCCACTTCCCCCTGAGAGCATCACTCAATGCAGAGAACAAGGATGGGGTGCATTTCTTGAAGGGAGCATTCCTGGAATTACTTATTAGCCTGGTACTCAAAGAGCTACAGCAGGAAAGACCCTGATCCCTCTGCTCAGACCCCTGTGGCTTGTTCCCTTCCCTTGCTACAGCTGGAAAACCTCCTGCACAAATAGGTGTTTCTCACTATGGGCATCCCTGTTCAGGGGGAGACTGGTGGGCACAGGGAGGTGCAACCCTGCCTGATGTGGGTGTGACTGTGGCAAGCAGGAGCAAGAAGCCAGAGTTTTCAGGCAGCTCACCCTGGGTCTTCACATCCAGAAGACAGGAATGGGGCAGAGATGCTCTGAGGAAGGTGTTGGAGGCAGCTGCTGGCTGGTGGAGCAGCCACGTGTTGTTAACTTCTGCAAAGAGCTGCCCAAAGCTGCAACCGAGGAAATTCCCAGTGCAGCCGTCAGCAAACCACAGCTTTGCACAGGCTGATCCCTGAGCACCCTGCTGCGAGGGGAAAGGAAGGAGCTTCAGACAAAGCAAAGCAGCTGAGAGGCTGTGGGCAATGCCAGAGCCTCCAGAGCTGTTGGTGTAACTTGGGTTACAGCAAGGGTGGTGGCCTGGTCAAGGTGGTGTTTTCGGTGCTGGGGTTTGGGGCACAAATCTCCAAATGGTTTCAGAGAAACTTCAGTGCAGAGCAAAGATGCTCCAGGCTACCCTTGCAGTACCACAGCAGGAGGATATCTGCCTTCTCCAGCATGGGAAGCAAATGCAGAGGCACTTGCAACACAGGTCTTTTTCTTGGAGGGTGAACTAGAAGTGCTTTTAAGCTTAAAGCTTCTTTTCCTTCAGCCCTGGTGGAGCTAAAATTCTTAGGACAGACAGAAAAAGCCTGCAAATACCTCAAAGATTGGAACAGGCAGGAACATGTGAAGAGAGGGATAGTTTATTTAAAACTAGTCACTTCTGCAGTCCTGTAATGGGCAACTGCACAATCTGGCTGCATTGAATAGTAAGTTTTTGTTGGCTTTCCTAGGTATCTGTTTTGCCCTAGTTTTTCAGAGGTGCTAATTTCCTTGGTCACCAGGCCCTTTGATTAAAGCAGCTTGTTACCTGCCAAAACTGTCTTCCAGGAGGAGAAATGAGTGGTGGTTAAGGCATGGGCTCTTCTGTGTGCAGCTCTAAGTGCTTGGGTGCTAGCATTAGAAAATTCAATAGTGTTCTAGTGAATAAAAGGGAAAACACAATAAGCCATTCAATAACTTGCTAATGTTTCAAGAGAGATGGAAAGCCCATTGTTCACAAGGTTCTTCCATCATCTTTACATATAAGGTGAATTTACGATCAGACTCCAAAAAAGGGAAGGATTAATCAATGTATGGGACATGTAAGGGACAATTTCTAAAAGCAGTTTAAATTTCCTGGAATTTTTGCATGTAAAAATTGCTTTTACTGGTGTAGACAAAAGACAGGGATTGTTCAGACTACGAATTGCTGAAGCAAAAATTGCAGCCATAAATTGAGAAGCTGCTTTTGGTACCTCTGCCCAAAGACTAAATGCTTCAGAGCAAAATCAAAATAAGTGATTTAAAGAATAATCAATAACATTAAAATGAACTGGCAAAGAAAAGACGATGCATCTATAATGTATTTTCTAGATATTTTTAAATAATACATCACAAGCAAACTCCTGAGTGATGAATTTGGCAGCTGTTTGCAAAAGATGGTAAACCCAGGTGCTATCTAGCCTCTGCCCCCCTCCTGGGAAGGCGATTAGCATCCCTGTGGAATGAGTCTCCTTCCCCATGGAAAATGGTTGTTAGGTAGACCCTAAAGGTGTTTTGTTGCCAAAGGCACATCTTTCAAATGTGACTGAGCCTTGGGGTTATGCTGGTCTGCAGGAAGACACTCCAATCAGGCAGACAAGGTTTTCTTATCTCATCTTGATGGGCTCTGCCTGTGTGGGGTGTTTGGTGCCTCCTCATCAGCCCTGCTCTGGAGGGGCTCAGCTGGATATTGGGGAGCAATAAGCCCCTGCCTGAGAAATCAAGGGGGCTTGAACAGTGCTCCTGGGCATGGATGGCTGGTGGGGCTCAGAGCCTGGCCTGGTGCTGGAGGAGCAGGGTGGGGGTTTGTGGCTGCAGCAGCTCAGCCCTGTGCTTGTCCCATGGCTCTGCTCTGTGCTGGCTCAGAGATGGGGCTCTTGACACCACCAAAGGGTGGGCTGAGACCTTCATCTCCCTGAGCACACAGACTCTGCTACATCCTCTGCCCCTTGTTCGAGTGGAATAGGATCTTTTAAAAATTACAGTTTCAAGTTGTCACCTTAGAAGTCAGAGTAGTGGTATCCAGACAGGCAGAGCTCCTGTTAGTCACTCTGCAGTGAGGGGAGAAGGAAAAGCATTTGTCTGGTTATTCACTTTTATCTGGTTACACTTTACCTCTCAAAGAAAAGCCTTTGAAAGTAAGAATTCACTAGTGACTCACAATTTTGTGCCTTTGTTTTAAAATGAAGGCAAATTTTTGTAGCCTAGGGATGTAACTGATCTTTTACCTTTGGTTGGGCTGCTTGTTAAAAGGAAAATAAAAACATGCTGTCCATTGATCTGTCTTCTCCCTGAATTGCAGAGTTGGTGAGGAGGGCAGGATTCCCTTTCGGGGAGCAGCATTTCCAGTCCCAGCGAGTGGAATGTTTTTTCCAAGCACCAAGTGGCTCTTGCAAAGCAATTCCTGTGCTAGACCTGGCAGCTCTGGCACCCTCTTGACCTGCAGTAGGTGACCTGAAGGTTCCAGCCATGACCCCAGCCCCTGCGTGTTGAGGGGATGATGTGTGGGGTGCTGCCTCCCTACATGGACCGAGCTGGGGCTGGTGGAGCTCATCCCAGCTCAGCTCTGTAACCACAGTGGCCACCTAGGAAGCTTCCAAATGCAATTAGACAAATGCATGGGAGAAATGGCCAGACATGTCCATTAAACAAAATGATCCTTTCTGGCTCAGGGAGGAGTGTCTGTGCTGCAGAGCTGGAGTCTGGAAGGCTTGCTAACTTTGTTCTGTAAGCAACTTCTGCTTGCCACAGTTGTGGAAGGAGCACTGGTGAGATGTAATGCATTTGAACTGTGTTTGTGTCCTTACAGCAGACTTCGAAGCACTGGTGTTTGTAACCAATAATCAAAAGTTGCAAGGCTATGTAAATTGTCATAAATCAGCTTTACTCTGATGGACTCAAAGACATATTTCCATTCTGATTTTGAGTGAGCTGCATTAACAGAGTGTAGTTTGGATTTGGTAGATGCTTGTGTGGTTAAAATCTGGTTGACAAGTTTGCTCAAACTTAACTGTGAGTGCTCTTTGCAGTTCAGCCTCCCTTTCCAGCACACCTGGAGAGGAGTCAGCAAAATACAGATGGTGGCAGAGGTAGGATCAAAGCCAGGCTGTTTCAAAGGAAAGAAAAATTGCAAATAAGGAGGGGAAGATACACAGCAACTTCCTTCCTTTTAACACAGGAAAGCACATGACTCTGTCTTGATGGGCTGTCATGGTCCAGCCACTGCTCTTCTATTGAGAAATTATTGTATCTGCCCTTAAGACGAGACATATTTGAAATAACCACCAAATGATACATGATAGCATCAGTGTCTTGTGTGAATAATGATTGATCACTATTTCAACTGTTCCTGCCTTGATTTGAAATATCCTGGATTTACAGTCAGCAGTAAAAGCCCAAGACCCATTTCAGTTTTTGCACTTGAGGATACCTTGGATACCTTAGTACCACCATCTTTGTTATGCTTAGAAACTGTGCAGTTATGTCACTGGACCCCTAAATTTTAAGACTTCAGTTTGCTGTTCATTTTAGCAGCTTTTTGCTACTTTCTTTCAGTTTTCAATTTCTTGGTCTGTAGCAGTAGAATCTGACTCCAGCTGGACTCCACAGGAATGACAAATTCAGGTGATGGGTAAAGCATGACTTGCTTCACATGTGTTTCTGCAGAAGGACATCACCAAGAGCTTCATGTAGAACTGTCCCTGCAACACCTAAGGATGCTTTCTCATACAAGAGTAAAGGATACACTTCAGCTGGATGTGACCCTGAATAAAATACAAAGGTGTCTTAATACTCCTTAACAGGACCATGGGCTGTGTTGGCACTTCCTGTAAGGTGCTACCTGGGTTACTCTGAGCAACTCCCTGGATACAGACGGGAAAGATGGGAAAAGAGCATGGTTTAGAGAATGGGGTTGGATCCTCTTCTCCAGGAAAATAATCACAGCTGTGGTCTGCAAAACCAAAGCACTACAGGCCCTTCTCCTGCACACACTCTGCTAGGTTTAGCTGGTGGCTGCAGAGGGAGCAGAGCTGGCTGGTGAGTGCATCACTCTGAGCAGGCTGTATGCCCAGACACCATGCACCAATCTGACAGATCCTGCATGGAGAATAGACCTAATCTGTGTCCTCAGGGTACTCATGAAACAGAAGCTGAAGGGCTCCTCAGTGTGGTCACTCCAGCTTGTGCATTGCATGATTTATATTGGAGACCTGGTGTTCAGCTCTGCAATAAGTTTGTGGGTAGAGATACACTGGACACTCTGGGAACTGATTAGATTCCACCAGTGTCAAGTTTTATATCACACCAGAACCTCACTTGGCCTATAGGAAAAGAATGACAAATTGGTGGCTGTGGGTTCATGACTTGCTAACAAGACAAGTGCTCTTTCCTGTGCTGGGACCATCCTGAAAGCTGCTTCTTATGTGGTCACCTTGGTTTTCTAATATTTCATAGAGAAACATGGTGAAGTGGTAGCAGCAGCTGGTGAGGGAGCAGATGGTGCCACCTGCATCATCAGATGTTTTATCACATTCTCTGTTTTATCCCACAAAGAGTAACTGGAAAGTAGAGGAGAGTGTGGGAGCTGGTGTAGGTTGTGAAGGTGTGAAAAATCACAGGTAGCAGCACTGCTTCCCTGCCAGGCTGCTGTTTCCCCCAGCGCTGGGTTAAGAAAGTGCCTGTGCTTGTGGGGAGGTCTGTGTCCACCTGTGCTTGAGTCTGCAAGGCTGCATTTGGGAAGCACAAGGCTTTGGAGCAAGCTGGCTATCCCTGCTGCCGGCCAGGGATCAGGATCCACAGTAAACCTTCAGGCAGGTTTGGATCACAGACAAACTCATAGCTTCACCTCTGCCATGACCAGCCTGGCTGCCACTTCCTAATCAGATCCCAAAGAAAGCTGAGAACTGTGATTAAACTTGCTAAGAAGTCCAACCTATGAGCAGCACAAGGGCTGGGTCTTGTGTCTGAAGGAGGCAGAGGATTTATTCTCTTGATATGTGCACTGCACAAACCCAAAGAGCAAACCAGTCCAACAGAGCAGCTTTTAAAGTCCTCCCTGTGAAAGACCTGCACCAGAGCCCAGCAGCAGCAGCTGTGAGTAGAATAAATACTAAAGTATAATAACCCCTATCTGATGTACTCAAGGGAGCACAGCTGGTGGGGGGGCAGTAGTTTGTAGGGAACATGGGAACAGGAGCCCATAATGATGTTTCATCCAGTAGAAATGACGGGGCAGTAAATGCAGTAGCAGGGTGGGCTGCTGGAAACAGGCTGCCTGTGGCCATTTCCTCCCCTCAGCTTTGCTTCAGCTCCTGTTCTTAATTTTGCTCCTCTTCCTTGGCAGCTCTGTCTGTCCACTTCCCTGCTGTCCCAGCAATCTCTGAGGGGGGATAACGTTCAGATGTAAACAGGGCTGAGGCTGTGGCAGACCGGTAGCTACATGACACTTGTTTATGTATCAGTCAGCAAAGCCATTCACCACCCTGGGTTAATATTTCAACGGGGTGGATGGATGGGAGGGTGGGATGGCAGGAGAGTGGGTGAGGAGGCTGGAAGTCGCCAAGCCCAGGAGGAAGAGGAACGTGTGTGACTACAAAGGGGGAGGAAGCCCATTGTGTGGGAAACAAGATGGAAGATGCTGCCCAAAGACGCCGGGTAACTGGTGATTAATTAGAGGCACGCTTTGAATTCTGAGCCTGGTTTAGCATTAACAGCATTTCCGTGTCATGCAGTGAGTTGTCTTGCTTGGTGGTTTCATTGTCTGGGCCCGTGTGGGGCAGGGAGTGGTTTTCCCCAAAAAAAAACTTCGGGAATTGAGAGAATACATGCAAATATTGGCTTCCATTTGAGGCAAAAAAAGAAAGGAAAAATCCCAAAAAGCAGAACAAGTTCCTGAACAGATGAAAAGGAAACGAATAGAAAATAAGCCTGGCTTTGTTTGAGGTATGGAGGAGACTCATGGTTTTGAATGCTGTAGTAGTTGTATCGCATTAGTCTGGACTTTCTGAGCCCAGCCCAGCCCCTGGCAGTGTCTGTGAGGTGTGGGTTGTATTCCAGGCATGTCTGCAGGTCTGTGGCTCTGTATTAGTGTTTATAGGAAGTCAATGAGATGGAACTCAATAGAGAAAAGGAAGACTTAAGAGTCACTGGAAGACAAATGTGAAGGCCTGGCACTCAATAACTTTACTGAATCATACCGTTTGTTGCTGTATGTTTCTGGGCAGCAGCAATACAAGGAAGGAGAGTGGGGCTGTGTGTTTCAATAGGCTGTTCACCTTCCCCTTTGGAGAGAGGTTTATTTCTCTTGATAAAGAGATATCCATCCTCTGCTTGATATGAAGTCAAGCAGCACCATGAATCAGGAGGAAGGTGCCAATGGAGATGAAGTCTGGACTGCTGGAGGCAGAGGAGGGGAAAGGGGACATCACAAATAAACTGTGTGAGCTGGGAGAGCACAAGTGCCTGTGTGCAGCTCCAGCAGGGGTGCTGGAGCAGAGCCTAAAGGATTGCTCCAGGCTGACTCAACTTGCAGCTGTGCTCCAAGGGGAAAATAAGTTTCGTTTGAATGATCTGAGCATCCCCATGAGTGTGTCCTTGGCACGTAGAGGCCAGGCAGGGCTCGGACAATTCTGCAGGGAAGACACAGTGCAGGCTGAGCTTCCAGCTGAAGTTGTGAAGCCTTTCCCACTCATTCTGTCTTGTGAAAAGGGTCACAAGATGGACATGCCTGTGGCGACAAGTATGGGATTCAGTAGCCAAAGACTGTCACGCCAGAGGTGGATGGGGCCTGTTCAGCTGCAAAGTTGCGCAAAATTCAGGTAACTTCATTTTTTTTAAGTAGGAAAGCACTTTTCAAGTGGTTTCAGTTGCCAAAATAAGCTTGAATTTATAAGTGCAAATGTAACAAAAAGTGCAAAGCAAAAAGCTTAGGGATAGCTATCCAGCCTGGGATGGATTCCTGGAAGTGGCAGGGAGGTAAAAAAAAGCACAGGTGCCTTTCTGAATTTTCAAAGAATTTCACTGAAACTTGTCACCAGCTAAATGTATGAAAACATGGAAAATGGAAATACTAGAAAGCTGCTTTGTTAATTGGTAAATATAATTAAGGGTACTGCATTAGTATGAATTTATATGGCTAATTAACTGAAGCAATTGATACTAATGCATAGCTTTGTTATAACCCTGGTAGTTCTGCTTCCTGGACAGTACAGTCCACACAATCCTGTGTGGATTAAGCAAACACTTTTTCTTGGAGCTGCCAGACAGGTCAGCAAAGATGATCTGGGGACATTTGGGTGTCACAGCTGCGTGGGCAGGACAATGTGGCTCCTGCCTGAGGATCTGGGCTGTTCCCCTGCTGAGGGGGGAGAATGGATGGCTGCTCTTCTCCAAATCCAGCAGCTTAATCCAGGAGGATGTGTGAGCACTCTGGCCTCTTGTAGATGCTTTGAAGAACAAGAGCTCTGTGCTTGGGAAAGCCCAGATTGCAGAGAGTGCTCACCCAACAACTTCCTCCCACGTAGGCTGTGGCAGTGGCACTTTGCCACTGAATTCCCAGAGCGAGCAAATCTCGGCTGGCTTCCCTCCTGCCAGAGGAAACACAAGCTGCATTGCTTCCGCCTGCAGCCTGGCTCTCTCCCAGCTCCAGAGCCCTCCTCTGTCTGCCTCACAGGCACTTGGGTGTAGTCACAAGGGGATCAGTCCCTCAGGGAGTGGGTTTTGTTGAATCCTGCATTTCATACAGAGCCTGGCTATAGCTGCAGTGCAGCTTTGAGTATGGTCACCTTCACACTGATGTGGCCAAAGTCCCAGGGCAGGAGACTCATCCCATGTCCCCACAGAGGCTGTGGCACCAGCCCAAAGCCCCTGCTACAAACCCTAGACCTGCATCCCAATGGTCCAAAGGGACCCTCTCTCTCCACACCCCTGCTGGTAGGTGCTGAGCTGGCACTAATTACAACTTTGCTAATTGCTCCAAGCTCCATTGCCTTGCTGCTTTCCACAGGCAACGTTTGGCCACAGATTTTGCTGAAGTGGGGGCTCTGCTTGGAAGCTTGGTAAAATCTGCAGGGAGACACCTGCCAATCTTCACACACAACATCTTTATTTTAATTTATTGGCAGCATTTAGAGAAATTGGCTTCTATGCAGCATCAGTTGAACTTCATTAAAATAATAAGAGAGCTAAGTTAGTAAAAACAAACCTGGCCAGTTGGCAACCTCAGACTTTTGTCAGGACTGATCTATGCTGGAAGATACAGATTTAGTCCATCTACAGTAATAAAGTCCCATGATCCCATGGTTAAAATGTCTTTTTCCCTGATAGCTGATGCAATTCATTAATTATATGACATTTCCACAATGATTTCTCCAGAAGACAACGTTGGATGCCAAGGTTTACATTACATTTTCAATTACAAAGATATCCATATGGTGACTCTGCAGTATGTACAACTGCTTAACATGCATCCAAAGCCCTGCTGCAATGCTAGAAGGGCTTGTGATCTGCTGGAAAATGCCTTTTGGGATAAGGGGCTCTTGCTGGGTTCCCACAATGATTGTGGGATGGGGGTGGCATTTCCCCACAGGAAAATTCCTGGAAACTGAAACACAAATCCTTTTTTTTGTTGTTGTTTTTAGGCCACCAGACTTTTTTAATAATATCTTGAGATGTGAGGATGAGTTTAAATCAGCACTAGAGATCATCAATGGCCTGAAATCCAGCAGTGACGTGGACAAGATTTTAGACTAAGCTGAAAGGGCTCAGCCCAGGCACAGATTTCCCAGGCAGGCTCTAAGGAGCTGGTGAAGGGTCAGAGCCCATCTCCTGCTCCCTGGTGGGATATGTGTGTTGTCACTGTGACTTTTGCCCCACACAGCAGAACCAGGCACACAGACACCCAAACAAGGGGCAAAGCTGCAGGGTGAGGTGCTGCCATGGTCACACAGGAAGGGGATCCAGTGTTGCACTGGTGTTTTTTCACAGCAGGGCTGGTCCTGCCCACACAGGACCAGCTGGCACTGTAGAAGCTGCTTATCCAACCCCAAATCCAACCAAGTTTGAAAGGTATAAGTTGTGATTCAAGTACTGCATGGTCTGAGGGAATGTAGTGATTTTCTCCAAGGAACAGAACCCTTGGAGAAAACCTCACTCGCAGTTCTCAGGTGGTTTTCAGAGGTTTGAAGTTCAGCCAGCACCACATGAACCATCCTTGGTTGTCCTCAGCAGCTCCTGCCTGCCCCAAACATTGTGATAACACAACTGGGCCTAGAAAGGAGAGCACAGGTTTTCCTTTGGCAGCACTGCTGTGTGGACTGTCAAACAGCACAATTTCAGGTTTATTTTTCCTAGCCTTGGACAGGGGATCTGTCCATGGCTTGTGCTTTGTTTCTCCCAGCTGCAGGGCCTCCCTGCTCTGAGGATGCTCCCTGTAGCACCAGAGTCAGGAGTCAATGCTGTTTGCACAGCTCACTCTGATTATCTCTGCTGCGCCTGTAACCTCAGAGCAGTAAACCAGTGGCATATATATAGTTGAACAATTATATGTATTGTGACTAAATTTCCCCCAAAGATCTCATTCAGGATGTTAGAGTGAAAGGATCATAAAATGAATTAATAGCTGATTCACTGTATAATTTCCTAGTTCAATATACTTTAGTGTACCAGCTAAATGAGCCATACACAGCATTCAGCTCAGCCAGTTAACAGCTTTATCATTGAGATCTCAGGCTTAGAAATAAAAGCAATTCTTCTGAAGTAATTGCGTCTAATTAAAAGAAACATTTAAAAAGTGTAACCAAAAGGAATTCATTTCAAATGGAAAATTAATGCTGAAAAATAGCCCTGAGCTCTCTTGTCTTTGCTAATAGCTAAGCATTCTCAGAATAATTAAACTGTTTTGAGATGTTGATACCTTTCCCTGTTTGAAATTATAGCCATGGTGTGGCACTGAGTAAACCCTGAGCATGGCCCTGGATGGGGATGAGTGTGGGGTTGGGGCAGGCAGGAGAGGAGGATTCCTACCCTGGGGCTGCTTTGCCCTGCCATGAAGCAGGGTCTTTGCAGCCTCCTTTGAAAAAGCAGGATTGCCCAGCCAGAGGAGCTGAACTCAGCATGGCACAGGGCTGGGGGGCTCTGCCAGATGCTGGGACTCCCCATAAAAGCAGAGGGATTAACTGAAAACAGCTCTCTTTAAAAGTGTATGGATTTTGTTAGGATATTTGCTCATCTCTGCAGCACCCAGCTGAAGGGTCAGGATGCATTCCCAGGTGAAACCTGTTCACTGCTTTTCTGTCACTTTTTTTCCATGAGCAGAAAGTGCAGCATTTTAACTGCACCCAGAAAGGTCCCACAGGAAATATCCAGACCTAGTGGCCCTGGCTGGTGTCTGTGCTCTGTGTGTGCCAGCCTGGCTGCTCTTGACAGAGAGGATCCTAACTCCTGCAGGTTCCTTGTCTGCTTCTTCATCACTTGCTCCTTTCCCTGGGCTCATTTTGGCAGGGATCATCTTGAAGCTGGGTGTGCAGTGAAACCCCTCTTCAGGTACACCTGCAGCTGCCCCTTCCCATGCCTCCACCCAAGGATTTGCTGGTGTTGGAACAAAATGTGCCCCCTGTGAAACTCTGAGGATGTGAGCACAAATCCCCCACTTTGAGCTGGAGCTGTTTTTAATCCCCTGGGCTGGGCTGGGAGTGCTGCTATGATTAATAGCCTGTATCTGGGTGCACCAGGAGACCTGAAGGGTGGCTGTTGGGGTGACAAGGAGGTTTGGGGCCTGAAATAGTTGTTATAATGCCTCATCTGCATGGATTGAATGGCCACCAGCATAAGGGACCTGCTGCAGCTGGTGCTGCCAAAACAGCCCGTCATCCACAGTGGGCAAGAAGTTGACAACATTGTTATAGAGCCCAGAGACCCCTTTGGGAAGGGATCCCAAAAGCCACTGCTTTGTCAGGAAACAGATTCCCCAGATGTGCATCTTTTTCTGGAATCTTTTCTTTTTCTTGAGACGCGAATGCAAAGGCAGAGAAGAGTTTTACAAATGTCAGTGTTTGGTTTCAGCATCTCTGTTAGTGTTTGACTCTCATATTGAAGCAACTTCTCATTGGGAAGCAATTGATTCATTTAAAACATTTAAAAGGTCAAACCCAAACTCTTCTGACCCCAGCGACTTTTTTGCTGGGTAACCAGGACATAAGTGCTTTTGAGACTTCAACTTTGTACTAGTTGAGGGAGGGAATTTGTTCCCTTAAAATCCTTGTGGGATGGGAATGTAGTTTCTCATGCTGCTGCAAGTGGGAAGCTCAGGGAATCTTTGGGGGCTGTTGCTCATTACAGCCAGTACCCACTGAATTTGCTTTCGTTATGTTATTTGGTAACTATGACAGAACCAAGCATTTTCCATCTGAGACTTGTTTAAAATATTCCCAGCAAATTCTGTGAATGTACAGTAATGTGCTATGCAAATACACAGTTATAGCAGTGACCCTACAAAATAACCTTTGTCTCTGCTGCCTTGTTTCCCTTTCCACAATGCTGTGCTGTTTCCTTCATGTTTCTCTTCAAATTGTAGAAAATCAAAGTTTTCTCCCTTTTATTGTGGAGGCAGAGCAGAAGGGTAACATCTGAAGACAGGATTCTGTAACACGTACTGCCACATGTTTTTCTTTTATGAATAATACTGAGAACATCACAGTTTCTCAGGGAATAGGTAAAACTGGTCCCTGATCTTGGCAGCAGGTCAGTGAAGGCCCTGCTCTGGTCCACTTGCTCAAAATTTTGCCTCCATTTTCTGGATGATCCAGAACTTTCTTTTTTTGTTGTTTTTCCTTTTTTTTTTTTTTTTTTTTTTTTCTTTTTTTTTTTTTTTTTTTTTAATTCCTGTGTGTTTCTAATTGAGCTAACATTATTAGAAGGGTTTTTATTTTTTTTTTTAAAAAAAAAAAGCCTTTTCCCAAATTCCCTTTGCGTTTCAGTAGCTCTTTAATATGCAAGGCAGCAAGAGATGAACTGGGTCTAATTACGAGTCCCTGGAGTAGCCAGTCAGAAAATGAATTGATGCCTTTTTCCTTATGAACAATGCATGTACCACAAATTAGAGGCGCCATCACCAGAGATTTAATTACAAAATATCATTACTTTCACACATCATTTCAGATTTGGCCTGATCAAATCAAAGTTGGGGGAGAGAGAGACGGGGGGAGGCAGGCGCAGGGAAAAACTGCACCACTAGCAGGGTCATTCGTTCAGGGGTACTTGAATGCAGGAGGGAATTGGTGTTATTGAAGCTACCCAAAAGGCAATTCTGCAGAGAAGTGGTGGCTGGGAGGAAATTCATTTCCTTTTCCAAGGAAGGCTCCAGGCAGTTCAGCTGTCCAGGGAAAACACAGCATGAGCACAGCAGCCAGGGCAGGGTAGGCTTCACTGGGAGGTGCTGCCTGAAGACCACAGGCATGTCCAGCTCCAGGGCAAGTCTGACCCTGCTTGGGGAGAGGGGAATCTTTTGTCAAGTAGGACAAATGTGATGAAAACAGCATTTAAACTGCTATCACTTGGCTTTAGTTGGGCTTCCTCTGCCTCTGGCAGCAAAAGATGTGTATGGAAAAAGAAGGGATTTAATACCAAGATGTATCTAAGTGTACCCCAGGCATATACAGTGGGCATTATCCGGTGTCATTCCTGACAAGCCTCCCCAAAACCAAATGCTGGAATGAGCTGTTCAGGCCAAAGTGCATGATGGATTTTGTCAAGGGGAATGGCTGCCAAGGGAGGCCTGGAAACTCATTTGCTGCAGCATTCAGCCCGCAATTGTGGTTTAAAGGTCACAGTGGCTACCAGAAGAGAAAGGGTCTGGTGTGAGCTGGGAAGGGGGGGGTTGGCTGCTTTTGCGTCCCTGGTCTCTGTTCAGTCCTGAACAATACCAGAGTGAGCAGATTACCTGCTTAATAAGACATGTCTATTCCTGTGACTGGGCATCTCTATAGCTTGTGATGCTTCCTGCACAGAGCAGGTAAAATGGTCAGTGGTCCCTGTCCTGTGAGTAAATTCAAATCTCCTTCAAGCTGAGCATCCTGAGTAAGAGCCCTCGCTTTTGGTCCCTGCCCACTGAAAAGGGGGGTAGCACAGTTTGCAGCTTGGAATGTGACTCTGGGCTGCAGGAAGGTCTCTGGGCTCCACGGGCCCATGACAAAATGGAAAATCTGGTCAGCATTCAGAAATTGAGTGGTTCCATTGCTGTCTGCTCAGCACTGCAGAAGGGGAAGTGTCAGAAATAACCCAGTAAAATAAAAAGTAATAGGCTGTTAGTGTCTAATGTGTGCCTGAGTGCTGATTGCTGCGAGTGGATCAATGCTGCAGCATCAGAAATCTTCTTTTTCCATCCCAAGGAAAAAGTGAGGCTCTTCTCCATACGGAGTGACACCTGTCTGGGGCTGATTTAAGGGCTGGCAGTTGAGCAGGGTCACTCGTGCTGAGCTGATGCCATAAAGCCAATCAGCAGCACTTGGGTGCTCGAGAGAGGAGGGCAGGATGGCTGCTCAGCCCTGGGATGATTTACAGCCCCTGCCGCCAGCCCACGCCGTGGGCTGGGAAGGGGGGGGTTGGCTGCTTTTGCGTCCCTGGTCTCTGTTCAGTCCTGAACAATACCAGAGTGAGCAGATTACCTGCTTAATAAGACATGTCTATTCCTGTGACTGGGCATCTCTATAGCTTGTGATGCTTCCTGCACAGAGCAGGTAAAATGGTCAGTGGTCCCTGTCCTGTGAGTAAATTCAAATCTCCTTCAAGCTGAGCATCCTGAGTAAGAGCCCTCGCTTTTGGTCCCTGCCCACTGAAAAGGGGGGTAGCACAGTTTGCAGCTTGGAATGTGACTCTGGGCTGCAGGAAGGTCTCTGGGCTCCACGGGCCCATGACAAAATGGAAAATCTGGTCAGCATTCAGAAATTGAGTGGTTCCATTGCTGTCTGCTCAGCACTGCAGAAGGGGAAGTGTCAGAAATAACCCAGTAAAATAAAAAGTAATAGGCTGTTAGTGTCTAATGTGTGCCTGAGTGCTGATTGCTGCGAGTGGATCAATGCTGCAGCATCAGAAATCTTCTTTTTCCATCCCAAGGAAAAAGTGAGGCTCTTCTCCATACGGAGTGACACCTGTCTGGGGCTGATTTAAGGGCTGGCAGTTGAGCAGGGTCACTCGTGCTGAGCTGATGCCATAAAGCCAATCAGCAGCACTTGGGTGCTCGAGAGAGGAGGGCAGGATGGCTGCTCAGCCCTGGGATGATTTACAGCCCCTGCAGCCAGCCCAGGCCATGGGCTGTGATTATTTCCCGGCCGGACGCACAAGCCAATTGTTTCAAGAAGGTAAAATGCTCCTCAAAATTTATGAGGAAAATGATGGCTTGTTGAGTACATGATGTAGCGAGATGTAGTTTCACATTAACTTAAGAGGCATTTATGGGGCAATATTCATCTTCCCTGTATTATGGCAAGTATAATATGAGGGGATGCTATGTCATGGGGATATGAGACCTGACAGATACAACGTACACAGAGGAGAGACTATGATGAAACAGAAAAAGGCAGGAAGAGCCAGAGGCAGGCTGAATGTGGATAGGGCAGGAGAAGAGGCTTTTGTGAGAGTGGGAAATGCCACCCCTCTCCTCCACCTGTGGAAGCTGAAGTTGCTGCATCACTCCCGTGGGGCCATGTGGACGCCCACCAGCTGAGGACATGATCTGGTGATTTCAGCCCTGAAGTTCCACTTGTGACTTGAGGTCAAGCCCCACTCCCCACAACCTCCGTTGTAAGGGCTGCTCAGCTTTGATTTTTTTTCAGTGGACAGGTGAAATCCAGGGCATTATTGTGCCTGGTAATTCCAGTGGAGTTGTTGTACATGTGGCATCAAGGGCTTTGACCACCACGAATGACCTGTGAATGTATGGCCATGTTGTAAAGAGAAAAATGATTGCTTCCAACAGTGTCCTGCCTATTAGCTGGACTGTGCCATGCAAGCACATGGGCTATAAAACGTGCTGTGGTCTCATGGAGGAAGTAGCAGACTCCCTTGGGAACAGGGCAGAAAGGCACATATTTCACTGCTGGCTAAATATAGCTGGGTCCTCGCACAGCTCTCTCCAGCTGGCAAAGCACACAGCTCCTGTCTGCTGCATGTCTGACTCCTTGGAACCTGCAGCACAGGCCACGCTCTCAGCCTGCTCCAAGTAAGCTTCCCTGTTTGAGTCTGGCAAGACTGTAGCTGAAAGTAATTCCTAAGCACTTTTTTCTCTCCTCTGCATGGGGCTGCGGGCAGAATTTTGCACTAGAAACTGCTTGATTCGGTAAAGGGCATCAAACCACTATCTAATTGGAGCTGTGGGTTGGAGCAGCATCCTTGGTGCAAGCCCTGTCCCTGTGGTGTCTGACCCAAAGCACTCAGGGAAGGTCTCTGGGCTGTCTCCTCTTCCCCCCTTACTTTGTATGAGCACAGGCTGTAGCAACAGGAGACACTGGTGCTGCCAAATCCTACAGTAAGTGATGCAGGAGAAAGCCCTTTCCCTGATGCCAGCGATGCAACAACTGCAGAGGTGTCTCAATCTCTGCAGATAATCCTTCCTGGCCATTATGTGCAGGAAAAGGGGTTAAATTCTGGGTTCTCTCCTTTGGTGCATTGAAAACACCAACCAGATCTGTGAGCCCTGCCTTATGGGAATAACAATTTACTTTTTAAAGCAGTGGCTAATCAGCAAGAGACCAAAAAAGCTTGTGCAAAGCCAAAGGTTTGACTGCATCTCTGGTTCAGCCCCTTCCTCTGAGAGCTGCAGTGCTTCCCCCCCAATGCCTGACCTGTCTGTTCCTTGGGAGGAAGGGATGTTGCCCCATTATTGCCAATTCCCATCATATTACGTAAAACAGGTCAAAGCTGCTAGACGTTGATTCAACCTGGGGTGAGCACCTGGATGGATGGCAGGGCCCAACTTAATCTGTTACCATCGCTTCTCCCCAGCCTCTACCTTTTGAAGTTTTACCCAACCCTTTATTAGCGAGGCTTGTAGCTCTGACAAAATAAAAAATAAAACCAGAAGGTTGTGTGGGGGCTGTGTTGGCCTTTTCTTATATCAGGTGGGGTCAGAGCCCAAAACTCCAAGAGCAATGCAGGGTTAGTGGAAGGCTGAAAGGCTTTGCAGGAGCTGCAGCAGCCAGGCACAGGAGATGGGCTGAGGCTGGAGGAGATGCCTGCAGAGGTGCCTGGGTGTGGAGAAAAGGTTGCAAAAGCCATGGTGAAGAGGCAGGAGAGCAGGATGATGTATAACACCCATTACATCGGAGAGAAATTAAAAGGATTGATTGATATCAATTATCAGGTGCAATTTGTTGCTGCACAATTGACACGTTAATCACCTCCCTGCTGCATTTCAGCATTGCAAGATTTTTGACCAATTTGAAAGGTTTACAGCAACAATATGATGCTGATTTATCTCTCCTTAATAAAAAAGTGATCAACTGAAACCTGCATCCATCATTCTGTTTATCACTCATGGTGATTTATTAACTAATTATACTTACAGTGGGTCTTTTTCTATAAGTATGGATAACAGAGTGATGCTGTGTCAGTGCAAGTCATAAATAATGCCACAGTACAGTATGTTTAATACTCACTCCTACGACCAGCCCATAACAAGATGCCTTGATTAAGGTAAGCAGATGGTTTCGTTTGTCAGGAGCAGTCCTGAAATTGCACATCGAGGAAACAAGACCATTTCTCATGCTTTCAGCACTGGACATCACACAAATGTCTCAACCACGTAATCCAGATCAGGAGAAACACTCCCAGACTGGCTGTTTTTTCCACAGGCACCTGCTCTCACCAGACCTCACAGCACCCTGAGACTGAGCAGCAGTGTGGTGTTCGGGGTTGAGCTCTGCAGAGTGAGAAGAAACCACAAATGCAAGAAAAAGGGGTTCCACTGTAGTTTTAAAACCGAGGTGGGAATCTGACAAAAATAGGAACTTCTCCAGCTATCATACAAGGGAAATTTTTTGCCTGTTTGTTTTGAAGTGACAAGTTATCAGGCCCCTAAATCAGTTTCATCCATCAAAAGTACCTTGTACAACACTTGTAGGTTATGGTAATTGGCTAATCTAGACTCCCAGGATTTCTGCCTTGACAAAGAGCTGTGGTCAGTTCCCTTGCCTTTCACAGGAGGATGATGATGTGACTCTATTAAACAATTACACCCAGTAATTGTGTGATCTCAAGGAGAAAGCAGAGTCTCAAATGACACATCGGACTGCTCGGTGCTGCCTTGGCAGGCTGTGCAGCTGAGAAGCTCTGTACAATCCCCTCTCCCTGCAGAGAAGAGGTGCTATGAAAGAGTCACTGAGGTGATGGCACTGCCAAAGCAGCTCTGCAGTGACTGGACTGGCTGTGTATTTTGGGGGCTTTCCCTAAGAATTCTTACAGAACCAACTGGCATTTTCACACTTGCATTAAAGAGCAATGCCAGACACTGTAGGGCTGCTCAGCTTCAATATAATTTTTCTCTGCAAGTCCCAGCCTTAAACTTCTAAGACTCCTTTCTACTTGGAAAGCAACTACAAAAAAGGTAGAGATTCTCTAAAGCACCATGGCTGGGCCTGATGTTTCCTGTGCTGGATCACAAGGGTACAGTAGGAATCCTTGTTTTCCCTTTTTCCTCTTGCACATCCTTATTCTCCTGCTGGGGTGCAGGTGCTGGGGCATCAAGTGTGCTCTGGCAGACTGCAGCTCTACTCTGCCTCAATTCAGGCAGAGGCAGTCCCAGCTTTTTCCTTTAATATCCAAGGATGGGGTGAAGTGCCAGTTGCATCCCACATCAGGAAGGTTGTGGGCACCAGAGGATAAACTGGGCAAAGCCAGGGTGGCTCTGGGTGCAGGGGTGTCCCTCACTCTGTCCCTGTGCACTGAGCTCAAATATACTCAATCCAGTTTCCAGCCTTCTGAGCTTGGACCAGAACCATCCTCAACTTCTTCACCTTGATGTCTGCCCAAAAATGCATTTAGAATCCATTCTTTCTCATGATCTTTTGCTAAGAATATGATTTATCTTAGCAAGAACAATATTCCATTACCTTAAAGAAGCTTTTTTCATCTTCTTTATCTATCACTGGCCTAAGTCCATAGTGAATGTTCTGGGTCTAGACTCTCTTTTCTCTTGGTTTTACATGGCTATAGATCATATTAATTTTATTTTTGTATTGATTGATATCTGTAATTAAGAACCCCATGTAAACGCAGTATATAATGGCTATTTTCCCATCATGCTGGTACTTTGCTCCCAGCCCTGTTATTGACTTTGCTGACTTGTCCAGATCTCCTTGCTCTACTACTCTGACAATATTAGGTGGAGCACAAATGTTCTTCGGTAGAGTATCTTATTCTCTGTTTGGGCATGGTCTGTAAAATCTCAAACCTCTTTTCCCACCCCACTAATATGTCTCTGCTTTTTGACTACAGCTTGCACTTCTGGCACAGAGCAGCAGTGCCTGAGCACCATCCTGGACTACAGGAGGCCAAACAATAACACCATCCCAGATTACAGGAGTGGAGGTAACTGGGAGGGTGTGGGTGTGATTGGTACATTAACAATGGGATCCATAACCAAGGGGGAACATTCAAACCAGCAGCAAATAATTGTTAAATTATTACACAGTTAAGAGTTGTTTAGAAGAAAAGCAGGAAAAGATGCAAAACAAAAAAAAAATCCCTTTTTTGAGAATTCTTTTGCAGGTCTGATGGGCCCAGACAGGATTGCAGCTGCAGAGGCACTGCAAAAATTACCCAGCACCTCCTGAGGGAACACACAGTGACAGATCCATAATTTATAGGGGACAATCAGTGCTCAATAATTAGGGCATAATTTACACTGAGTGGGTTTGGGTGGTGGGAGGAGAAAGGCAGTTTTGTTTGTTCTCCTGTTCCTTTCCTGGGTGTCTGTCCCAGCGCTGGAAGGGAGACAGTGCTCCTGCAGGCAGGGCTGGGTACATCCCTCCCATCTCTCTATCAAGGCTGTGAGCTCACAATGACCATTTCGCTGGTTTTTAAGAGGGAGAGGTCAAATTTTTCTGCTCTGATCCTTGGAACAGCTCTTATCCCTCTTGGTGTTTAATCCACATCATCCCTCCTACACTAGAGGCTCCAGGCATCCCCACAAGCCTGTACCTCAACTCATGCATTGTAACAGCCTGTCCCAGTGGCTTGAGCACATCTGTGCCCTGTGAGGGGCTTGGCACCTCAAACCCATCACCATCCTCAAGGCCTGGAGCAGTGGGAAATGCAATGCAATGCTTGTTCTGCCTTTTGGCATGGAGCTGCCTTGCAACCAGGCTGCAGGTCATCTGTCCTTGCAGCTGCCCACCTCCCCTGCTCTGACAGGGCTTGCAGGGTTTAGGATGAGCCACCTTTGCCTGTTTACAGGCACATCTGGTCCTCAGGGACACTTTCACTGACAGGACATGACTGTTCAGAGCCAAGTTAATCCGTTCCCACCCAAGGGCTCAGCTCTGTAAGATTCAAGGGAGATCTCAGGAGAAAAAAGTCTGAATGTAACAGAGCAGGAGCTAAAGAAATCCTGGGAGTTTTGGGGTAGGTGCTTCCTGTTGTATGCAAGGAGGGAGATCACCCTGTACACTTCTCAGTAAATCTGTGCCCAGGCTGTCAGCGTGAGGAATAACAGGAGCCCAGTATTTATGCTTAAACTTAAAGTGTGTCTCTAGAGCTGATGTGTAAACGAGACTAAGGACCTGTAGATCTAAAATTGAGAGGGAGGGGGATGGTAATCACCTCTTCCTTCCTAAATTAGCCCTGCCCTGATCAGTGAATCATTAAGGTTGGAAAAGACCTCTAAGATCATCGAGTCGAGGCATTAACCCAGCACTGCCAAGCCCATCACTAACCCATGTCCCCAGGCACCACATCCACACCCTTTTGGAACACTTCCAAGGACAGCGATTCCTCCACCTTCCTGGGCAGCCTGTTCCAACGCTGACCATCCTTCCAGTGTAGAATTTTTTCCTAATATCCCAATGACAACAAGGGATGCAAACTTTGCTGCCTGCCCCATCCCGTGGCTGCAGCATCAGGCAGCTTTGCCCCGTAGGCAGCAGTGGGGAGGGGAAGGTATGGGTGCCCCAGCAGTGTGACAGCCACCGCATGCAGTGACAGGACAGGCGGGATCCAGCACTAAAGGCCACCTGGACGCTGCTGGGGCAGCCGCAAAGGAGTTAAATTTTATTTCCTCGTGGGAAGAGGCTTGCAAGGGAAGCAGGTAAAAAATGGCTTGGCTTCATCTTTCTCCCATTTTAGAAAAATTAATTTTTGAGAAACCTCCACAGTTTCACTATTTCTGGTGCTTAAATCAGGCCTCCTGACAGCCTGTTCGGGGCTATTTATGGGTTCCCTCGCCGTAGCCATCTTCAAGAGAGTGCGGCTCGATCTGCAGACCACGAGTGCCATCTTCTGGGAGCCTGCAGCCGCATCCTGCTCTCCTTCCCCGCAGCATCCCGGAGCTGAGCCATAAATCTCGATTCCAGAAGAAGACTTTCACTACACTGAACCTCACGCTTGGGTCTCCCACCGCTGGGTACCAAAGCATCGCCAGCTGCAGGGCAACATGGGGCTCCTTGCTGTCCCGTGGGGAAACTGAGGCAGAGATAGAGTTGCTGTGCACACCCTCAGATGCACACAGGTGTCTGGGATGTTCCGTGGTCTCTGACACACCCAAGAGGCTCAGGATCAGGAGGTGCTGTTGTGCCCCAGGTTCGCTCTCAATTTGGGGCTCTTTTCTAGCATCAGGTAACAAACCAAAACCTCCCTTCTCTTTTCTCTGTTAATATTCTATTAAGGAGAGATAATTTTGTTTGTGCACCAAGGTTTAACTCCAGAACTGTGCACTGTAAGATATTCTTGGCCTATCACCAGCACCTAGCCAAATCCTAGTGAAGGGCAATATTGGAATGAAACTTTTTGCTTAAAACAAAGGAACCGCCTGAGCTGGAGCACAAGGCAGTGAGGCTGCAGAGAGAGGGTGGCCAAAGCACCCCAGGAAAGGAGACAGAGGCCATAACGTGGGGACATTGCCCCTCTTGCAGAGGCTTACAAAGGCTTTAGTTTCTTTTTCTGTAAAACTCATCAGAGCATTTTGCTCAGGTCTGATTTATGGCGATGGAAGTGACCAGGCGCACGAGCCACCAGTGGTGGTGGCACAGAGCAGCCATGCCCACGAGAAGCCAAAGAACTGGCCTTTTCAGTGTGTGTGGATTTGTTCGACTCTTGTACAGAGCTTCCCATGGTTAAAGGTGGGGCAAGCACTCCCCTGGTGCCTGGCACTACTGTGTGGACAGGTGGATGTGTGCTGGTGAAAGGATGTCAAAAAACATCGCTGCTGGTCATTGCAGCCCCTATAGCAGGGCACGGTTCACCCTGTGTGGCAGCCTGCAGCCCATACAGCAGCTTCGTGTGCGCAGTCCCTCAGCAGTGGGATGTGCAATGGTGAGGGGTGTGCAGCGGTGTGGGGTCTGCAGCGGTGGGAGGTGTGCAGTGGTGGGAGACGTGCAGCAGTGTGGGAGATGTGCAGCAGCGAGGGGTGTGCAGCGGTGTGCGGTGTGCAGCGGTGTGGGGTGTGCAGCAGTGGGAGATGTGCAGCAGTGAGGGATGTGCAGCAGTGAGGGAGATGTGCAGAAGTGTGGGAGATGTGCAGCAGTGAGGGAGATGTGCAGCGGTGAGGGGTGTGCAGCAGTGTGGGGTGTGCAGCAGTGTGGGGTGTGCAGCAGTGGGAGATGTGCAGCAGTGAGGGATGTGCAGCAGTGTGGGAGATGTGCAGGAGTGTGGGAGATGTGCAGCGGTGAGGGATGTACAGCGGTGAGAGAGATGTGCAGCAGTGTGGGAGATGTGTGGCAGTGGGAGATGTGCAGCAATGGGAGATGTGCAGCGGTGTGGGATGTGCAGCGGTGGGAGATGTGCAGCAGTGGGAGATGTGCAGCAGTGAGGGATGTGCAGCAGTGAGGGAGATGTGCAGAAGTGTGGGAGATGTGCAGCAGTGAGGGAGATGTGCAGCGGTGAGGGGTGTGCAGCAGTGTGGGGTGTGCAGCAGTGGGAGATGTGCAGCAGTGTGGGGTGTGCAGCAATGGGAGATGTGCGGCGGTGGGAGATGTGCCGCTAGCGGTGTGGGATGTGCAGCAGTGGGAAGCCCAGTGCTGTGTACAGAGCACACGCCAGCACAGTCCGTGCCACACGATGGAGCTCGGAGCTCTCACTCCTGCTTTCCCCACAAAGCAGTGCTGCCGGGGCTCTCTCCGTCTGCTCGGGGACTTCTCCCGTATCCCTCCTCGGCCAGCAGAGAGACCGGCAGGTGGAGAGTCCTGGCCACGGCATGGCTTCCCTCTTGCTCTCTGTCTGGTTCTCCCTGTTTCTGGTTTTCAGCGTGGCCCAGGGAAGGGTGGAAGCTGCCGTGTGGCGATGCCTGTGGCACAGGAGTGTCCTGGCACGAAGGGCGATAGCCTCTGCTGTGACCCACTGCATAATGACACCCATCCAGCACATCCCAGCTCTGTATTATATTACACCTGTAATGAAGGGGCTCATGGCTACAGGGGGTGGCAGATTTGCTTAATGCAGGAACAGAGCAGGGATGGTTTGAGCAGATCCTAGAGTGATGGTGTTCAAAGGAAAAAGCAAGTGTCAGCTGTTCAGAGCCCCTCCTATGAGATTTCAATATCTGATTCATTAAATTCTGCAAATATCCTCTTATGTGATGGAAACTCATTATTTTTAAAGCTAAATCTCACTCTCTCTTAACACTCAGCACTTTGCTGGGGTGGGGGGAGAAGCGTGTGAAAAAAATCCTGCTAAATGTGCCTGTGTCCATGCTGGCTTTTGATCCCAACAGCTGAACTTCAGGCGGGTTTGGAGTAAAACTTGGAGTCCCGTCCAATCTCTGCTGGAGGAAAGGGGAAACAGCATCAGCCCAACTCAGTCCACTTGTGGCCCAAACCCCAGTTTACCAAACACTGTGGGGAAGCTGGCAGTGCCCTCTGTGAAATGGTGACTCCAGGGATGTCTGCAAAGGACTTTGGGTAAACTTGGTGAGGTTTTCATAAAAATAATCACTGCCAATAATGCCATAGGCAAGATTCAGAACAAAGTCTTTTTCTCATGAGTTAGCAGAAGCAATGCTGGCTATTGGCGATTTCTGCCTCCCTCGTATATTACATTTTAAGACTAGGATTCTGTGTCATCAGAAAAGATACATTTTATTTTTATATAGCATATTTAGCACACACTTAAGGAGAATGATGGTGTTGTCAGGGGCCTGGGGTGATAGAGAGGGTATTTTTGCATCCTTTTCTTTTTTAACCCAGGAGGGTTTCGGCCTGTGCAGGGAAGTTATGGCAGTCACCAGCCAGATTTAGGGGAGGAGGCAAAGATCAAAGCAGGGGGACAGTGCACAAAATGTGTGGGAAGAGCTCCCATGGGAAAGCCCTTGGAGATGTCAGGTCTCACAGATAGACCCAAAAAGCCCTTTCCATGGTGTCTCCACTCACCTCTGCTCCCTGTCCAGCCCCACACCCAGCTGTACTTGGAAAGTGCTCCAGAGTTCATTTGGGTACCTGTGGCTGTATTATCTCCATGGGATTGTCACATTGGCACTGACAGGTTCTGCCTTGATGCAGGATTTGATCATTAAATTTGTCACTGTGATTGCTCAAATCTGACCTGGCTCATCCAGGAATTTGGTCCATTTCTCTAGTGGCTCTCAGGGTCCCTGGGTTGAGTAAGAACTGCAGTTTCTGTGGGTTTAGAGGTTCTTCCTAAAACTTTTATCAGTGACAGGGTGCATCCATCAGAACCTGGGAAGCAATAGGCCAGCCAGTCATGTTTAAAAAAGAGAGTTCTCTTACACTGCAGCTCCAGCTGCACATTGTGATCACTGGGAGTCTATGCTAGTGTATTCCAAGCCTTTTTTCTTCCCCAAAGTTTCCAAGGTGACTTGAAAAAGTGAGGAATTCATTGGCTAATGGTCCAAGAGCTATATTTTTCTCTCATTCCTCTCATGTAGGCTTATGAGCTAGCACATGGCCTATTCTGGCCATGAGCAGAGTTGGTAGCTAGTTATCAGCCCCTCAGCAGATGCAGCCATGACTTTTGCATGATGTTTTCTCCCAAGGCTGGAGTAGCAGGCCCTCCAGGATCATTCCCTTTCACTGCAGAGCCTGCAGGGAAGCAGCTGGGCAGACAGCAATGTCATGCTGGGGTAAACATGGGTGTGGGTCACCCCGTGACTTCCTTGGGTCACCTCAGGCACCCGACGGCTGTTCCCCCTGCTTTGATCTTTCCCTTCCTTCCAAAGGGCTGAACTCCCTGCTGGGCACTGCTTTGCTCCTCTGGGGTGTGAAGCAGAGGGTGTTGCACCTCAAGTCCCTACATCTCCCTTCCCAAAAGAACTTCTGCCGGATTTTCGGAGATTTGGTTTTAACAAACTTTCCCTGCCTGTGTAGCAGGTTAAAGAGCTCTGGAGGAGAAGGAGGATTGGGTCATCTCCATGGGAACGTCGTGGGAAGATTGATATGTGCCCCGAGAGGCGGGTGCAGTTATTAGCATGTTCCAGATCCTTCCCTGCTGCCTTTTTTTTTTTTTTTCCCCTGCTGAGGAGGAAGAACTGAAGTGTTTTCTAGGAGGAAAGAATGTGAACATCTGAAATAAAAGCACCACTGCAGATCCCAGCCCCTTCCAGCAGCAGGTCTCTGTTTCTTGTCACAGCACAGCTGAGAGAGTTCTGGCAGCACCAAAGCCTGCGGGAGCCAAGTAGGTTTGCCCAGGAGAGGACAACCCTGCTGGCAGGGTGACACAGATGATACCAGGCATTGCCAGCTGGATGCAGAGCAATGGCACTTGGCAAGGCCTGGGCAAGAAGAGTGGAGAGAGCAGCTCCTGGTCTGGTGGTCACAACCATGCGGCACAACGGGTTCTCGTCTTCTTGCTGCCTCACCAACACAAGTCCTCCACATCACAGCATCACCTGGGACAGCGAGAAGGACTCCAGCTCAGTTTGGTGAGCTGAGCATAGACTGAGCACCCAAATATTTCTGGTGTAGCCAGGAGGGTCAGAGGAGGCCAGCTCACCGCAATTTCCTCCCAAAGCCCTGTTGTCCCTGGCCAGCACCAGGGACTGCCAAGAGCCCTCACATATGCTAACCATTTCCAGGAGTGATGGTGGGCTGAGACAAGCCCTTCAGTCTTGCTGGAGCCAAGAATGAGAGACCAGATGGTGCATGACCTGATAAAGCCCCCTGTGATCTTCTGTTTGTTATTCTCCTACAAGCACATTGCGCTGAGAAAAAATCCAAGGGTTCATTTCCAGGACTCAGACTCCTTTCATGTGCAAGAACAACTGCACCTACTCTGGCCACACGCATTGCTCACATGAGACTCCCTTGCTGCTGCAATAAGGGTTTTGGGTGCAGGGAGTCTGGTGAGGTCTCCTGGAAAAAAACAGGATTTAGCCCCACATTCAGCTCCTCTGGGGTACAACAGCAATACAGCTCCTGTCCCATGTTTGTAAAGCACCTAAAGGGAGAGGGTCCCAGCCATTGCAGCCCTCCCAGGGTGTCACTCCAAAATTACTAGCAACAAGAATATCTTTAAAATAGAAACTTCTGCTCTGGGCTATGTAGGAATTAATCACAAATCACAACACTCAGGAGGAACTTTATTGTTGCCAAGCTGATTTTATCAGTTTGCCAAAGTGGACAGGAGTGCAGAAGCAGATCTATAACATGCTCCTTGGGTGAAG
>NW_008236180.1:1009498-1022925 GCF_000691975.1 Corvus brachyrhynchos
TCCTGCTTGCCTCCCTCTCCAATTAGTTTCTTCCCGGCAGTGAAATTTGGATGGCTGGTCTCAGCAGGGCAGGAGATCAGTCCCAGTATCCATGTGTGCAGCACAGTTCAGGACTGGAAAAATCAAGGCACACATTTGCAGTAACAATAATAGTGAAGTCCCGAGAGTGACATTTCAAATGCAAATGAAAAGAATAAAAATATCAGTTCCTGTTATAACTTTGTTGCTGCTGTAACCAAATCCAAATGAAGGCTTGAAGCCTTCTCCTCTGCCTGACTGGCAGCAAAGCTGCGAGTCTCTGTTTATTTTCATTCCCTCAGCCCAAGTGGACAAGGACTCAGCCACAAGCTGAGGAGCAGGGTGAGGAGCTGGGGCTGACCAGACAGTCTGGTTGTGGCACTTGCCAGATGTTAATCCCATCTCAGGCATGCAAAGTGAAGGGTGACAGCAGCTCTATATGGTGTGACTAATAACTAACCCAGCACTGTGAGAGTCAGCAGAGCCCTGCAGTGAGCCCCTGAACCTGGCTGGGGACCAGGGGACTTTGGCTTTCCAGGCATAATGCACTCCAGCTCCAGGATGGGAAATTCTTGTGCAGAGGGCCCAGCAAGAAAAATTTCTTGCAATTTGGATTTCAGTCAGTCTTAACAGTTGCTGTTCACCTCCAATATCCGATGGCATCCCTTCATTCTTCCTGCATTAACAGACACAGCTGCCTTCCTTTCCTTTTCCTTCCCTTTCAAGACATCACAGTGCTGGCTGTTTGCTGCCGTGTTTTGTGGCCTTTGCACAAATGCACACGGGTGTGTGCATTTTAATCTGAAATCACACTACCACTCAGTTTTCATTTGTAGTTCGATACTTTGAGCCATTTGTGTGTGTCTTGGGAAGAGGAAGGGGGACTGGGGTGCAGTGGTTTGGTTTGGTGTGAGCCCAGAGCCACAGGGCTGCCTTCACCCTGTGCATGAGGAACCCCCCATGTGCACAGCCCCACTCCCTGGTCCTGTGGTGAGTTTTCTGGAAATTCAGAAGCACAATCACTAATCCATTTCTGAATTGTTAAAATAAGCCTTTAGGTATTGATCACTCAGGATCAGTTTGGCTACGTGTGGGAGAACCTGGCAGCCAAGGAGCACAGGCAGGATTTATGGTCACAGAGCACATGGAGGTGGCACTTATTTGGGCCATTCTACCAGCAGCTTTTAAATCAAGACAAATCTCTTAATCTGAAGACACATTTATTATTTTTTTGCAGCAAGGAGATTGTCTGAGAATGAAACCAATTATTTAAAAAAACAAAGAAGAACAAAAAAAGGATCTGAAACTGCACAGGCTATTTTCAGCCCCAAGATGAATGAAACGTAAAAAAATTAAATGGGCTGCAACTTTTGAATTCTAAAAACGACCAGTCTGAAAACATGAAAATCCAAGCAGGTGCTGTCAGCTGCAAGCACTGATAAGACAGGCTCCTCTGCTGGCAAGTAGTGGAAGATTTCAGCAGGCACACATGGGACAACACAAACCTGCTCATCTGCAGGGCTCTTTAATTATCAGGGGAGACCTGAGACACGCTAATGATTTGCTGTTGCTCCTTATTCCTGGTTCCCAAGGCTGGAGGCTGCTGACGGAGCCGCTAACAGGGCAGATCAGACCTGCAACCCTGCCACAGAAGGATGCAGCAGAGACCAGCAGAAAAGGAGTTAATGCATCAGGGGAGAGAATTCGATGCAGCTCAGCCTTGTGCCCCACCCACAGCCCATCCACACAGTCCTCCAGACTCTCCCTTGTCCTGTGACTTTTCCTATCATTTACCTCGGCATGAAGCAGGGACAGATGATCAGGGCAGTTGGGGCTATGAGGACAGACAGCCTCACCAGCGTCATAAAACCCCAAGATTTCTACTCTCCAGAGCCACTGCCCCCTCCCATAGCCCCCTACCCCAATTCAAGAGAGGAAGCCGTGCACAGTAATGTGGAAACAAATCTGAGCTGCCCGTTTCAAGATGTTGCCCTGAAAATTCACTTTCTAGTGTGTAGTGCCACCATGGGATCTGCGTGGGTGGTTGGAGGATGGAGGGCAGCACCTGTGAGTGCACATCACTCATGGCTGAGCCAGCTCATGGTGCCAACCACAGGAAGAAGAAGCTGCTCCAGCACCGATGGAAGGGCAGCACTTGCCCCATGGCAGGGGAGACAGCCAGGCTCAGGGCTCAGGGGCCTCCACTGGGCAGCAGCACTAGGACCCAGCAAAGCCCCTTGCAGCACAAAGCCCATGCTAATCGGAGACTGGAGGCCCCAAAGGTCACAGAACTGAGGGCTGAGGAGATTTCCAACCTGCTGCACTTGTATTTGGGGCATCTCCTGCCTTTGTCGGTGGCTGTGACCACCAGCTGTTCCCAGGGCCATGTCCCCATCCCTGCCTAAGGACAGGGGTGTGATGGGACAGTCACACTGACACTGGTACATGAAACAGGAATAGACTGAACAGAAAGGGCAAAAGCACCTTCTCACCCACAGATGTGGATTCATGCTCAGGGGCCAGCAGTAATTCTTCTCTGGCTGAAGCAGAAAACCCTTCCCAGAGCCCTTCCCCTCTGTCCTCTTGCTCACAGCAATTTGGGTTCGTGCTGATCAACTTCATTATATTTAAGTTACCTATCAAGCAGTTGCAGCACACAGTCTTAAGCACTATGACCATGTCTGACTGCCCCAAGGGTGTCTGCATGGGCCTGGATGTGCTGACAGCTCTAGTTCTTCCTGCCCTGGTAACAATACAGATGCACAAACACAGCAATTGGGCTTCCAGAGGCTGGGCTGAAGTTTATTAGTTTTTATAACGGTCACGAAAAGAACTGGATCTCAGACACGCCAGCAATTTGGTACAAAGGAGAAAAAAAAATGAGGCCAGATGAGGTGTAAATCAGGAGTAACTGCAGGGCTGCTGGAGAGGTGTGAGCAGAGCAGGGTACAATGAGTCCTGGTGGTGTGGTGGGGTTCGGGAAGATCCTGGAGTCCATCCGTGATGCAGTGACAGTTATCTGGCCCGTGTCAGTGGGGAAGGGGATGATGCTGGAATATCTGGGCCAGGTGCTGCACACAGGAGCTGTATAGGCCGAGTTACTCCACTCACACCTTGCAGGTGTCACAGCACTGTGTGTGATGTGGATTAGATCCTTGAAGGCACTGTGGGCACTGGCTGACGGCTGTGGGCACTGGCAGCATTTGCCCCACTGTCTGCCCAGCCCCCAGAAACACCCACAAGCTGCTGCCAAGCTCAGGGCTGCTGCTCTGTACCAGCTGGGACCCTCTCACCTTGCTCAGCATCCATCCGCCCCCCCCCCCAGGGCCAGCCATGCTGATGGCAGCTGCTGTCCTTGCCAGCTTTTCCTGCAGGATTTTCCCTCTGAAGCACTTCAAGGAGCTAGCATCACCCCTTCCCTTTTGCAGCTGGGGAAACTGAGGCCCTGAGGAGCAACCTCAAGCAAGCGAGCAGCCAGAAGAGCCTGCAGTCTCTGTGGCTTGTGCTGTGTGCTGGCATAAGGGGGTTTTCTCAACACCGTTCCCTGCTGTGAGCCCTTCTGCCAGGCCTGCTGTGGGAGGAATAGGGCAGAGGCTGGGGAGTGCTGACCTGAGGCAGGGGCTCAGGGTGCTGCTGGGTGCCACAGATGGGCTGAGCCATGCCACGAGCAGAGTAAGCAGCAGCTGACCATGAGCTTTCAACCACAAAGCCATCGATCCTCTTCCCCCAGCTCCATCCATGCACACATGCTCTCCATGCCAGCTCCATCCCAACAAAGCAGTCCCTGTTCCCTGCTCCATTCCCAGCTCCTCCCCTAAGCCCTATCCCAGCCAGTGCTGGATTTATGAATGAGTGCCCTGCTCTGGTGACAGCGGGCCCTGCCAGCCTAGGGTGTTTCACTCCAGGGAGCAGGCACAGCGGGATTTCGCTGACATCAGGAGCAGCACAGGATGGGGATGGCAGAGCTTTGGAGTGCACAGCCCACACCCCATGGAGGGCACAGGGCCATGCCCCTCCCAGCCCCAGCCTGGCCCCATGCCCATTTGTTGGGGACTATTTTGGATTATAACTCGTGAGCTGCCTGTGCCAGGTTGCCAGCTGGCACCACTGCATGGGTAACAGCTCCTGAGTCCTCACGTCCTGGCACAGCAGCACAGGCTGTGTTGGTGCTGCTTCCCTCTGCTACACTGGGCTGGAAACTCCAGCCATCCGAGGGCTTTCCTGGGAGAGAGGCATCCCCACTGCCACACTGGCACCTCGGGCAGGCAGGCAATGCAAGCAGCTGGCCTGCAGCCCTCCTGCATTGCCACGCTCAGCGCTTTGTGCTTTTACCAGCAGCTAACACAACACATATGAAGGATGGCTGATTTCAACACGCTCCATGCAAAATGAAGACATGGAGCTGGCAAAGCCCTTGGCAGCATCACATGCTCGAGGCACATCGAGAAATCCTGACAGTGACAGCTTGTTCTCTTGCCCATCACCTTGTGTGCCCAAGAGCTCTGCCCATACTCCTGGGAAAACCCTTCCAGTACCTCTCTGAGCCAGGTCAGGGCTCATCAGGATCTAGTCACTCAGGCACTGAGCTCTCTTACACCTCAGACATTTTCTGCTGTAGTTAATGCTCAGCACCTGCAGCTTCCCAGGGGCCAGGATTTTGCCCTGTGCTTCCAGACCACATTGGAAGTGAATAGCTGCTCTGGTGTTATGTGTCCCCTCCGCTCTGTATGTCTGGCTTGGGACCCTTCCTGAAGCTCTGTGAACCATAACAAACCTTTCTTGCTGCTTTCAGAGTGGCTTTGGCTCAGCATTGTGCCAGCAGCTGGCCCAGTGTATTTGCATTTATTTCTTCTGCATCTTGATTGCTCCAAATATGATCATCAAAAACCAGTTCCCAGCACTGCAGGGGCTGTGGTCTTCGTGGGCAGAATGAATGGAAATTGCTGCTCTGTGGCATTTCATGGCTGTACAGCCCCATCTCCAATTCTCTTCCTTCTGCTGCATCTGGGAGGTCTTGGAAGAGGAAAGGAGAGTGGCAGCAACCAGAGCTGAGGCTCAGCTTGGAGGAGAAGGAAGGAGCTGGTCCCACCTGTCTGGCAAGCATACACCAGTTGCATCTCCATCCTCTCCAAAACCTTTCTTGCTTCTCCTGTCTCACCCATGATCTCCCTGCTGGCTGCTCCCCTCGGAGCCACAGAACCTGGCTGCAGCAGCTGCAATGGGCTTGTGGAGCCTCTCCCGTGTCCCTGGAGGGAAATATGAACCCCAGTCCATGGCCGCAGGAACTCAGGGAGACCAAGAGCTGGACAAAACCACTATTGCTGTCTTCCCACTCCAGCTCCAGGCTCTGAAGTGACACTTTCCCATGGGCTCCTTGTTACTTTTATTTATTTTTTAAGGCTTCTTCACGTGCACGTGGATGGCTGTGATACGAGCTACGCTTTGCTTTGCCACCAGGCTGCTTTCCTACAAACACACTGCTTATACCAACCCTACAGAAGGATATTTAAGCCTATATTTCAAATTAGGACTGGCTAAGCCTCTCCTTATAACTGCATCTGCACGCCCTTACTTTATTACCTAGAGCCAATACTCACATATCTCCATGATGAATTCAGAGGTGCACAACCCTGATAAAAGCCTTAGGAAGTCATCTGCTCTCTGTGTCACAGCCTGCTGCCAAGAGGTCTTGGGGCTGCATGCAAGAAACTCTCAGACACACTAAGAAAAGCTCCCTGTCTTGAGAAGGGCTGATCCTGCTGCCAGCTGCCTGTGTGTGCCCAGACCAGCTCTACCCCCTTTTCCAAGCAGACACCAGGGGCTGCTTGCACAGAGCTCCTGTTGTTCTGGGAACAGTAGCAAAAGATAAGCATCCTCATCAGCCTCGGACAGAGGCCTTAGATTAGGTTAAATATCATTTTAGATAGCTGGTTATCCACATCTCTGTGCTGTCTCCACAGCACCAGAGCTCTCTAAAGCAGTGATGATTTCTGCCTGTTTATCTCTCTCTCTACTGACACAAATGTTGATTCAGACATAGATGGTACAGACCCAAGACTACTGGACAATCTGCTGGACAATCCTTTTGCTAGTTATGGTTTGTGTGTTTTGCCTTGCTCCATCTTGCCCAGCCAGACGTGAACATGTTGAACAGGGTTTAGAGGTCACCACCATAAGAAGTTTATCCCATCTATATCCTGGCACAGGTGGTGACTACAACTTCCCTCCTCACAACTTACCTGCCCCTTTCTCACAGGCTTCATCAAGAAGAAAAACCTGTGTTAAAGGAAAAATGTTGTTGTTGTCATTATTATTACTGTTGTTGTTGTTGTTATCATTACTGTTGTTGTTGTTGTTATTATTAAGCAAGCAGTTTGTTTCTCTGACCCAAAGATGTAACTCACCAGCAGTGTAAGCTTCCCTTAGCATGGAGGAGTGCTCACATAAGGTCTATGATTGAACTGATCTAATTGAACTGATTTGCTGCTGTGTTAAATTGGTGCAGCTATATTGAGCAGATCAGGCCTATGTTTCTATTCCACCACATCTTAATAAATGATAATAAAAAGCACCTTCAAGACATTAGCGTGAAGAATTTAAACAGAAAGTTACATTTGTTATTTTAAATCTAGTCTCATTATTTCTAGGATAGGGATTTTTGAAAGGAGGTATGAAATCCTTGCCCTTGACTATATTCATCTCACATTTTATCAAGAGCTCTGTAGGACATGGAAATGTTTCTTAATGTTCTAGAAGGGTTTCGAGAGTTTAAAAATCTAAATTCCAACGAAGATAATAAGCCTCCTTTAAAAATAAAGGAAAAAAGGCATGCCAAAAACCTCATTATTTTAAAAATCAGTTCCATCATTATTTTTATTCATTTTTTGAGATTGATTATTGTTTCCTTATGAAGTATCGTCATTACTTCCTCCTTGACAAAATTACATTAAAGTAGCTATTTCCACTTGAGGTTTTGGTGGATTTCCTGATCAAGGGCTCACACTTTGGCTTTTGTAGCTCTGTTACAATACTAACATTGCAAGTTATTTTAGGAAAGATTTATGTTCCAGCAAAAACCATGAAAAGAACATTTCAAACCAGCGATATGGCCATTTTTAAACAGAGCTATCAGCTGTACAAATTTGATCATGGGAGTTTCAGAGTCAGCAGCCTTAGCCTGACAGCAGGGCAGCACCAGGCTTAGACACAAGCATCCCTCCCAAACCTCTCCAGCCTGTTGTGACACTGCCTGTGGACACTGCATCCAGCTGTGACATAGCATTCATGGTTAGCACCCAGGGGTGCAGGTGCTGCTGGCTCCTGGGTTTGCTCTGTGGGGTGAGCCATGGCAATCCTGCCCTCAATGATCAGCCCTGACAGGTTCCACACTTGCCTCTGCCAATGGCTCGCTGCATCCTGATATTAAGCCAAAGATTTGCACCCAGGCTGGACCCAGGCGCAGTTTGATGGCCTGGGAGGGGGTGCTAAGAGCTAATCCACGTCCAGGGAGAGGATGGTCCTTAACAGACCCCACCTTGAGCTACATCTGCTCAGTAATGGCAATATTAATCAGGCTGATTAGCTCAGACCTGGAAATGTCCCCACTCCTTTGAATCGCTCTCACATAATCAACAGAGGATCCCACACCTGCATTTCTCACCCTGTCACTTACACTGGCAGGGAGGAACTATGAGCCTCATCTGCCAGATGATGAGTTGAAGCACAGAGGAGCCTAAAAACTGGGTAACCTAGAGCAGACCCTCCTTAGAGTGGGGATTTGCAGCCCCAAAAGCAGGGCTGGTCTCTCTCTCACCTTTACCAAGTGTCAACTCGCAAAAGACCTTCTGGTTTATTTCCTTTTTGTGCCAAGAGGGGACCAGGTCTATCCAGAGCCCGGGAAGAGCTGCAGAAGAGAGCTGAGGCACTCGGGAAGAGCTGCCAGTGCCTTTATGGCTGTCCAAGGACTGTGCTGGAAGGGATGCAGGATGGGATCCCCCAGACAGCCGGGTGCACCAAGCAGGGCACAGCACTCCTGGGGCCATCCCCGCCGCGTGAAAGCAGCAGTTCAGTGAGCACAGACACCAAGAAAAAGCTGCGGCAGGGCAGGAATCGAGCAGCCCTTGAAGTCCTGCGAGCACAGGGCTCTCCTTCCCGCTGGGAAGCGCCGCCCAATTGCATGGGGCCACCAAAGCTAATAAAGCCATTAATGGGGCCGCATGTCACCTCCTGACTAAGGTGTGAGCAATTCACACCTCATTCGACCTTTCAAGTCGGAATGCACCCACGTTTGGCCAGACTCGTGTCCAGCCTGCAGGACAAGCCAACTTAAGGTCAGTTCCCCACATTTTGGGGGCTCTCTTCCACTGAGTTTTCCAGGCTAGGCTGAGTTTAGGCTGTCTCAAAGCCCTCCAGCTAAAAGCCGGTTTTTGGCACAGGACAGGAGGGGGATGGCACACTGGCACGTCACAGGGAAGCTGTGCCAAGAGCCTCTGCTGAATTTTCAGTGCTTGCCACTGACTTGAGCAAAGTCTTTAAAAGCTCCTTTTCTAAAGCGCTCCCGACTTCAGCAGGGCCAGTCTCCGGGATACGTCTGGCCTGGCACTTGGAGTGACGAGTATCAGAGCTCCTGTGGATTTTGGATGGGTTTAGGCTGCTCGGATCTCCTGGAGTTGGGCCCAGCATTCTCCACGTGGTGTAACTCCAGAAATGGAAATGCTCCAAGTGAGCAGTTTCTTTCCCAAAATGGGGATTCTTCTTTCCTTTGGATGGAAAACACTAGAGACAGGGGAAATATTATCTCATTGTACTGCGAAGGAGAGCCATTTATTAACTGTGGGCACCAAATTTAACTCTGGGTATTTTTTAATAGCAGTTCTGATGTGAATAGAAATGCTTGGACCCTTTCCTTGCAATGTCAGGAATCTGTATCACAGAATTATGTCATATTGTGAGAAACAGCCACTGAAATCAACTGCGGGTGATAAAAGTGAAACCAGCTAGCCTAAATTCATGAGAAATTCATTCCAGGGGCACAGATTATATGAAATGGATCCTTATCTCAGCTGTGTTTGCAACATATGAATGCTCTAAAAGAGCCATCCTATTGCCTCCCACGCCTGCCACGTTATGCAAGGGTGGCTTTTCTCACGTGCTGTGGGGCTCCCAAAGCGCCCACGCTCTGCTGCCGGGAGCCCCGGGGTGGGGTAATCTCCAAATACCGGGCACTGACTGCTCTGCACAGTAAAATCGGGAGGCCAGGCTGAAGCAAGGTGTTGTTTATGTGTTTCTCATTGTTTTCTCAAGGGAGAGGCACTTTTATTCACTAGGAGCAGGAAGGCAATGAGGCACAGAGGGATATATGGGTCCGGCTGCATGTGGTGTTACACACTGGCCATGCAGCAGCCACAGACCATCGCAGCAGATCTGCGTGTGTATGTGCTTGGGACTGGCAGCGGAAAATCCAGGTACGTGCTCTTTAGATTATAATCTGAATGTTCTCCTTTCCATTACACCAACCTCTCTATCACTGCTGGCTCCCTGAAGCAAGGCAAATGAGGATATAATAAAGTTCAAGTGATATCAGCTATTGTTTTCTAACTCGTAATTTCCCAGGACTTCTGCAAGCTTCTCCCATCCCAGGTGAAACTCAGTAATTAAGACCGACCTTTGAAAGCTCCCACTTACAATCGTATCTGCTGGTTCTGCTTAATTTGCTCCCTTGTCTTACATATAAAACTGTGAATAATTGCTGCAGTTTATTGAAGTGGATTGTTTCAGAGCACTGAGATAATTTAGTTTCAATGTATCCGACAGTACGTAATAGGTATGAGTATTTTGAGCAGGTCATGCTAATGAAAAATGAGTGGGGAGTCGTGTATCTGACTGTTCCTATTTTGTACCAGTGTCAGTTGGTTCTAGGGACAGCAGGTTTACAGGATGACACCAGCTGGGAATCCTGCACATCAGGCAGGTCTCTGTCTGGGAAAAAATGTAGGCTAGTGATAGAAGTATCCAAACCATAGCTCTTACAAATGAGCTGAGACTAAAAAGATCATTAGAGGCTTTTAAAAATTAGATTTCGGGGTTTAAATATGTTTTGTAACTGGTTCTTTGTTACATCTTCATGAGCAGAATGCACTTGTTTCATATTCAGATGGAGGGGTTTTGTTGCTTGTTTTTTCTCCTAAAACATAAATACTAGAAACTGACTGCTGCCTCTGACAAAAGTAGAGATTTTTACAAAATTATACAAAGGAAAACTAAACAAGTGAACTTGGATCTGTGGGACTGCTAATAAAATTGAATGAGTTGGCAATGTTGTGCTCTTCCTTCTGCACTCTGAAACAAGCTCTAAGGCCTGAACTTTTGATCTTGTAATCAAAAATACCAAGATATGAGCATATTTAATTACCAATTCTGTTTTGCTTTCAAACCTGAAATGCACCATATAATCAAGTTAAATATAAAGGACAATTAACTGAAGGAACACAATGTAGATGGCTTCACTTGAGGCTAAAAGCAAGGCTTGGGAAGAGGGCTGTGGAGGGTTTAGGGGTTTGGATGTCGAGGTTTCTTTTCGTGCGTTGGTCCGTGCACAAGAGTGGGGACTCAGGCTGGAGCAAGGTGTAGGATCCTATCCCGACACAGGACTGCAAAGCTGGCCAGGAAAACAGCACCCACCCCTATCTCCCAAAACATGCACCCTGAGGGAGCATGAAGCCCCGAGTGCACCAGATAAATCAAATCTCACAATTCACGAGGATCAAGAACTGGAGGCTTTTCTACTGGTTTTATATCCTGGATGATTTATGATTTAATTTAAACACATAGTTTCCAGCTGTTTCTTTTTGCAGGCAATCACCTAGGCTACATTAACCCGATGGTGATGTACTGGTCCCAGGGAGCCCTGGAGAGAGACTACAGCACTCAGAGGTGTGAACTTTCCCCATTTATCTTGATGGGGTGTGCACAGCCTCGCCAGGGAAGCAGGTCCAAGCATGTTAACCCCTTCACTTCCAGCCTCCACCGTGGAAAGGGCTGGTGAGAATCACAGAATCTCCCGAGCTGGAAGGGACCCACAAGGATCACCGCGGACAACCCCAAGAATCCCATGTGCTTGAGAACATTGTCCAAATGCTTCTCTAACTCTGGCAGGCTTGGGGCCATACCACTTCCCTGGGTTGTACAGTGGTGTGTCCTGTACAAGCTTTCCTCTTTTTTGGGAGAGCCTCCCGTGTCCCAAGGAATGCCAGCATGGAAGGGGATGAGGGAGGTTCAGCCTCCTGGACTCTGGTGCTGCAGGTTATAGGTTTGGAGATCAGAAGGTTTTTTATCATACAGCTCATTGCAACAGCTGGGGCCAAACAGGTGTTACAGTTTAATGTGTTTTGAACAAGCTGTATATTTCCCTGCCTCTTGCATTCTAACAGCAGAGCAGGGGCTCCCTGCAGGCTCCAGGATAACCCTATGGAAGACTGGGGACAAAAGGGATCACACAGAATAGCTGGGTTTAGGAGGCAGCTCCGGAGAACACCTAGTCCGGCCCACTGCTAAAGCAGGCTCACCTACAGCAGGTTGCACAGGATTGTGTCCAGGTGAGTTTCGAATGGCTCCAGAGGAGGAGACTCCGTGTAGCAGATGGGAATCAATTCCTGGGAGAGACAGCTCACTCTGGCTCCAGCACGGCTGTCTCAGCTGCAGGTTTCCTCCATGGCATGAGCAGTGTTTGACAGCAGAGCACAAGGCTTTGCTTGTCACTAATGGCTCTGGCACTGCTGCCATGGGAGTGGTCGTTGTCAGGACCTGAGGTACCAAACTGGGAAGCTCCCTGTTCCTTCGGGGCTCTCCCATCTGGCTGTCAGCAGGCTCCTGCAGGCAGCACAGCGCTGAGCCTCTCGTGTGCCGGTTTCGGGGGCTCTGCTTTGCAACCAGACGTGCTTGCAAACGCCTGTGAAGGTGGCAGCTGCTGGAAGGGGCCGTGCTGCCTACCCCTGCGCAGGGCTGGCTGCAGCTGCAGCGTGCTGGAGAGGTGGTGGCAGGTCCCTTTCTTGTGGCAGGCACAGCCACCTGAGCAGGGCTTCTCGGGGAGACAAAGATGTGAGATTCAAAGTGAGATTGCTGCTTCAAAGAAGCAGCTTTTAGGAATTGCTAATGTTGGAAGCGGGAGGTGCCAGCCCGCTCCCAGGCTGTCCCAAAAGACACAGCCCTGTAGCCCTGGATGGCAGCAAGGAGGGGCTCAAACCCAGAGCAAAGCCCGCTTTCACCTCATTCTTGTGAGCCAGGGACATACACCTCTTCCCGGTGTCTGAAACAGCCCTTTCATTATGTTTGTATTTAAAAATCTAACAGTGACTAAAGCAGTTTGCATAATAAACAGCTCCAGAGCCAGAAATATTTGCCTGCTCTCGGTAAAAAAAGGAAGTCCTCAGATCCTCTTCTGAAGACGGTAAGAAAGTGACAGAGTTTTCCCTTTGCAGGATATAAATATGCAGTGCAAATAGGTGGCTGCTGTCACTGCTTACATTTTGATGTATCTCTTCAGATAGCCTGGCAGCGCCAGGTTATTTTAGTGTCAAATCAAAGCTCTGGTTGTGTAAAGAAGCTGAGGAAAGGTACAGTCTGTGTTGCAGCAGAGGATGGAAGCTCCAAGAAGACTGGAGGCAGTCCTGTGAGACACGTACCAGCCATGCATACTAAACCTGCCATTTAGTACACCGACAAGAAAACCCGTTTATAAGAGCTGCTGCGGAACAGAAATAAATGTCTTCAGATTTGGATTGGGGAAGGAGGGGTGTTTTTCTAGGCAGGCACATGCTTCATTATCACATCTGCTAGAAGAAAATAAAGCTTTGGCCCCCTTTTACCCTCCATTTCCTTGTAGGAGAAAGAAATTAAAGAGCCTGCTTATGCCAGAAGAAAAACCTTGCGGGCTGATCCCTTTTTAATGCTCTCGTATGCAATGCACCAGTGCTGTCCTTGACTTAAACGAGTCAAGTGAGCCCAAACCTGCCTGATCTGCATCCCCCCTTAGCATCACCCTTATCATCTCCCCGTGGTTCCGGCGGCCTCCACACTCCAGCCTGGTGCGGTGGCGTACAGAGATTGATAGCAAGGGGTCAGCCACACAGATAACAGAGACTGATAACGAGGGGTCTGTGGGACAGGTGTGCACACCCCCGCTCGCCTCCTCTCCCTTGGAAACGCTCACATTGCCCAGGAGCTGGTGCCTGTGGAGGGGTCTGGCGCGGTGGGACTTCACGGGAAGCCCCGAGAGCCCCCGAGCCCGTCCCGCCCAGGGGCTGCGAGGCCGGGCGGGGTGCGGGGTGTCACTGCGGGGTGTCACTGCGGGGTGTCACTGCGGGGTTGTCGCGGGGAGGCCGCGGCAGCAGCTCCGCCCAAGCCGCCCCCCC
>NW_008236180.1:1023696-1036259 GCF_000691975.1 Corvus brachyrhynchos
GCGGGGGGGAGAGGGGGAGGGGGCGGCTGCCGCGCTCCCCCGGCTCGCTCCCCACTGGGGGGCTCGGGGAGGGTCTCCCCATGAGCTGTGTGGGGGCCTGGGGGCGCTTCACCCGCTCTCCCATCACCTTCCGCATCGCGCTGGGCTTTTCCCATTTGGTATTTAATTCCCCTAAAAATGAGGGTGTGGGCGGGGGTGGGGGTCCCCCAGAGCGCCGCGGGCCCGGGCGTGCTGACGGTGTGTCCCTGTGTGCTCTCCCCGCAGATCGAGGCGGATTTCCGAGCGAACGGTGAGTGCGGCCCCGGCGCGCCCCTCGCACAGACATGGCGTCCCAGAGACTAAGTCCCGGCTCCGCGCTCACCGGCCCCATTGTTCCCATCGAGCTGCCAAAAGCGCCCCTTTCCCGCCGGGATCGATCCCCCCCGACCCCCGCCGCCCCGAGTAGGGGCACCGCAGGACCGCGATCAGAGCTCTGTGGCTTTTCTCTCCTTCTCCTCCTCCCCGAGCTGCCGCCGAGCCGCCTCTGCAGAGGCACCGGGCCGCCATCCCCGGCACCAGCCCCTTGTAACCGAGCGGAAAGCAAAGTTTTTAGCTAAAAAAAAAAAATTTAAAAATCCCAAGTCGCCCTTTATTTTTTTTTTTTATCGCAGGCTCCCTCCCCCCACTGCTCCCCGTCTCTGTTCCATTGAGGGAATCCCTCCCTTCCCCTAAAATGAAAGGTGATTGCAACATGTTGCTTTTTAAAAGAAGCTGCTGCATCCATTTTAAGATCAGTCTTATTTCCTTCCTTGCTGTTTAAATGATGTAACTTTACCTTGTTGGGTGGGTTTTTTTAAAATTAAAATACAAACCTACTTTAAAAAAACCCAACAGACCACAGTGTAGACAATTCCAGAAAGGTAGACAGCATCACTTCAGGGACTTCGCAAGCTAACTTCATTTTGTTCAGAAACATTTACAGGAGTCCTGTAGTTTAATATATATATACATACATTTATATGTAGTTTTTTATATATGTATATATTTATATATGAATATATACGCTTATCTGTCTATGTTTGTATTCCTGTATACATACAGACATACAATATTATCTTTTCTAATCAGTCTGATGACTCCTAACTTTTTCTGATAATTTATTCATTTTCATAGGAAGCAAGCTAATTGCAAGCCTGCCCCATTTGATAGGTGTCACATTGAAGGGCTTAAGTAGGGTGAAGGGGAGTTGAGGACATACAACCAACCTTTGTGTGTGTGTATTACTGTCACTGTTTGGGATGTGTGAGGAGCTCTGAGCTGTCCTCTGATTGCCGAGGTGGTAGAGGACAAAAAAGGTGGTTGAAAATATCTGCTTGACTTATAGTTACACTGATTTTTAGAATGCTTTTCTGGATGATGTCCACGTGCCTGGTTGCTTTGTAAGGCTATTGTGTGTAAATATTTACAGATCTACGCTTTTGAGCACCTTTCTTTCTGTCAGTTCATTGGAATGTGATCGTGTGTGTGCAGCAGGAGCAGACAGTATCAAATATGCAGGCTTTGAACTCTTTATTTCCATTCTGAATTTATAGTAGGGCTCTATGAATAATTCTTATTGGGAAAAACGGGTGCCATGGATTTCCAAGAAGTACGAATGTAACTCTTGAAGCAATTTAAATATAAGCTTATATAGGAATGCTTGTAGCCTTCTTCTGCTGTAAAATACTTGCTTCATCTAAGGATCATTTTTATTTAGGGAAAAACACTCCCTGGTAAGCTGTAGTTACTTAGTATACTGTTGTACATAGCGGAAGTGATGTATATTTGACCTTTTCACTCCAGCTTCCAGTGAACCTTTTAGAGGGGGTTTTCTCCTCGATTGCGATCATGTGCTGTTTTATCCTTCTAAGAGTTCTAGTCATACAGCTCTTAAAACTCCTGTGGTTTTTATTTCTGCCATGTGTTGGAGGAATTCAATACAGAAATTCAAAGTAAGACACCTTGATGGAAAAACTGAATTCCTGGTAAATTGGGTGCACCCAACAAATCCATACCAGTGTAGGTATCAGCACCCTTTCCCTCCTATTGTAATTATTTATGGCAGTCGTGTAACATCATTGTTGCTGATCAGAGGCCCCTAAACCCCAAAACCCTTTTCAGCACTGGAAGGTATGTGTAACCCTGTTAGTCTTGCTAAGGGAATAATGCTGAATCGACACTGCCTGCTCTGACCTTGTGACCACCCCTGATCTCCCTGAAAACCTGTCACCTCTGCTTGCTCTGAGTCTTGTTTCCTCTGCACAGGAGTTCTTTGCACTCGTGTGTCAGGAATTTTCACGCGCAAATCTGAGAACAGTGGTTCTTGTTCAGGCAGAGCACTGATGTTCTTGCTCTTATTTTCTTGTTTTGATGCTATTTAGTGGCAAAGATTAGGAGTAGGTGGTAGGAATCTCAAGTGCTGGGTTTTTTCCCCCCAGATATTTAGAACTGGTTTGTTCTTTGATTATTGTCAGGCAGTGCTAAACAGTAGAGCCAAACTCTCCTTTCAGGCCTCCTGTACTTCACATTTGGGGGAAGGGAAGTTTTCTGGGGGCTGGTACTGACTCATTCTAAATGTTGAGTGTAGCAGCAGTAAACATTTTTGTTAATAAAGAATGTTTTGGGTGACTTTTGGCTAGTGTATCAGTAATAGGGCAGCTTAAGCACTTCGAAGCTTCCTGTTGTTATTAATGTTCCTATCTGGGTCAGTGGACACACTACCTCGGGTTGTGGTCACACAAGTTGTTGCAGCTGCAATAGGTTGGGTGGATCTGCCCATTGCAGGTCACCACGGTGCAGCCTGGTTGTAGCTGGGAGCCTGGATCTGGTTACACACCCGTTTCATTGATAGCAGGGTAGTGTTGGGTATGAGAGAGGGTGCCAGCAGTAAATATGTGTTCCTGGCTATTTCTTGTCATTAAATAGCCAGATCACTCTAAGCAAGAGTGTCCTGGGCAAATTCCAACTTGACTAATTGCATTCCATCTCAATATCCAGGTTCTTCCTCCTGCTTGGCTGTAGTGGGTATTTTTTTCACCTTAGCTGTATTTTTAGTATCCGTACGCATTGCAAAGAATTTTCCATGTTCAGTCCTAGCAGTGCCTGTTTGCAGACCATGCTGAGAGCGGTACTGTGCTGAACCAGCAAGCCTTTTCTGCAAGTAACATCCTTGCAGTCTTCAGCATTCAGAAGGGAAATGGAGCCTAAAACTGTTGTTTCCAACTACAGCTTGGATGCTGAAAATGTCCCCACCTCCACAGTTTGGATTCTATTGAGTTTTGCCTTTAAGAGCTTTGTTACTCAGGTTGGATGTAACAACCTCTTACTACTGAGGATAAATGTTGAGACTAAAAGCAATTTATCTTGACTTTCAGCTCTCCCATTGTGTTTGCAGAGTGCAGTAGATAAAAATTACTTTTGTTTGCAAAATAATCAAATTGCATTCCAAAGCTACTAAATTCCGCTAACTGCTATTAGTGCCTTGGCTGTTCAGCAGCTTGTGATCAGAACTTGTGTAAAATCCAGAACTGCTCAGTGTGGAGACTGAGGACATCACCCCAAGCAGTGCTTTTTGCCTCCAGTTGATTTGGCCAGTAATGTTAAGATGCAGTTTGAGGTCAAGTATCACTGGAGTAACCATTACAGTGCATTAAGAGGAGTCAAGTGTGAATTTGTCCAGCGTCACAGAGGTGGCTTCTGGAATTCAAACATGTTTGAAGGAGGGGCTTGCTTTAACAGTGAGTATTTTTTGGGGGGAAGAAAACCGAAGCCCTTACTGCTGCAGCATCTTATCAGGAGCTGGCAGGTTCCTGTGGCCTGTTGGCCTGTTGTGTTCCTATGTTGGCCCAAGCGCTCATGGGGCATCTGTGTATTTATCAGGCTGGCACCATGAAGGAATGAGCAAGAGGGAAATTCAAATTAAATAACAGGAGTGCTGAACCAAATGCCTTACAAGTTAAGGAATTTCAGCACGTTTTGTGTTTTGCATTAAGTTCATGTTTCATGTATGACAGAGCTGTGCAATAAGAGGTGTGGGTGATTTAAATGCTAACAAACTGTAGAGCAACATAGCAGAGATCTTTAGGATTTCTCAGTGGTTGTGAAACAGTCTGTTGGAGACCAGATTTGTGCTTCCTTGCTGCTGCCTTTCCTGGCGCCTTCTGGATGGGTGAGAGTTTTTTTGAAGGAGAGCAGGGCCACTTCTGGCATAGGGCTGTGTGTACCTTAGCACTGCTGTTAGACCCACTGTGCTAAACAAACTGCACGGATTTAGGAAGTGTGAAGGCACTGCCTGTGGTCTGTTTGTGTATGTGACATGTCAGGGAGAAGCTCTCTTTTAAGTTCCCTGGGAGCACGTCTCATGCATGCTTTAAATGTCAAATGTTTGGCAAGGGATCCAAAGTACAAAAGGTAGTTAATGGTGTTTAGGTGCAGATTGATACCTCTGCTGAAAATTTCCTCTGCCTTTCCTGTGATACATGGAGAGGAGAATCCAGAAGAATGTAGCTTGTTCTTTCCTTGCATCTCTCCCTGCCTTTGCTTCAGACTGCAGTGCTGGTGGTGAGCCTGCATTGTGGGAAGTGCTGCCCACAGCCTCAGAACAATGCTCGGGTAGTTTTAAGTCTGCAACCACTTAGTTTTTTATTTCAGAAGTATTTTACATAAGACGCCAATCCCTGCAAAATTTCTTAATTTTGTTCTTGCACTGATTTTCAATATGTTCGCAGCAATCTCTCTCAGGGCTTGTTAGGATATAACAGTGTAGCTTCACTGTAGGAATCTTCAGATTGTCATAGGTGACAGTACTCTGAAGTAAATTGATCATTCATTACACTTCTCAGAAATGTAAATAAACGTGCTGTTGGTAAGCTGCTCTTCACTATCATGGGCTACATAAGTTGGTTGCATCTATTTTCCCCAGCAGAAGCCTCTGAAGGGTTTTGCTAGAGAGACCTTGAGCTCTGTTGTGTTAATTGTTCTGACACATTCAGCATTTAGGTTAAAACTTAATGGGTGTCTGGTGGGAGTGGGGAGTTGAATGCATGTTTGGGAGCTGCAGCCAACTTGTGTTTTTGTTAAAACTCAGCAGAATTACTTAAATGTGCTGGAAGATGTGTTTCAGGGGTTAATGGCCCGTGTGTTTCTATCTCTTAGCAGGTTTTCTTAAAATGTTTTTCCTTTTACTCCAGTGTTAAGCACTCTCTGTTATTAATGTGTTATCAGGGCTTCTTTGTTTACTTTGTAAAACATGAAAAATTTTGAACCAGGGGACCAGTGTAAAAGTGTGCCTTTTTTTACATGGCTTCGTGTAAATTAGACACACAGCTCATAAATGTGATCAAGCACAAATCAGATCTAATTTCATTTACAACTGTGACTTCAGATATTCGTTAGATAGTTCATTGAATTCCAACCTCCTGAGTTGCACTGTCAGCAGAAACTGCAATAATATGTAATTATAGCAAGTACTTAACATCTCATTGACTCAAATTCCTCTGTTAATGATTTCACTGGATTCCTGTTGAAGTAATACCTGCTGAAGTAGCACAAGCCACTGCCCTATTAGAGGGAGGCTCCAGGTCAGATTCTTCCTAGTGCTGTAAATTGCTGTAGTTCTGCTAAAATCAGTGGAGCACTGACAGTGTATCTGCTTTTTTGTTACGGGACTGCAGGGATGGGGTTTAATATCACAGTGACTATTTAAGAGAAATACAATTTAACCTAGGAAATCAGTGCAGATTTTTTTTTTCCTGTGGCTTTTCAAGATGGGACAGTTTCTCTTTCAAGTCTGCTTGAGCTGGTTGTGCTGATACAGTTTCTCCTATCCTTGTAGGACGTGTAGTCATTCACAAATATTTATTGCCTTATTAAATTGAATTGGTTTTGTGGCTGCCAGTTTTATAAATACTGCTCCACATTTTATAGAAAACCTCACACTCCAAAACATGGGAGCAAAATCTGTTTAGTGTTATGTGTTCTGCTTCTGCCTGGGTTTTTGAAGGTCTGTGTCTTAGCTTTCCAAATCTGAGAGAGGATTTTCAATGTAGAAATCAGCGTTTACCACCTTGCTGTCCTGGGACTGTCCCTTTTGGCAGAGCATATGACAGATCTGCCTGTACCTTCTCCCTGCAGGACTCTCTGTTCTGAGCTGTTCAGCGCTGTCAGCATTTAAATAGGGCTCATCTTTAGATTTCAGAATGGTTCCTCCTGTGAAGGGAACGGGAGAAGGGTATGGGCTTGCTGTGGTTTCAGCAGCGAGTTTGCTGCTGTCCTGCTCTTCTGAAAAAAAGCAGTAGAAAATAAATTTAAAACCCAGTTCATTGCTGCAGTAGGATTACTTCTTTTAAACAGTGTTCCTAGTTACTGCTTACTCTTAGTCCTTACTCCACCTGTAACTGCCTGCTCCAGGGAGCTCCTCTGCGTGTGCTCTGGTGGCTTCCACTGTCCATCACTAGCTGAACACTGGAATTACTACAGCGTGGAAGTGCTTTTCCAGGCAGAGCAGAGAGAGCCTTTTCTGCTGCAGGATCCTGCTATTTCCTAGCTCAGCTGAACACGTTGTAGTAGTGGTTTCCCGGTGTGTATGAGACTACAGTATTTTTAGCACAGCGTTTGTTCAAAATGTCCTGGCTGACATAAATGCTAAATAGTTCCAGTGGTTTATAGTTGGAAATATTTTCATCTTGAATGCTAGCTTTTTAAACTAATGATCTTAGTCAACTGCAGTAATATCTTGTGGTGTCACAGCAAGAGTTAGGACATTGGGAAGGTGATGTGAAAAGAAATGGTGGAGTTAATTTTGGATTCTTGTGACCTGCATGGTAGAAGGAGGATTAGAAAATTTTTTTGGCTTCAGAAATATGAGCATACCTGCATGTTTTCAAGTGGAAATTTGGTTTCTAAATTTGACTTCTGTAGCTGCTCAGCTGATGGACAAGTGAGAGCTCCAGAGTTGAGAATGAAAGCAGAGAATATGGAACTGTAGTCAGTCTTCCTGAAATTTGTTCTTTTGTAACACATACTTAGCATCAACAATTCTCAGACTTCTTTAAGATGAACGTAGGACTTTTTAAATCCCTGTCTGTGTCAGCAGGAGCGGTGGCAGGAAATACAGTTTTGTGCCAATAATCTGGGAGATCCTCCAACACAACTGGTGGAGATCAGACTTGATGCTTTTGGGGATGTGGGAGACCTTGGCAATTAGTTCTCTATTAATATTAATGACAGAGATGGAGTTATGTAATGAGGGAAGATGAGTAGGAGAGGGACAGTGGTTCAAATGAGAATTGCCTCACAAATTTTCTAGTGCTGTCACAGAGTTCTGGTGATGCTTTCCATCATGTCAAGGCCTGTTTCTGTGCTAGAATAAAATACTCTACAGGTGCTTCACCCTGGGGAAGTTCCCCTTGTTTCATGGCTGTTGCTTGAATCTCAGCAGCTTCTCTTGAAGGTGGTTGCAGCAGTAGTTCAGTTTGGACTAATGGCTTGCACTGACAGCTGCTCTGTGTTTGAGATCTGCCTGTTCCCAGTATGAAGGAGTCCCAAGGACGGACAGCAGCGAGCATGCCTTACTCCTGTCTTGGGAAGTTCTGGAGATGGGGGCTGGAAAACGTCTGAAATGCTTATCTTGATGGGATGGGGGCAGTGCAGGCTCACTGGAGGCACAGCAGGAAAGTTGGTTTAGGTGCTTGTCACTCAGCCTCAGCAGACAGTGTCTTCTTGAGGAAAAACCCCCTGCATCTCCACCTGAAGTACTTACATCCCTTTCTAAGTTTGAAGGTGGTGACTTCTGAAATTGGGATGATGGCAGGATAAAGAGGGACAGCATCAGACTGTTGGGAAATGGTTTTAATTGGAGGCTCCAGTCTCAAAGAGACAAAAGTTGCTTCCCACAGAGCTTCCGATCGGTAGATGGTTTTGGATTCCTTATCGATATTTTTTGACGTGAGTGTATTTGTTCATGTTCACAAGCTTGCCATATGCTTTGTGCAGTTGTGAGCTGTGTGGGTGTCCCTGTATGTATTTTTATCTTATACCTTCGTCAGAGAAGGAGCTTTTTAGGGAGTGCTAGCAAGACAATGGCTTCCTTCTCTATCAGTATTGCAGAGTGCTGAGCCTCATGGTGCCCACCTAAAGATGGAGATTTTCCTTCATCATTCTGCCCAGCATAGACATGTTACAGACAGATGGACATTCATGGAATTCAGCTCTGCAGCAGAGTAGTGCTGCAGCTGCCTGGATCTTTCCATGACAGGAGAGAGATTGATTTCTGCCTCAGGAAAGCTTGGAGTGTACTTGTAACTTCACTAAAATTTTTTGATCAGTCTGTGTAACTCATCTCCAGCTGTGTCCATTAAACACATGTTCCATGATGGGGACGTGCTAGTGTCCTGGTTTTGGCTGGGATAGAGTTAAGCTTCTTCATAGTAGCTGGTACAGTGCTGTGCTCTCGGATTTAGTTGAGAATAATGTTGATACCACACTGATGTTTCAGTTGTTTGGACGCCTAGCTAAGTGCCTGCTAGGTCTCATCAGCTGCAGTGTACAGCTGACAGTCTTTTCACACACACAGCATTCAGCACATAGTGCAGCTTTATTTGGGGGAGAAATACTCTTACATTCTCAATGAAGGCATGGTTCTGGTTCTTCAAGATGTCCATTTTTCTTCCATAATGCTATCTTTCAATGATTTTCTAAAAATAAGACCCTGGTGGCTTTTATTCCTTATTGCTCATTTTGTAATCCCAGTCACTGATTTGTGTAGTGTTACTAATTTTTGCAGCAAGCATCCAGGACCTCAGTAGTTGAGTATTTTGCTGTGTTTAAGAATAAATCATAAGAAGAAATTAAATACGAGGTCTGATGTTGAACATGCATAAGTTGCATACAGCTCTTCTGTCTGAAACTCACTGTTTGGCTGCTCTGAAATAAGTTTTACCAAATGCTTTGGAATTTCTAAAGTGTTGGGATTACTCCACTACTCAGTGTATGCGGCAGGAAATTGGAAGTTGTCTTGTTTCCATCCAAATGTCTTGTCAGTTTGTTGCAGCTAGCTGTATGGCAGTGTCTAAATTGAATAATTTAAAGAATTTTTAGACACTGGCCAGAGATGTGGCTTCATAGTTAAAAAGTCAAGAAAATAATTCCTAGGAATGGAGCAATCCCCAAGTGCAGATAGCTTTTTAATTTTTTCCTGGCATTTGTCACATGCTCTGCTCTGTTGCCTAACACAGCTTCTGACACGAGAGCATGAACTTGTAGAGTGTTATCCAGAATATTTTTTCTTTCATTTGTCACTTCTGTACACATTTTTAATTGAACAACATTGCATCAGCTTTTCCTGTGCATGTAACATGGAATAGATGACCTGGGCTTCAGAGCCAGGGCAGTGTACTTTAGTTGAACTTTTTATTGATGGCAATATTTTACTACTCAAGGCTTATCCTGGTATTTGAACAAGGGCCAGATTGTCAAAACAGCTGCTCCTCTTCCTCTGAGGTTGCGCTTTCTTGTTTTGCAGAGGTGGCTTATAAAGACCCTTTAGGAGAGAAGACTCTTCAGTGTTTTTTTCCCCTTTGAACTACAGTGTCTGTTGCAGATTTTTCAGTATCTGGAGGTAGAGTTGAAAAATGTGATTTTCTAGCTAAAATGCGGAGATTTCTGGAGTTAGGGTTTAAACACAACTGGAACAGTTGTATTTTTGTGGTCTGTGAGCAGTTTTAGGAGGAGAAAAGTACAGGTGGTGCCAGGGCACAGAATTTGTTCCATACAGTCTCTTTGGAGATAACCAGGTGGGAAGGCTGTCTTCCTTCATCTGCTCTGCAATAGATGCAAGAGGATAGAGTTTGTGCTGTCCCTAGGGAGATTAGTAGCTGATAAGTTGGCAATTCTTATTCCAGCTTCTGGTTTGGGCCAGCTGTCGGCGTGTCTGGCGTGCTTGGTGCTCTGCTCAGGATGTGACGGTGAAGGGTTGAATGTGAAGAGAGACTCTCTTGAAGCTGAAGGCAGGAAGCACTGGGGAAGGACATTTTGTTACTCATGGATGCTATGTCTGGGTTTAAGGTCCTTTGTGCTGTACACTGTTATCCTGTCCTAAGGCCATATTGTTTAAATAGGCAGCACAGTGGGGGAAGAGGGAGTACTATGCTCTTCTCAGAGCTGGAGAAACCGGAACATAGTGGGAGTGATTTTTTCCAGCACTGAAATAGATATAAAGCTGTCTGGCTGGGACTGAGATTCAGTTCCATCTTGGACATTTGCTTCTGATTTTTAATTCCTTCTCCAGCTGAAGACTAAGGTGCATATCAAAGGGCAGCCCAAAAAAAAAAAAAAAAAAAAAAAGGAGCTAAGGAGCTTCTGCAGTTTTAGCATATTATTATATGCAAATCTCATCTCAGGATCTAAGGTGTGCATTTTTTTCTGTGGTACTACATTATTTTACAAATACTTATGATACAATACAAATTATACAAATTACAAATGTTGTGTGGAGGGTTCTGCAATTAGTGAAATCACTGGGTTTGCAATAGGGAGACAGTGGCTTCCTGGTTTGTGTGCAGGGTTCTGGTATCAGGTACGTCAATCTCTTGCACCATATAGGCCACCTTGCTATGAGTGTCTCCTAACTGAGCCTGGAGCAATAGGAAGAGCAAATTATGTCTTCTCCCAGTTTGTGAATGCTGGCAAGTGTGTGAGTAAGATCAGTTTTTGGAAAGATAAAATGGCTGGGATGGGCAGGTACTGGTTTAAACTTGCCTTAGGAAGGCACCTTACAAGTTAGACGAGCACTCTCCAGTTTAATCCAGCCTTTTGGGAAATGGGAAGCTGGAGCTCTTTGGAGATCCATGTGAAGGGGATGATTCATTGCAACACAAGCAGCGTGTACAAAATGGAGAGATGGAGTAGAGCTAGTGACGTACTCTGAGGTTTGTTCTCTAGAATTAATGACCACCAGATGGGGAATAAAAAGCTGCCTGCTTTTCTTCTGAGGACCGGGAATGTCATTGAGGCTGTTAAAATGTGCTGTATCTGTGGTAATGCTGCTTGTGCACAGCAAACCCTTTGATGTGTGGATCAGAGTTCGCTTTCCTTGCTGGTGTTTCCCCTCAACACTTGGGTTTTAGAATGGGTTTTGGCTGAAGATGAGATTCCTGGAGTGTGGTTTACAGTGCACCTCAGGGATACAGAACAAAAGTCTTTGAGTGCTTTCTGCAGTAGAAAAACTAAGGTGCAAGTTGTGTTCCAGTCTAAATGGCCAGACCCAGGGGCAGTAGGTTCATGTGGGCAGAAATGCAGTGCAAGAGATGAACTCATAACAACAGTGACCTTGATTAACTTCTGCAGTGTTGCCCAATCCCACTGTAGGTGTCATCTCCATCTAGCTTTGCAGTAAGCAAGGCACAAATCAGAGTCTGAATGTCAGTGCTGTTAACTCTGATACTTGCAAGTTGTCATCCTAGAAGTGTGTAGGTGTTTGGGTTGCTTCGTCTTGCTCCATCAGATGGGACATCTCTCCAGCTGTCCAGGATACCTTTGGACGTGAACGTGGAGAACATTTGCATTTTTCAAGAGCCTTTTACACTTTTGCAATCTCCTGTCCTCCTGCCTTCTTCCTACTCCAAAGCCTGGAAGACTGTCAGAGGAGCCATCATCTTGTCTGAGTCATGTTATCATAGCTGTGTATGTCACCTGCACTTCATTAGGGAACATAAGCAGGCTGTCCTTGAAATACCTGTTTTTATGAGTAGATAGAGTCTTCTAATTTAAAATATGCTGCTCTCTGGATTTTGGTAGCTGTCATGAACAATGTTTTTCTTTTGTCATCAAGTAGGCTTATTCAGCATCACCTGTATCGAAAGGAAGCTGCTTTCTGGGTTTTAGGCTGTTGTAATCGTATAGATATAAAAAGTACAGCTTGGCCCTTGATGCTCTGTGCTTGGCAGCTTTAGTTGTCAGCATGTGGTCTTGGGAGAGCGCAGCACGGTGTGGTTTAGTTTGCCCCAGTCTTTAGCTTGTCTTGCAGTAGATGGAGCCTGCAGCTTTCAATAAGATGGCTATCCCAGTAATTTAATTCTTAAATTGAATCCTGGGCACAAGGCAGAAGCAGTTGAATTGGCGAGTCCATCATTCTCTTGCTTCACAAAAGAAGGTGTAAAGCTGTTGTTCTGGAAGCACTGCGTTCTGTCTAACACATTTCCCCCCTTCCTTCCTGTCCTGCCTTGTTGTTGAGACTTCTGTCCATTGATGCATAATCGTCAGTTTATGGTTTTGCTCCACATCACTGTCAAAACATGAGCTTGTCTGTGCACAGCAAAACATGAATTTACATTTGAACCACAGCCTGAGTTAAAATACTCCTTCTCTGTGTTCATGAGTGGGCCTCTCCTGCAGCACTCATCCTGGGCAATATTTGCCTCTTTCAGGAATCTGATAGATTTTTCTTCAAAGCTGCCAGCGTTGTCTTTGCACACCAGCTGAATCTGGTCTGCGTGCACTTAGCAAGCTGAGTACCCTGGTGCTGACAGCAGGGATAGTGAGTTCAGCAG
>NW_008236180.1:1036331-1040010 GCF_000691975.1 Corvus brachyrhynchos
TCAGCAGGGGCTGCACTGCATCTCCCAGGAGTTAATCTGTGCTTGGGCTGTGCCCATCGCTCCTCAGTGTACTTGGTGAGAACAAGAAACGATGCTGACACCACGGCCACGTTTCTGAGGGATCGGGAGCTTTGCTAAGTCTTTGTGTACTGAAGTGAGGGTGTATTTTTAAATGGTTTCCTTTGTAGGGAATGAAGCTGTGGAGCATTGTTTTGTGAAATAAGTCCCCTGTAGCTGTATTTCACAATAACATGAAACAGTGTTCAAAACAGATGTGAGCCTCATTTATTAAGGGCAGAATTAATTTGGTTTTAATTTAAGTTTTTGTGGTTTTTACCCTTTTTTGTAAATACCCCATCCATTCACCCTAGCATGGGAGCCTCATGCTCAGATTCTAATCCAGAATAAGAAAACTTGAATTCCAAAGGGAATTTGTTAGTGTTTGGGTTTTTTTCTAAGGTGAATTTTTATACTGTCTTTTTGTGTGTATTAACATTTTAATCTCACCAGAGCTCTGGAATTAGTCTTTGGCAATTAGCTCCATAGGTAACCAGAGCCAAACAAGCCCTGACTTTACTTGTTTTTCCCCAATACTAAGAGAAGTATTTAGAAATGATTGTAGTACATCGACTACAAACAAGTATAATGGTAATTTTTATCATAGTAGCTTCAGAGGCTGGAAAAGTAAGTCTTTCCACTGGTTTTCAGTTCAAGAAAGATATAGTGTTCAGAAGGGCTTTCTTCTAAGCATCCATGAAGTTTAGTGCAGATTTGTGTCATTTCTAGGTTTGTCACAGATCTGTTATTTCTGGTTCTGAAGGTGGAGCCATTTGCTTGCTCAGTTCCTCATCCTGTAAGCTCAAGCTCTTTCTTAAATCTTAACTGTCTCCTCCCCATCACTGCCAGGTATTCAGATAGACTCTGTAGGTGGTGTGGTTAGCACTTTGTAACTGCAGGTATGTGATTTCCCAGATCCTGTCATCTGAATGGGTTTAGTTACGTTCAGATCAAATTACTTGGGGAGATTGCTACGCCAAAAAGGCACAGACTTCAGTTGTCAGGCTTCTTTGTACACCAAGAGTCAGAAGATGTTTCCTTCCTGTAGGTCACTGCAGTTTTCCCTTGCACTTAATCCACCCAGAATTATCCTTGTACATCAGACATGCACGTAGTTCACAAAGCACCCTCTTACGGAACAAATTCTGGGCTTGACCTTAATGTAGACTTTACATAGTAGCAAAGTTAGATTTTTTTTTTTTAGCATATCATGCTTGGTCTTAGCAAATTATCTCCTTGTTTTACTTGTCTGTGCTTATAGCTTTCACTTAAAAAGGAAAATTGCAGTTTCTCTATCAGGATAGCTGTCTTACTGTGAAGTGTGACACGATTCCACTACTTGTCACAGAGACTGCAGTGACCGAAAATGTCTTGTTTTGTATTTTGATCTCAAGTAACTCATGCTCTAAAGTCTCTTATTGTGAAAACCTAATGCTGGACTGTTTCTCTGGTCGTAGATCATTTCTTCAGCAGAGACTACTGCGCTGCTCCGCCTCTTAGACGCACAAACATGCTCTTAGGAAACCAGGTTGAACTTACATTGTATCCAACAAATTTGGGGTATTTAGTCCGGCATTACAAGAAGAAAAGTATTCCTGTTACAAGCTGTTACTTAATTCTCGATTTTATTAAACCCTTTTTTCAGGAGTATCTTGATCTGCTGGAGCAGCTGCTTAGTTTTGAGAGTGGCATGTGAAGCTAAGTATCTCATGTTTGTAATTTTCAGAATAGGTTATTCACCGTTACTTTCTTCTGGTGTTAGGGCTACTTGTCATGTAGTTTTCCCCACTGATGGGCTCTGTTTAGTATTACACAGTCCATTAATGAAAGCAAAAGGCTCTAGGTTTTCATTGTTGGAGCCTTTTTACATCTGATAGGATCAAGTAAAAGGTGATCACAGGTTGCAGTTGTGACCACAGGAAAAGCGCAAGTTTTCCCTGGTCTGCTGGAGACGGGAGTACAGGAAATAGGATAATTGTTAGTTCAAAAATAACTTGGAACACTTTAAAACTTGCAGAATAATGTTCCTGAAATGCATGGAAACTCAGATTAAATGTATTTGGGTATTGCAGTTTCAGAAACTGCTGGGGCTGCTTTGCACTCCTGGGTAAAGCTGTACTTGCTCAGAGGAGAGTGAGCCTTGCTCTCTGCTGGATACCTGGATAGTGCTCTCATTCCCAGATGTGGTTTTGTCTAGCACAGGCTTGAAATACTTGGAAAATCAGGGTAGGAGGGAATGGTACAGCTGCTGCTCTGGGCTCTTTGTGTAGGAGCAAACTGCTAAATCAGCTGGAGTGGCTGCAGCTTCCACGCTGGTATTAGTCCTTCATGTAAAATTGATAATAAATTTTAATAGATGTAGTGATTTAATTTTGACTCCAGTAAGAATCATAATAACTTTTAAAAAAATGGTCTCAACATATATAAAACTGGCAGCCAAGAAACTTAAAAATATTTCATAGCCTTACAGCTGAATCATTCAGGCATAAATTATGAGATTGTAAACAGTTTTGATGTTCATCTTGTTTCCTTTGCCTATTTCTGCTGTCAGATAATCAAGTGGAAATAAATATTTCCTAATGCATTGGAATACCTCTGAAAATAAGCTATATAACTTGGGTACTCACTTTAGGTTATATTAAAGAGGAATAACACAGTCTTGAATCTTAATGGTCGCTTCTGTAGTGCTCATCCTTTTTCAAGCATGTTTCTACTTCTCTCACCAATCGACCTTTTAAAATTATATAAATAATATTAGGTTCCATGTTCAGAAAACATAAAAAGTAGAGAATGTGATTATGTTGCAGTAGTTGTAAAGCAGAAGCTCTGATATGATGGGGAGCCTTTAGCTAAGCACTTGGAGTTTGAAGTGTAGTGATAAATGAACTTGTGATGGCACTTTGCACCTGCAACCTATTCCCTTTGGTTTAAACAGCTGATTTAGTGACTGTGGTAGTGGAAGGCATTTGAAAGCTAAAAAGAGAAAACTGTTTCCACACCTTGTTATATATAGGTAAAGAAAGGACTGCTCTGAAAATTAAGGCACAAGGTAACCAGAATTGATTCAGTTCAGTTTTTAAGGACTATGCTTGCTTTCTTTTAGATGGGAAACAAATTACATAAATGTTTCCTCTCCTTCATGTCTTATTCAAGGCAGATTTGAGTTATTCATGGCGTGGTATCTGAAAATGTTGGTTGTGTGTTCCAAGAAGAGATGCCAGCTATTAGGTTTTTTTTTTTTAAAAAAAAAAAAAAAAAAAAAAAAGCAAACAAAACCCTACCAAAAAACCTTACCAAACTGATAATACATTGCATGGAGCTTTTTAATTGAAGAAGTTAGGAGTGTATCATGCATAATAATGTAGCCACAGCCTTTTATACTGTGTCAATAGGTTATGTTTTATATTCAGGTATCTGTAGTGGTGTGATGTAACAGTTGTCAACGAGGGAGATTTGGCCTGGATTTAACATAATAAATAGATTACAGCTGCATGAAGAGATTAAAATCAGTGACTTAAAGTAACATTTTGTAAATTGAAGACTTCCAGTTTAGTGCACCATATCTAGGAGCTGTACTTATTAAAATACTGCAATCATAGTCTTACTTTAAAGCTGCTCTGTC
>NW_008236180.1:1040043-1046487 GCF_000691975.1 Corvus brachyrhynchos
CTTTCCCTTCCTTCAGAAGACTCAGGAGTAAAGAAGTGCAGAAATCTCAACTGTCATTAAACATTTACCTTTTGCTTACTTTCTTGTGTGTTTTAGCTGGAATCAGATTTCTTATTGAATGCTAATTGTGGTAAAATCCACTTAAGACAGGGGAATTGCATTCCCTCCCTTGACTTGATAACGGGACTTGTGGCAAGGCAGACTCTGGTGATGAAATGCTTCTAGACACTGCTGGAATTGGCCTCTTGTGGGTGAGTGATCAATTAACTCACCCACAATGGGGGCAGAGGTGAAATCAGACATGAAATCAGAAATCCGTTCAGTGCAGCCCTACACTTTAAAGGAATCATTGTAGATAGGATGAAAAAAAGCCCCAAAACAAAACCCAGCCAAAAAACCCAGCTGGGATCAGTGTGGCAGTTGCTTCTACAGAGGAACCAGCTTAAGTGTAATAAAAGTAAGTTCTTGGTCTTCTGAAACAAACTTCTTCTAAGATTTTGGCTATGCTACTCCATTCAGTTCAGCTTAATAGGAATGATACTAAACAAGTAGTAGGAGAATAATCTGATTCCAGTGCATAAAGCAAGTGGTACTGCTTGGCAGAGGTGATTTAAATCTTCTGCCAGCCACTTTTTTTTGTGTTGTGCATTCAATTTACACTCTAAAACCAAGCATTGCAGAGGCTTGTTCCCAAGGGTGCTGCCTCTGAAGTCTTTCCTCCCTACAGCAAGCAGAAGACCAGCACTGGCCAAAGCCACACGGAGTTGTCAAGGGATGGTTAATAAAAGGCTTTGAGCAAATGCCATTAGAGCCTCTCCCTGAGGACGCTGAGCGTGTACCACTCCCATGTGTATAAACTGTGTGATCGTGGCTGCTGACACAGGCTGGCCATCCACTGCTGCAGCAGAGGCAGTTCAATGTGACTGTGGTTTTTTTTCCCCCTGATTTGTTAAATTTTTCCTTGGGGAGAGCTCTTGTTCTGGATTAAACCCAGGAGAGTCAAACACACCAGCCCTGTCCTTGTGTGGTGTCAGTGTGAATACAGGCTCTGTGTGAGCTGCTCCTGGGACATCACTCTTGTGCTGAGGACGTGTCAGGATTTCAGGTAGTCTTTACAAGAAATTCTTTTCCATGAGTCCAAGTACAGTAGTGATTTACACAGCCAGCGAGAGAAAATGTTTTTCTAGTTGACATCATCGCAGGGTAATTACTCTTGACAACACAGCAGTCTTCTTGTTATCTACTACGGTTTTTAAACTTATGCCTCAAAGTAATGTCACCCTCTTTTTTAAATGTGGCTGAAGTCTCTGTTATCATCTGTAAGGACTAGGAATTGTAGTTGTTTGCCCCTGTTTTCCCCTGGTTCACCTTGTAAGTTTGCGTGCAGTAATCAGCTGTTGCCTTTGCATCACAAATTGTGCTGTTTGCACCTTTCCAGTCTAATGATGGTATAAAGAGCATTTGGAGGCGGAAGGAGCTTGTGCTGGGGGCACTGACTCAGTCTGTGGATGGTGTACAGAACATGAAGTTCTCTTGTCTGCAGTGTGAAGTTGTGACAGATTGCACCAAAAGATTCTCTTTGCTCTTGACCCAGTCTGTTGAAGTAACTCTCAGGGCTGTTCCTGGGGCAGTTCTTTGCCAAAAATCTCCCAAAGGTGATTCAGCTCTCACCTACCTGTGTCTCCAATGAGGCAGCAGCACTGTCACTGCATGCCTTACTGGAGGTCTGGGCTTGATTCTTGTGCTGGAGCTGAGCACAGGCTGAGGTTTTCTGAGCTCAGAAGCAACCAAAGAGTTAAAGTGCCTCTGGTGTACATGCACTTGGTGTTTCAGTCCACCTGGCTTGCACATGAGAAGGGATTGATGAAGAGTAATGTGTTGTCCCAAAAACTCTGCAGCCCAAATGGTTAGCCAAGAGCTCATAAAGGAAGATTCTTGCTAACCAGAAAAATAAGGGTTAATAAAATAAGGGGTTTGCTTTAGATAACGTTGAAGTAAGGGACAGGTTATCTCCTGCAGTCCCTGATAGCTCCGAAGTCTAAACAGGGCTGTAAATGTTGGGATTGCCCTGTTTGCTCGCCTTCTGCCCTGGTTCTCCAGAGGCAAGTGCCCCTGGTTCTTTCTCCTCAGCAACTCGTGGGTGACCCTGGGCAGTTCGTTTTGTCTCTGTCTCCGGCACATACGTCCCTCGGTGCGGTGGGTACATCCCTCCCTTTGTCTCTTCCTGAGAAAAGATTTTGTGTGACAGCACCGCGTGACAGTTTGTGCACTAAGCTGTGGATCTGTGCTAAAGGTTGGTGTCTTTCTGACTGTGAAAATAGGATTAGTCCCCCTTGCATTATCTATTTGAATGCCCTGAAATTTTACCTTCTTTCATAATTTTAAGCTAGTTTTACACCCCTGGATGCCAGACTGGTTTGTGAACAATTGTCCAGGCTTTCCTGGCGAGTCCATCTGTGCTGCCGTGCTGGTTATGTTAACTGTGTTTTGCACAATAGGGAAGAAACGGGGGAGAATTTACAAAAGCCTGAGATTAGATGGTGTAGTAAAAGTTTTTAGTATTAGTAGACCTAAAATCCGCAAGGAACCTGCTTTTAACAACTACTTTATCAAAACCTTTTCCTTCCCTGTCGATTTGTAACAGCTGTTTGTGCTCAGCCACAATCACTTTATATACCTGTAAGTCCTTTGGGATCCCAGTCCTGTATATTTGTGTATTAGCAAATGGGGATGCAGATAGAGCTACAATGAGTGTAAAGCTTTTGAAACCTGAGAGGTAACTGCAATCAGACTTGTTACTGCTAGATCCTTCTTGTTCTCTTTAGATCCCACTCTCGGCCTTGTCCCGGCCTCCTGATGTGCAAGAGTGTCAGCTGTGGCTGTTAAATTTTGAGGCAAAAGTGTGTCTTAGTTTTGCTTCTTTTTTAAAAGATGGACATGCAGTGCAGAGCTTTGTTTGTTCATGTGGTTGTAGACTCATAAAGCCATAGGAAAAAATTGCTGAAACTATTTCTAGCCCGGTAAGGAAAGGCAAGGAACTCCAGTTCTGAATGGAGGAGGCAATGGAAAATAAGTACTTCACTCATAAGAGTGTAGCCTTATAAGAATAAATACCACTAGGGACAAGAATGGGTTTGCTCTTGTTTCCTTAGGAGTCTACTCTGGACTCTCCTCTCTTCGTGCCAGCACAGCAGCATTTTAAGCTGTTCGCTGACGCTGGTCATTTCCCTGAAGTTTTAATTTGCTGTTCTGTTTTATTCTGCTTTGTTAGTGGAAACATACTAATGGGTTTCAGTCTCTGACTCTTATTTATACAATTACAGGAGAATGTTTTACATCTTGGGAATCCCTGGAAACACATGTTTCTGTTCACATGGAACTTTTTTGTTTTTGAATGCAAATAATGGATTGAAACTTCATTGTTGCCTCTCGGTTGGGAGCCCTTTGGCATGTGTAAGAAGCAACTATTAATTTAGCCTTTCTGTACTGATCAAACATGTATTTTCATGCTTTATAAGGCTTCCTTGGACTCGTTCCTTTTTGTAATATTGTCTCCTGCAATTTTACTTGCAGTGATTTTATGCATTTGTTGCACAGCAGCTAAGATCTGCTGTGGAGCAGGTGTATGTGAACGTGCCACCTCTTTGAGAAAAGGCCATGTAAAAGGTGCTGACAAGTCATTAAACTTGCTGCTTCTGTCTACACCATTAGTTGTTTTGTTGCAAAATGCCTGTAGTGTAGCAGTTTCTTAAGGTCAGCATCCCTGTATGCCACACAGCTATCTCAATTACTTAAGCATTAATTACCCACAGAGTATTAGCTATTTCCCCAGCAGGTGAAAAAATGAGGTGCACAGAAAATAAGCAATTAATCCAGTGTGGCTGAAAAAAAACTTGAAGAAGGGCTCAAAACGTGCACTAAGAGTGTCTGTCCTCTTTCTGAAGAGGCTCTTACAGCATGTCGTGCTTTACCTCCCAAGCCTCTGCAGTCTGGGTGAGACTGATGAAATGCCAGCAGTGACATTTGCTTCAGGTTAACTTCATGTCCCAGAGGCTCCAGTCACACAAAATAGGAGTTATCAGTCAGGTTTTTTTTCTGGCATCCTTAATGTCTCCCTGATAAGCTTTTAATATTTGGGGTGTATGGACAAGTGTACACCCCAGTTTGCTTTGTCCTGTGGCCTCCATGTGCTGTCCCTGTTAGCAGTGCTGTCACGTTGTTTTACCTCTCTTCCTTAGATTGAAGTTGTCCTGAGGTTTCAGTGGAGGAAAAGGTGCGTTGATCTTGCTTTGCAGACTTTGTGGTTTTAACAAGCTGTGTGATATCCTTGCTTGCATACTAAAACTTTACTGGAGCGTAGGGGAACTTCTTGAGAAGTTGGTGGAGCTGTTCTAAAGGACTGAGAATGACTGGAGACAATTCTTTTCTCTATCCATCTGTCTTCATTCTCCTGTCAAGAGTCATCACCAAGTCATTCCATTGGTTTCTTCTTTTCCCTCTATTCAAAAGCAAGGAATACTGGCCCTTCAAATTACAAGATTAATGAAGAATGCAGTAACTAAGGGGTCTGTCTTGTTCTAAAGCCAAGTTTCCCAGACCGGTCCTTTTAAGGAAAAAGACATAATATCTGTCTGGCCCTGGAGTATCTTTTGCCTCAAGTAACTGCTGAAGTGTGGAGAAGGGTTGTGAGGTCATTGGTTTTACTCTCTTTCTATACTATCTACAAAAGTACTAAGTTTTCAAGCTTTGGCAGAACTGGTTGCAGTGTGATGTGGTCAATTCTGGCTCAGCCCAAAACGGGTTTTGTCTCAGAGTAAATATAGTCTGGGAAATAAATGGACTCAAATCGATTCAGTTGTGCTGTATTTCTTCATTTGAGCCCTTAGAAAAAGGAAGAATGCTCTCTGGCAGAGTTTTACTTTTAGTAATGAAGTTCCTGCCCTAGAAAGGAAAAACTGTTGGGTTGTTCTGCTGTACTTCTCCAGACTCCCTTTTTGAGTTTTCACGACCTTTTTTCTTCTATTTCTTGTAAGATTGGAAAATGAATGGCTGCAGATCTAAGCTTCACAGTAAAGATCTGCTTTGTATATTCCACTTGTGCTTAGTCACAGTTAGTTTAGTTGTTTTGCAGTAAACTATAAAATTCAGATTTTATCTGGTTTGTGGAGGGAAACAGTGAAGTGCTGAAGTGTCAGCATCCCTGAGCTGCTGTACCTGACCCAGTGAGGCACCTGAAGTGAAATAACCCTGTGATAGCACAGTAACTTATTTCATTTGAATTTGACTTCAAGAAGGATTTTAAGGATTTTGATTTCTGTAGCAATGTAGATTGTGGAGGTATCTTTATAAACACTGGTAAAAGGTTTTGTGTCAAGTTGTGTTTGAAATGTGTATCTTTGCCATTAAGTGTGGCATTATGAAATGAGGAAGCAGAAGGCAGACAGTCTTGCTTCAGTATCATGGTAGTTTCTTTTTTGACTGAAACCCCAGATACTGCTTCTGCTATTGAATTTCAGACTTAGGTTATGGGAGACTCAAGTGGTGGTTTCGCTGTTTCAGTCACTCTCATTTCAGTATTCCAAATGTTTTGCAGTGAGTTATTGCAGAAATAAACCAGCACAGCAAACAGACCTGCAATACTTTTCCAGGACAAATGTTTTATGTGTATTCTGTAGTTGTGTAAATAGGGCCAGTAAGTGACATAGCCAGTTTCACATGGGAAGTTTATTTTAGATTATGGTTTTCTACTCCAGTGTATCATCCACAATACCGTCATCTCTCTGAACAGTGCCTGCTGGGTATGATTTTCTGCTCTTGACACGTGTAGCTGTGTAGAGAGGTTTTTCAGTTGCTGTACCTTTCATATGTACACTTTGGTTTTCTTTGTCTGCCTTGCTTTATTGGGAAAAGCATTGTCTCCCATACCTACCTGCAGTTCTGATTTCTGTCCGGGAGCTTTTCTTCTCTCTTTTCTGAGCTACAGCAATGTCAATTCATTTAAATAAATTCCAGAAATGCTGTTTAATTGATTACTGGAACACCGTGACCATAATGTGACTTCCTCTAACTGGAATACAAATATTTTAGAAAAGTTTAGATGTCTTCCAGATTACTTTGGTGGGATTATTGTACATGGGTTTAAAGTTGTTAAATCAGAACACGTAAAGTCAGATGACTTGTCCAGAGTTAAAACCTGTTTGAGGGTCCCTGTGCCTCAGACCATGCCACGTTCTCCATATGGTGGTTACTCTGAGCCACACAGGGCCTGCAAATGGGGCTTTTTAACTGCACCATGTTTGCTTTCTCAGGCACGATTTATAAATTGACCAGCACCTCATAGAGTGACCTTTGCACATGGGATTACATTGCCTGTTTAGGTAATGTACTATAACCCCGTCACTATCTGTGTTAAAGATCTTGGATAATGACTGAATGTTACACTCT
>NW_008236180.1:1046678-1087060 GCF_000691975.1 Corvus brachyrhynchos
CTGGTATCTGTATATTGTAAAAGTTACTGCAACACTAGACCATTCTGGTCAGATGCCAAGGGCAAAAGTATGTGTTCTTTGCCAGGAACATGAATAATATTTTAGACACCTTGGACTACATTCACATGTTTGAACATTCATAACCCTTTCTGGCATCATTTCATCAACTAAACTGCGGTCATTTTAATAGTAGCCTTTATATACAAAATGTAAGAAATTAAAACTCTAAAAGTAGTATGATTTGACAAAATAAATGGTAAAAAAAAAAAAACCAAGCTTGAAAGTAAGACACCTTTTTCTGATAATCTGCATTTTAAGATGCATGCTTAAAAGGAGAGCCTGCAGGGGAGGGAACAAATCAGTAAAATCCTTTCATTTAGACAATAATAAAGAGACTTCAAGCTTTGCTTACTGTTGCATCACAACCAGTGAGAAGAATTCAGCCTAACTAGTAAAGAGGCTGCTGTGGAATACGTGGTCTTACATGAAGGGACTGATGATTTCTCCAGTGACAGGAAGTATTTGAACTTGACCGGCTTTTGAACCTAATCCAGTGTTAGAGTTACCTCACTTTCAGCTGCATAATTTAGCAGTGGAACTGGAGAAGTGTTTTTTAAGACTCTCTTCTACTTTCCAGAGAGGCTGAAAAGACCCTGCTGGTTTCCTCTCTGCCAATAGCAAAGGGTTTCTTGCTCATGCTTCAAGTTGAGTACAAGAGAGAGCCCTGTACTCGTACACACCAGTGATCCTGAAATCCTTGAGAGCCCGTTTGCTTCTCTTGTAACACGTAACTAACACTGAGGCACTGCATTTAACTCAGGGCAGAAATTTCGGCCACTCATCTGAAGTAGAAGTGTTACTGGAATAACAAGAAGTTAAAAATGTTTTCCTTAGTTGGTAACAAGATGGATTTTTCATGCTGTGTCCTCAGATTTTGGGCACAGATTGCAATCCCAGGAATCCAGAAAGCTTAAATCACCTTTCTGGACATCAATGTAGAGAAGTATTGAGATGATGCTTCAAGCAGATTAAACACAAGCATCAGAGGTATTTCTAGCAAGAGGAAAAGAAATTGGGATGTTTCTGGAACCAGAAGGAAAATACAAAAAGTCCTTGTCCATAGAATCTAGTAAAACATTTTAAAAGAACAAAGAAACCTCTCTGTAAGCAGGTTAATGAGCTATTCAGATTGTGCCCACAAAAACTTAGAAGAAGGTGAACAGAAAGACAGCAAATCTGAAAGGCTAATATTTATCTGGAAAAGCTACTGTTGACCAGAAATTGAGGTTACCAGGTGTTAATTTGCCAGCTACCTCACTTAATTGGGGAAAAATTAGAAGGAGCCAGATTGTGCTCACATCTTTTTCCTCTGTTCTTTAAAAAAAAAAAATTTCTAATGCAAAATGATGGAAGAGAAATAAAAGTGGGTGGTGGGAGTGGGATAAAATGGCATCTGTAGCATCCTGTATCATGTGCCAACACTACTCTCTTGACAGCTGTACTGGTTGGGCATACAAGAGCTTACGCCCCTCTCGGATTTCAGTATTTTATTAGAAAAGTTGCTGTCAAAACTGAAATATTAATGTAGGAAGTAGCCTGACTTCCCTTGATTGTGACATGTAAGTAGTATTTTGGGAGTTGTGCAGAGACAGGTGTTCAGAAGTGGTTTTGAGGCAAATGAATTTGGCTCATGAATTAAAACATCACAGTCCCACATAATTGTTTTGTCAGCAGACTAATTAAGCCAAGGGTTGTCCTTGTTATGAAAGGGGACCGCTCACCTTTGCCGTCTGTTGGGACTCTGCAGGTGACAACAGCCTGCTGGAGGAGGCTTTCTTTGACTTCATCCCTGTTCTTGCCATGCTGCAGTTGGAGATGCCTGACCTTTTACAGCTCCGTTCCTGGATAAAGAGTAAAACTGCCCTGTTCCAGGCAGACACATATACAAGTATTGCAAATAGGGTTATGACTCAGCCTTTCCCCAGGGACTCAGCGCTGGAGCGAAGGCGGAGGGGGGAACAACACAGAGCCACAGACCAAAAGTGCTTAGAATTTCCCATCCTTAAATCAGCGTCCTTGTAATCTAACAGAGTTAAAAGATGAATCAACCCTACAAAAATGCAGAGCTGCTCGTGATTTGTTTGAGGTACAGGGGAATGGCAAGAATAGTACAGGGACTGTGGTAATCTTTTGGAGACATACCAGGCTCAGCATTAACAGACAGAGGTCCAGTGCCAGAGACATCAAGCTTTCTAGAACAGAAGAGATGCCAAAAGCTCTGTTTGAGTTAGAGGATACTGAAGGGAAAGCCTCAGGGGTAATGGATCCTTGCCCAGTGAGCATAACCCCTGTCCCCGCTGTAACCTTGTGCTGAAGAGAGAGACTTTGCATTTTCAGAAATATTTAAATATCACACAAGCTTTTGGGGGTTTAAACTTTGCTCACAGTAGACAGTGGATTTTGCTAATGGTCTTGGAGAAAGAATAGTATTTATCTCCTTGTTTAGTGTTAGAGGGAACAGACATACTTAATGGAAGACATAAAAGGCAGGAAACAAATCTGAATGTGTGATAATGTCAGACCTCTTTCCATAGCTGATGTGAGGCTGGCCTTAGTCAACTGCTAATTGGCAGCAAGCTGGGAGAGAGTTACTGGAGGCTGGAAGATTCTTCTAGGAATCAATATGCTAAATATATCGAGGATGATACATTACAGACAGGAGCACTTCCCATTGATTGCCTGTGTGCTGATGAGGCTTGGAGTGAGGTGGCCCCGTTCCCAACTCGTTCACCTGTTGCCTGTGTAGTTCAGTCGGAGGTGACGCTGCACTGGTTCTGGGGAAGTGGCTACACAAATGGGAGTGAAATGGCTTTAACTTGTTTCATGTCAGCCACCAAATAACCATTGGCTTGGACCCCTAGATAAAGCCAGTCTGGAACAAAGCATTTTTGTGTACAATGCCAAAAAAAAGAATCCTGTGCTTTTTAATGACCCAGTCTCCTGAATTTCATCCAGTTCCACCCTCAACAAAAAAAGAAAGACCAAGAGCTTTAATGCCTTCTGAGGACATGCATATGTCAGTTCAAGACTATTTAATAAACTCTTTTGAAGTCTTCATTCTTAACCTGCCTCATGCCATTGTGTCAGAAAGCAGCACCGTGGAGTTTGAATACTAGGCAAATATTCCAGAATAATTTAATCCTTAGGAGATATGGCTGGGAGGTAGACCTCCATGGAAGCACTAAATTTGAAGTGTTGTTCATATTGAGAGACACCAGGTAGCTCTACCTTGACATCTTTTGTCTTCTCCTTTTGAGCCATGCGTGGGACCTGTCATTCCCCAGCCTTTGAGCCAGAACAGCTCTGTGGAAGACGTTCCTGTTAGCAGTCCCTTAGTAGACAGTAAAGAAAAGCTGTCTGGCAACAAATCCTAGCAAGCAGAGCTAGTTTAACTGGTCAAGCTTTTGTGGGTTTTTTTTGCTGCAGTACCTGCTTTTAATTGTCTGAAAATACCAAATCATTGTAAGTACAGCCAAGGGTTGAGGAAACAGATATCCAGCTCCAGCACTTCTAGGGTATATTCCTGGAACTGCTTTCCAAGAGTAAATATTAATTTCAGCTGTAAAGCACAATTTAGCTGCAATGAAATCTGGTGATCAAGGTAAACTGTTCTGTTTCCTGCTTTTCTTGGAGAAAAGTCATTGCGTGGCTCTAAGTTCTTAAAGAGAGTAGCACCGAGCACAGTCACACACGTTTTCCATTGATTGGTCGATAGGAAAAATTGATTGTGTGTGTGCTATACAGTGACTGTACTTAGCTCTGTGTACAGCATCACGCTGGTTTCTCTCGCAATTTACCTATTCATCAAGTGTAAATAGCTGCTGTTTGCTGCAGCCGGGGCTGTGGGAATCAGTGAGTAAACCCTCTGTGGAATAAACCCCAGGCAGTTTGCAAACAGCCAGAGCTTCCAGCTCCTGGCTGAACTGAAGAATCATAAGTGTGAAACGCACTGCGAAAACATTTTTGCCAGTGAAATGTGTGTTGTCCTGGTGGGAAGAAGGGCTCAGAGAAATTGCTTCTCTGCAGTTCAGAGCGTGTGGGTGTCCAGTCCCCACACAGTTTGCGAGAGATGCCTGCAGACTCTGCCTGCTGCGAAAGAGATTTTGCTCTTTAGGTACTCAAAAACTCTTGGGTGCTTTGTGCTGTAACACCAAATGTTCCACATAACCTGCCACGTGCCTGTGTATCAAAACACAGAAAACTAAGTCCTGTGATTGAAATGGTGCACTGTGTATGCCAGAGCACTAGGAAACATCGCCTAGTTCAGGAGGATGGAGGAAAGGTGCAGAACTTGGAGGCTTGAATGTCAGCATTCCCACGTTGATTTATGTTGTCTTTCTGCAGGTGTCTGAAAGCAAACCCTGAAGTTACAGAAAGCAGGAGGTTAAAATCATGTTCTGTGGGAATGTTTCTTCTAAATCCATTTGAATGTTGAGGTTATAAGAGCTGGTGTCATTTAAGGAGAAAAATGAATTTGTGGCGAAAGACTTGGAGTCAGGAGGATGAGGTTTTGTTCCTGGCTCTGCAGTGCATTTGCCATGTGACTGTGAAAGTCACAAAATCCTTTTGTTGCAGTTTCCTATTCTTAGTGCAGGGATAGGATTCTTTTTAGAGGCATGGTAGCATCTTTACAATTAATTAAGCATTAATACCTTACATCCAAGATCTTTGGTGGAAATTCTAGCACTGGTATCTGAAAAACAGTTGCCAAAGTCAGCACAGCTTTTAGGTTTGCTGAAGAATCTGCTTAACTTTGGTTACTTTTGAGTAGCATGTTAAAACAAAACCTGGGGGGAGTCTTCGGGTGTTGCACACATTCCTCCCATCACACTGACCTTGACTGTAAATGGCCTTTTGAGGTGGTTTTGAGGTGCTAGTTCCGCCTCAGCTTCTTTTTAATATACTTGTAAAAAAATGCTTGTAAATGGCTTTATTTACAATTCTACTATGTTGCTCTTTTTGTCTGCTGAATTCATTGCCTTGGTGCTTTAAAGGACTTCATTGTACAGCACAGTTGTCACTGAGGATGGGAAGTGTCACTCAGAGTAGGAACTGATAGCAGTAAAATTACTGTTTTCCCATAGAGTCACTTGAGTGCCAACTCCCATTTCTGACCTGTCGCATAATTGGGACCAGCCCTGACCTGTGTAGGTGGGTGACCACCAACACAGCTCATTACAGCTGTCAGGTTGGATTTTCTTGGTGGGGCTGCTATCGGAGGGAGGTAAATGTGTCCTGTGATAGAGAAGCAGGAGGAGAGAATTCTCGCTCCTCTTCTTTTCACCCTTTCTTTTCATCTTCTGCCATTACTCCCCATTTTCCTTGCTTTCTGCTTGTCACAGTATGTACTGTTGGGGATAAGAATAAAATGGTTTTAATTCAGAGAAGGGAGGGATGCTTTGTCAAGATTAAAGACTTGCGGAAGCAGAAATCTTAAATTTTGGGATTCAACAGGCCTAACGCCTCAGCTTTATGCTTTGTTCCTATATCCTTTCTGTGTATTCAGCAAGAATGCTTAGGAGGCATAGGAAGCCAGGCTGCCTGTGTGCCAAAGAAGGTTGAACTTGCTGTATCCATAGGTACCTAGTTAATGGAAGGATTGCATTTCTTCAGAGTCTAAAAAGCATTTAAAGGTCGTTGAACTAAAGACCATGTAAATGCAGCTGTTGCCAAGATGAATTAACTTGTGCTGCAGGAACAATGAATCCATTTAGGACCTCTGAAACCAAGATTTTTGTTACAAATTTTGAATCACAGAAATACTAGAATGCGGTGGGGGAAAATGCAGAGGTTCACGAGGGAGGTGTGGAGTTTTCTCCCAATTTAATTTCTTTTGTTTTGCCTCTCTGCTTACAGATTCTCACAAACACAAAGATAAACACAAAGACCGAGAACACCGGCACAAAGAGCACAAGAAGGACAAGGAAAAAGACCGGGAAAAGTCCAAGCACAGTAATAGGTGAGGAAAAAGTGGATGAAGTCTTCATAGGCTAAAACACCATTGAATGTGCAGTCTTACAAGAATTACTCTGATAATAAATGAGTATGGAATTGCTACATTTTGAGTGTGGTTTTTATAAGTGTAGGTGCTTTAAGCCTGATTTTTGTCATTGCCTGCATTTCCATGTGGGTGGCTGAAGCTGTGTATCTTGCAAATGTGAGCTGATACTAATGCATAAAAGATTATTGTAGCTTAGTGTTGCTAAAGGTGTAGAAAACTAGCTCAGCCTCACCTTCATGCAGATTGATTGCTTTTGTTCATAAACTTTTGTGTGTGGTTCCAGTCATTTGTCAGGAATGTGGCATTCTTTCCATGCTGCTATAAACCCCCACCGCTTTAGCATAGTGACCCCCATGTGGCTACTAAGCCTTCTCATAATTAGAAGTGCCTGGAAAGATGGTCCCTCAGAATGATGGTGCTATCCTTGGCCTGCCACCACAGTGGCTGAATGTCTCAGCTGTGTGAGGCAACACTGGGAAACTTGCTGGGTTAGATGGATTCCAAAGGATCGTGTGCTCTTTTGTCCGATGTGATTTATGCACTACACTGCCACTGTACGGGGAAGGTGTTTGATGCCAGTCACTTGCCAGGTCACCACGCTGATGTGATAGCCTGTAGCTCTTGAGCTGGTGAATTCCATGGTCTAGTTGCTCCCTAGCCTGGGCTGTGAGCTGCAGGAACTGGGATGTGGAGGTCTGTGTGATGATTTGGTGTGGCAGAGTACGACGCACAGGCAGGATGTTACTCAGAGAAGTTTCCTCCGTCGTAACTCCTGACACACAAGTGTCATGGAGCCTACACTGCCAGCAAAACTTGGAAAAAACAGTTCCTGGAGGAAGAGTTTCTGGTGTGGCACTTGGGAATGACAGACAGTGTTTATGCTGTGGGCAAACGAGTGTATTAAGTAATTGCTCTGCAACTGTGATAGCACTGTCCGAAAAGGAACAAAAAAGCTTGTGTTAACAATGATTCCTATTAAAAAGAAGCATGAAAGAGGGAGTCTGTGCAGAGTAGTGGGTTTGTTTTATTGGGCTCATACTTGAATTGAATTTTCTGTGATCTTTTGAGAAGTTGCACAAGCCTACTGTTCCATAATGTGTCTTTTTTTTTTTTTTTTCGAAAGTAAATGATTGATGGGGAAAAAACCCTAGGCCAAATAACTTGAATTTGCTGGCTCTCACAAGGATGAAATACTTTGGACACGTTCTTTGCCTTTGTTCACACGTCTGTATTGCCTTGATTTCTAGTTTTCATTTTCCTGATAATCATGCACCCCAAAACTGACTGCCTCACATTTCCAAATGCTCATTGCTTCACTTGAAAAACCATTCTCCTGCAATCTTAGCAGAGCACATTCTTTTGTAAGGAGTAGTGTAAGCACTGTCTTTAAATTCCCAAATTCATTAATGCTTTGACTTCGTTTGTGTAGGAGTTGGAAATGGTCAGCGTGTTTTTAACTGGAAGAACTAATTATGGTTCATAACTTGAAGCTGATTTTGCAAACAATAAATACCAAAACAGTGGAAAGAAGATAGAATGGCTGTGATGTTTTGCGAGGTGTAGCTCAGGAGGTGATATGTAATCATGCCTTGTCTTGAAGTACTTCCTTCCTCCCTACCATGTTGTCTTGAAATCCCTCTGGGAAACGCATCACATTTTCTAGGCACGGTGCCTAATGCTCCCAGTTGTTTTCATGTCTCTGTTAAGTGCTTGTGTGTCCTGTGAACACAGAATCTGCTGCATCCTGGGGTCCCAAAAAAGGTCGCTCTCTGTGGGTGGCATGGCTGAGTGCATGCATGTGCAGGCAGTTTGTTCAAGGCATTTTGGAGGAGGCATTACACAAGTAATGCTTTGCCCCTCAGGTTCCTTCGCAAGGGAGGACTCTCCCAGGCTGAGTGCACACTCTGCTTTCAAAGCTGCCACCTTAAAAATTGATGTATTATAGTGCTGAATCTTGAGATTCGGTCTTGAAGGTGGTTCTCTGGGAAGGTAACGTACATGGACATGCCTGTGATCCTCTTTGGATCACTCCTTTAGGAGTTCTCCAAAATCTTCACTGTCCCATTCAGGCTCAGTCATGCACAGGATATCTGGCTTCTTGCTGTGTAAAAACAGCAGACTTGTAACAAAACTTCATAGAAATAATTGAAAGTTAAACATTTCTTCCCTAAATCCTTTGATTCAGCTGTCACCCATGCAATTCCATAAATGTAAGTTATGTCTGTGAGAATCCGATTTTAGGTGACCGTTGTTTGAAGGAAAAAAGCCTGCCTGTTTGTACTGAAGTTTCTCCTTTGACAATGAGAAACAAGTGAAAAATAGCCATGATTCTGGTAGAAATTAATGAAAAAATCTCAAGGAAACAGTAAGGGGAGGGGGGGGGGTTTTAATGTTTTTTATCTCTATGAAGAATTTTTAAAGTACTTGTGATAATAGGCTGTAAATTAATCCTTTGGAAAAGTTGATCTTAGATTTCTAGAATTGCATGTAAATCTTCACAAAATCCATTCTGTATTTCTGAAAAGCTGCTGTGTTACTGCAAAAGCTGTGCTGTATCTTTGGTAGTTCTCAAAAAAGGTTGAATGGTGCCTTAGCAGAAATTGAAGCCATTGTTTTCTGGGAGACTTGAATTGGTGCCTCTGTGACATTTTATCCGTGGTGTGTGAAGAGCCCCTGATTGCATTCTGAGAAGCACAGTGCACACTGGGCACAGTTAAGAGCACTGTGTGGTTGTGTTTGAAGCAGATAGTTTTTGTGTCTGTCTGTAATCGTTTGACAGTTTCATTTCCTGTCCTATACTTAAAAAAAGCTTTTAAAATAAAACCTGCATCAAGAAGACAGAACATCTCCAGTACAGGAGAATAAATGTTTCCTGTATCCAGACTTTGAAGGATCTAAACTGCCAAGATAAGTCTCTGAAATACCTAAAATAGACAATTCTGATTTCATATGACAGAAGTGTGTGGAGTGGTATGTAGAACTTCTTAATTTTGGTTCTTGCTTTCCTCCTCTCCCACTCACAAGATGACACTTCTGTGTCTTAACCACTCATTTACAGCTGTAGTAAACTGGGAGAGAACATTTGTGTGCCTCAGACCTTCCCGTCACCCCTCAAGGAAAGAAAATGCAAAGCCCACTTAAGAACAGTCTGCATCAGGGAATAAATCCACATCACTATCCAAAAAAGTGTGGTTTTTTGCTCATTTTTTTAGCCCCATACTTCCTGGTCTCCAAACAAAAATCTAATACACATCCATTAAATATAAATGTCAGTGGTTATAAAAATAAAACGAAACAAATCCCATGTGGCAGTAGGTTTCTGATCTGTGGGAGTTGAGTGTTTCAGACAAGTGGACCACATATAATAATGGAATAACAGGTCCTTTGAAGCCAAGCCTTGTTAGGGAGCGGGTTGGAAGTGTTGGCAGTAACAGGTGTCTCTTTGCCAGGTGTCCTGGGCTCTCTGCAGGGAGAGTGGGCTGCCAGGAGCCTGAGGAGGGCAGGGCTGGCTGTGACAGGGAATGGGAGCGGAGAGGCTGCTCTGCAGCACTGAGCCGTGCTGTCAGCGTGACAAGCACCGGAGCCGCAGGAAGAAAATCTTCTGTCAGATTGCATATTTCCTTCATTTACTAAAACCTCTTGTGATCACAGCTTGGGATGAACCGAGGCATGGAACACAGAAAGGATTCACAGACCTGATCTTCACTGGCATCTTCTAATTTTATGGTTTTGCTAGGAAAAACACAGATTCCGGGCATTTGCTAGCCATGGGTGAAGATAAATTTCAGGTCAGATTTCTTGCACACCTCCTCTGGTTTATTATGTGATCCTGATCTGCTTGGAATGGTGTGCATTGGGGGCAGGAAGAGGCAGGGATACCCAGTGTAGGGGTAAAGGCAATTTTTTTAAAAGACCTCACACCTGCTGTTTGCTAGCACAGCTGGGTTTGTTTTTCTACCCCATTTTAGTGCACAGTTCACCTCGAACAGTTTTCTAATGTGACAGTGCTTTCCAGTAGTAAAAATTGTTGCTTTTTAGTAGTCTTCTTAATTCTCCATGGAAAGCGTGTGCTAGGCATGATCTTCATTTCGCTGTGTGAATATTGTTCTAATTCCTAAAGTTTTTATCAGCTGTTGGTTAGTCCCGATTTTCATCTTGTTCCTCTTGCTGAAGGCTTGATCTGTTATCTGTGAAAAGACTCCTTTCACCACTGGGAAGAATGGTTTCAGGTTGTTTTATTGCATTGCTGGAAACCCAGCAGGACCTTTGGGGCTCACATGTTCATTCCCTGTAATTCCATATGATAACCCTCTAACAGCATAATATCCTGCAAGCCAGCTGAAAACCTGGCCTTCCCTGGGGTGCTGCTGCTTTGGAAGTGCTCCCTGCACAGGCAGCTCTTCCTTGGTGTGCATTAGCCTGGATGTGATCACAGTTTCCATTAATACTGTATTGCGTCAAACGAGACGCGGGCTGTGTCACCTGTGCCCTGTCCCCATCGTGGTTTTGGGCTGCACTGAAATCACAACTCCCTGTTATTTTACGCTTCAGTTGTGCTGCAGCAGCTCCCGAGCAGGCACAGCTCCGATGGCAGCCGGCTCTGGCACTCGCTAGTAGCAGATTCCCTGTCACGAGCTAATTACAGCAGAGAGAGGAAATAAGAGACACTTTAGATAAAGCATCCTTCCCAGCTTGTGGTTTTGAAGCTGGAATGGAAAGGGCCTGGGAAGGGATTATTAACGTACATAAATGGCACCTGAAGAATGCAGTGTTAAATTACTGCGAAGCTGTTGCAGTTTGAAGGAGGAAGCTGTGATCTGCACATCTGCTGTTCTTTGGAAACACTTTCCACTTGTGACTTTCCCATGTGATCTCGGCCTGAGCAGCTGCTGCCAGGTGCCTGGGCTCCCTTCCTCTCCCTCTCCTCTCTCCTGCAGGCATCCTCATTGGCAAATATATCCGTGCTTACAAGGGAAATGGCTTCTTCTGATGCGTTTTCTGCTTCGTCTGCTTCAGCCTGAGCTCTCCACAGCCTTTGGATGTCCTTGTTCACAGTAAAACTGTATATGGAAGGCAGTAAGCAAGCTGGCACAAAGGATGGAGTGCTTCAGGTGTGCTCACCTGGCCTTGGTCTGAACTAAGCCAGTAGTACCATGATACACCTGTCGATGATGTAATCCCTTGTTCTGCCTGTGTTAATGGGATCTCCCACTACACTTGGTTGCCTTATAAAAACACAAACAGTGCAGGTTTTTCAGCATTAAACACCTTCAAGAGGTATAACTCTGAGTTCTGTTGCAGTGATGCAACTGCAGCGGTCTAGGTGAGAAGGAAGATCTTAATTTGTCAGCAGGGATGGGTATGAGCAATTGTTATGATCCAGTTGTCCTGTTTTCAGGCTAACTTCCCCTGAAGCTCCCCTCTGTCTTTCGGGGGTTTTGCTGTCCTACTTCCATGACTCCAAGCTGGCTTGTTGGCCGAGAGGTATGTGCAGGAAAGGTAACAAAGGATTCACAGAGCCCTGAACAATGAATTCAAGATAAAATTAGCAGTGTGCATGTGATCTTGAGACCGTTTTGCTTGGTTTCTTTAAAGAAAAGTGATTTTTTTTTTTTTTCCAGTTTTGAATTGGCCAGGAAGATAGACTTCTGATCTTTAAATTGTTCCCAGTCCCTCCTAATAATAGCTTTGGGGTTGTCTGGAAATAGCTTTCTGATAGAAGGCTGAAACTCCATCTTCAGGGTAAGGATGGCATCCTGTTGCCTTCTCTTTTCTTTTGAGATTAGTGTGGTGGTTAAATCGTGTTCACTGTAGGCTCACATGTGTATCTGAGCCAAATGAAAGACCAAAGCAGCTCAGCTTGACTGCAGTTAATATGCGAGCAACTTACTTTGCTTTGGGAGAAAAAAAGAAGTTCCTCTTCTAAGGATTGTTGCTTGAGGCTTTTGTTATCGGCTCATTTCCGAGGGAGCTTTTCTGGGAGATGGAGATTTCCATCCCTCCAAGAGAAGAGGGGCACAAGCCTTCCTTGATGCACATGTCATAAGTTTCATGCTGAGCTGTTAAAGAGCTGTGGTCCAGTGTCTGGAAACACACAGGGCTGACAAGCAGGCTTCTTACACATAAGGGAAAGAAATTTATGCTCTCTTTTAACATTGGAGTGAAAAGTACACAATACCAGATTTTTATCTAGGGAATTCCTTCCAGTCACCGGGAGCAGCAGCAAGCAGGACCTCAGGGCCAAGCCACCAGTGCTGATCTTTGGAAAATGAAGCTGCAGAGTGAAACTGGAGACAGAGTTTCCTTGGGTTATCTGAGCCCACATTGCTTGGGTGAGAAATTTATTGCTCATTGCAGAGCAAAGGGGAAGGATAGTCTTATGATAAAAAAATTTAATTAAAACCAACAACTAAGATTGAGTCAGGAAGCCGACTTCTAGATTCTGGCTCTGATGCTGAAAAATCTGAGAAACTGTGCTGAAAAATTTCGATTAGATTGCATGACAGCTTTTCAATGCTGGCCACTTACTCTCTTTCAAGAGAGATATTATTTGAGCATCTACTTTTAAACAAGCCTAAGTTTTTAGAGGCTTTAGCATTCCAGCTGTAGTCTTGTAAGCATTCAGCGCACACAAATGTGTGTGTCTCTCTAGGCCAATGGGATTTTGTTTCTGTTTCAATCTTAGCTTTGCAGATCTAGATTGTCATCTATTAGTTTGCTTTTAATCATGCTTTGTGTACATCCCAGGGCTGTTCCAGTCACATCCTGAAAGCGAGTGCTTTTGGCTGCTAGTGAGAATGAATGAGTATGGTGCTTTGGAAAACCAGAATGTTTCTCTCTCTTTTGCTATTCCAAATTCTCAAGCCACTGCCATGATCTTTTCTTCAGAGCACTAACTCCAGTAATTGCAGTGTGTATCATGCTTTGAAGATGCAAATTAATGTCTGAGTAAAACATGTTATTTCAGGTAGGATTTTAATACCAAATAAGAATGAGTCAGAAAATAAACACAATCAGACTTGGAAAGAACAAGATGGGTCTGAGCCTTGTGTGTGTGTTTGTTATGATTTTTCTTGTATGTTTGAATTGTAGAATCACAGAATGGTTTGGGTTGAAAGGGACCTTAAAGCTCATCTCATTCCACACCGTGACATGGGTAGGGACGCCTTCCACTAGACCAGGTTGTCCAAGCGCTGTCCAGCCTAGCCTTGAATACAGGGATGGGGCATCCACAGCTTGGATTGATCTAGGAAGGTTGAATATTGATTATTGATATCGAATGTTATTATTGTGAGTATTGGTTTAAATATATGAAGGTTGAGATCCCTCTTAAATTGTCAACCTTAAATCTTTGGCAAATGGGGTACCTGGCATACAGGTACAAGTGCAAGGTATCAGGTCAGAATTTCCAGACCTTCCTGAGTTTAAAAATTGTAAGTGATGTGTAGCATTAGTGTTTTCAGTCAGTCAGTGAATCTGATTGGAGCAAAGGAAAATTCGCTAGGTGTCTTGAGCTTGGAATACTGATGAATAAACACGGTACAGAACCTGGGATGAGAGATCTGAGCAGGAGCAGCAGGCATGTCGTGGATTTCCAGGATCCAGTGTCAGGATGTTCCGTGTCTGTACTCGCATGTCCTGAGCACACCGTACATAACATGATCTGTGGGGTAAGAATAGTCTGCAGTTGTTGAGTCTGCTCACAGGCAACATGTGGTGCTGTGTGTCTAACTACAAGCATTTCTAGAGTGCCTGTTGCCTTTGCATGTTTAGATATGCCTTCACTGCTTTGTATGAAGAGGTTGCTGGAGAGTTAAAATGAAACTGGTTTCTCTTGCTGCTGGTCTCTTAGTGCCACACAGTATGTGAATATACTGATTTCCTTCAGAGATGGATTTTCGTGCTTTAGCTGCTTGAACTTGGATGGCTGGTGTGTATTCAATTTATTCAATGTATATTTATTGGAGTGTTATTATTCAGGCTACTCTAGGCTTGAATTATTTAGACCTTTGGCAGGTTCACATCCATTTGTCCGTGCTTGCCTCTGCAGTTGTAAGCTGGGTGTGGGTCAGTGTATTTGTGACTGTGATTGCCTTGCTCCTAATCACACACAAGCTCTGGGAACTGGTTGATGTCCTGCTCTCTCTCTGTAGCCATCAACCCTTTTGCAGTCTGGTTTTGTGATAAAAAGAAGTTTCAAAGAATCTGAACCTGAGTGTTGAAATAACTGAAACATGGAAAGTGCCTTTTTCTAGTAAAGCTTTTTAAGGGGAAGCACAGTGTGTCCCAGAGAGCAGTAGTGATGGGAGTCAAGTGCTGAGAAGGGAAAGTGTGAACAGCCAGGATGAGGAAGGCATCTGGGTGGTGCCTATCCATGCTGATTTACACCATGCCTTTGACTTGCTAAAGCCCAGGGTGACCTCAGGGAGTCCACACAACCTTTTAAGTGTGTATTGAGGTCCTGTAGAATTGCTAGGCTTGTTGCTTGGCTTCCACAGCACTGCTGCTAATCCTTGATGTTTCTATTCTGAGTCTCCTGAGAGTATTGCCTCAATTTCTGGCCTCAAGGCTTGTCATTCCATGAGAAACCTCATTTTCATTTGAAAACATCCACGTGTCTTTCTAGTTGATAAGAAAAACTTGAGAATGTGATACAAATTTATCCTAATGTCTCAGAAATCAGTGGGTAGGAACAGAATAAAGGTTGATTTTCTTCTTCTTGTATGCATTTTCTCCTGTGTTCTGACTAAAAATTCTGGGTATTTAAACTCTCAATACTGCTAATCATAACACCAGAGTAGCTACAGACCAGACTCTCACTTGGAAACCTTTGTTGGGTTCTTGCCCCAAAGGATGGGGCTGTTTCAGCAGAGCTGGGCTGGCTGTGGTGGTATCAACAGCTCCAGCTGAGGACTGCAGCATTATTCCTGCCTTTTCTGTTTGACTTTGCATAAGCACAAGGACATCACATATCCTGTTTGCTCTGGTTTTCCCATCTGTTTGGGAATAATAGAGATCAGCGGTTTTCTCTTTAAGTTCCAGAGATGAGAGCTGCTACAATGACAATCTGTTGTCTGAGCAAAAGCTGACACGGGCATTGACGGGGCTGGCGGCTCTGTTCCAGTGACCTTTTATGTGGACTAGGAAAAAGAGGAAAAGCAGAGACAGTGGGAATTCTTCCTAAAGTGTTGAACTTTAAAGTGTAGCAGCTGTGGATTTCCTCAGCAATCCAGGCTGATGGGGAGTTTCCTGAAGTGGAGGCTTGGCAACTGGGATTTTGTGGTATCCCTCCTGTCCTTCTTCCCGAGGAGAATGGATGGTGCCTGACAGGAGGTTGTGGTAGATCTTCCTGTTAAGGTGATCCCTTATTTTTTAGGGTTTGTAATCATCAAAACCTGTGATTCTTTACCACTGGAAATTGTATTAGTCAAATCTCCTTGTGTTCCCCTCTGCAAACACACTCTCTTGTTTTGCAGTGAGCACAAAGATTCCTCGGAAAAGAAACACAAAGACAAGGAGAAAACCAAACACAAAGATGGCAGCTCAGAGAAACACAAAGACAAACACAAAGATAAAGACAAGGAGAAGAGAAAGGAAGAGAAGGTGGGTGTCTCCTCTGGGAGAGACAACAGGATGGGTCTGGCTTATGCTACTGAATAGTACAAACTCGATGGGTTAGATGTAGCTTGTACTCAAGGTTTCTGTCAACCTGGAGAGAACTATCCCAATGCTAACCCAGACACCTTGTTTGTGGAGTGCTAGATATGAACTCATAAGGACTTTATCTGCAGGTGTGTGAATAGAAACAGTTCCACAGTGAGCTGTGTCCACTGGCTCCACATTTTTTCCCGTTACATTTCACTTCGCCAAGCTTGGGTTCAGAGACAAGGGAGAAGAATCTGTCATATCACATTCAGTCCATGCAAGAACAAACCATATACTTAATTCCAATCTGCTGAGGAAATTGGAGAGCCAAAAAGTACTGAATTGACTAAGACTTGCAGAAAATGTTGCCTCTCTGTCATGTAGGTCACTAAGGACTACAGGGGATGGAGATAGTCACAGTTCCTTCTGCAAGTTAAATACCCTGCATTGTGTTGGAAAATGCTAATCAGCTCCTACTTTTTATGTTTTTCAGATGAAGTCATCTTCTGGTGATATAAAAATAAAGAAGGAAAAGGAAAATGGTTTCTCCAGGTAAGAAACCAGGTCTATGATCTGCAAAAAGCTGCAGTTTGACTTTTCATAGGTGCTCAGTGTTTGAATCCTCTCACTTGGTCTTGAGAAAAAATTGGGGCACTATTAAGCCCTTCAGAAGATACATTCTTCTCAGTTATGAGAATGGGTAGATCTGTGTACCCAGTAACTGGAGATGGGAGCTGTGGAATACCTGGTGTCTGCCTGCATACCCTGGGCTTGTCTAAGTATTAAGGAGCTGGATTCTCCTGAGGACAGACTGAACTATGGGAACATCGGTAGCTGGGTTTGAAAGAACCTCTGTTGTAAAATTGGGACTTGAACGTGCAGGCAGTCTGCTGGAGACAGGACCCAGCAAAGCCAGTCCAGATTGCCTCTGTGTGTCTGTCCTGTATGTGACTGCAGCCTGAAGCCTTTGCAGAGGAGCGACAAGAGTGACATGTAAAATCAGAAGTACCTTCAGGAAATGCATAGATGTCCTACTCTAGTACTAAATTCCTGCTAATAATAGAACCTCCTGGACTTGAGTGTTGTGTCAGTCATCGATAAGTAGTCTTTTTAAACACCTAAAGTGAGCAATTGATGGAAGAGTACTTTTTCTTAATAGTCAACCAAGATCTCTTGTGACTTGTTTACAGCCCAGCCATTGGTTATTTTTAAGGTGCTAAATCAAGTCCACTGACTTACTGAAGGTGTGTGGTATGGTGGATGCATGCATCCATATCTGTTAGTCAAGAACAGCACTCAGTTCATGAATTCATTTAGTTTATGAATCCACTTAAAAATCAAAACAAACAAAATCCTTCCAGTTTCATTACGTTCTGTGGATACAGAGAGGTTGGGAGAAGGCACCTGCCAGGCCCATGCCTTTTAGGTATTCTGTGTTTGTTTTGAGTGTGCCCTTCTGACACGAGTTCTTACATCTGTTTCATTTCCCTGCTCCTATTCAAAAATACGAAAGAAGGAGTCAGGCTTGGCACAGGACAGAGGCGCCATCTCCAGGCCCTTTGGGGAATACTCAGGAAGAGAGCAGTGACATTTAGGTGTTTGTGGTGTGGCAGACAGTTAATAACTGTCTCTACCCTCTGCTGTTCAACACAGTTGTATGATGTGCTGATCTCACCAGGGATGTTGGATGTTCTCATATCAAGATAACTGAATCCTCCTTAGGTCCAAGAGGTTTTTTTAATGAGTTTGAGAAAAGCCTGAAGGAGCCATCACAGTTGTGCCTTCTTCAGGGCCAAATGCTGGCTAAGAATAAAGCAATTTTTTTTATTTTCCTGCTACTCAGATGGTTTTGATTTTTCCTTAAGACTTAGTACAATGAACAGTGTTAGAGTCTTGGAAACAATGCAAGTCAAGGTTCAGCTTGGTCGTACAGCTCCTTTCTTTTCACAGACTCACACTTTATTTCTTCCATTATAAAACATTGTGCAGTATTTCAGTGTTAAAATAGACAATGTTAAAATAGATAGAATTCCTAGGGACTTTACAAACAGTAGCTCTACATTTCTGCCTGAAAGGGAGAATAGGTTACCTTTTTTTCCATAGATGTTTTGCAGCTGTCTCTGTGCTGCACACTTGTGTCTTACTTAATTACAGGCGATGCAACAGAAATGGCTTCATAGAGCAGCTTGTTTGTATCTCCCCTGAGCTGCATCTTCCAGCACTGCAGTGGCTTTAGAGCTGTGAGGGAGCAAACTGCTTGTTCTGCTTCACGGACACACTGCCAGCTAACATGAGACTCCCTAATGTCTCCTGCTGACTGTGGTCTACAAAGCTGAATGCTGCTTATTTTAGTTCTGACTCCATCTGATTGCAAAATCCGCATGTTGACTTGGAAACTGAGTCAGTTTGATATAGAAATTGCTGGTGGGACATGAATAAGGAAGCCCAAGATGGCACTAAGTGCTTCAAAATGTAATTTTGGACTCTTTGAGGCATCATTTTCTTTATGACGATCAGTGAAGTGTTTCTGTGAAATCTAGAAAGAATGAGTTTGTCTAACAGAATAGTCTCTCTTGCACTAATACTCTATTTTTTTTCTTATTGCTAATGTCTTGGGACAATATGGCTGAAAACATTGAGCCTAACTTTGTGGTCTGTTGAAAGGGACAGGATTGTTTGCTTCCTGCAGTTTGGATAGTGAAAAGAGACTGATCTGTTTAACTTTGCCAAATCTTTGTTTCCTTTTCTGGTTTTCACATGCCTCAATATTTAGTTGGCAAAATATTCCAGGGAATAGCTTTCAAATCTTTGTTTAGTTGATAATCTTTTTCCCTCTTAGAAGCCTCAATAAGGGTATTGAGTTGGAACTAAACAACATCCTGCATTTGACTCCACACAGGCATTTCAGTTTTTAAGTGTATTTGAAAGTGCTGGAAGCTATAGTGGTTTTTACTCAAAACCTCAGGGAAACAAAATGAACTTTGAGCTGTTGACATTGAACTTGATGTTGCTTGAGAAATGGCAAATGTGTAGACACTGAATAACTCTCCTTACACTATCTGTGGATGTTCAGAAAATGACACATCGCAAGTCTTTGGGGTCCTATGATGGGCAGCACATTTCGTGGAAGACATGCCCATTTTGCAGATGATTATTTCTTAAAACTTAGTTGTTGCTGGTTTCCAGGAAACTTCCTCTTTTTGAAAGTAGAACCATGTTTCTTTGCTTCTTTTTGTAGTCCGCCACGTATTAAAGATGAACCAGATGATGATGGGTTTTATGCATCTCCTAAAGAGGACTCCAAACCCCTGAAGAGACCTCGAGAAGATGATGAGTAAGTGGCGTGGGTGCTGGTGACTTGGATGTTTGCCTTTGGTTTTAAAAAGAGAACTTTGAGGGAGCAGGTGGAATTTCAAGTGATCAGCACAGACTTCTTGAGATGGTTACTGGAGGTCTGAGACCAGACTCCTTACGCTGTTACAAGTTCTCTGAGCAGGGCAGGGATAGTATTTTTGCTGTGCAAGGCAAAATGCCATTACCTGCTTCTGCAGATGGTGCTGTGAAATGTTGCAGAACTAGTAAATAAAAAAGAAAAACCCCAGAAGGCGGGTAAAGACTGATGAAGATTGTAAAACAGAAATGTGAGCACATGAGGTATTAACGTAGCTAAGTGGCTGCAGTGGTTTCTGTTGGGCAAGGAAATGACTGCACATGAGAACAGAAATGCACTGTCAGCCTGTTTGGAGGCAGGGGGAGGTTTGCCTGCACTGCCTGGCGTGGTTTGCCTGGAGTCTCAATGTGTCATAAGTTATGCTGAGGGTTGCTGTCTGAAAGAGAAGCACATGTGATGTTTGCCTGACACAGGAACCCACTGAAATACAAGCTCAGTTCTATCTCACTGTGATCTGCCACTGTGTCCATCCATCTCTTCAGGTAGTTTGTCCTTATTAGCAGTCAGGAGTTAATGGGTTGGAAGGGTTTCACCATGGTGGCACTCCATCCCTGTGTGTCTCAGTTTCCAAGAGACATGGGTGGGACATCTTTCCTTTTGTGTAATCACTTGCTGCCTTCTGGATGTATGATGTCTCATGTCTGCAACGGAAAGATTAGGAATTGGGGTATTTCTGTACGTTAAGGAGTGGTTTGTCTGTATAGAGCTCAAGGATAGGGACAATAAGGTTGAGTGCCTATGCATGAGCATCTAGGAGAAGGCTGGTAAAGCAGATATCCTGCTGGGACTCTGCTCCGGACCACCCAACCAGGATGAAGAGGTGGATGAACTGTGCTATAAGTGGCTGGCTGACGTTTCAGCATTGCCAGCCCTTGTTCTTGTGGGAGACTTTAACCTGCCGGATATCTGCTGGAAACTCAACACAGCAGAGAGGAAGCAGACTGGGAGATTCCTGGAGTGTGTGCAAAAGAACTTTCTGTCTCAGCTGGTAAGGACAGCTGTGGCCTACCAGGAGTAGTAGCCTGCAGGACCTGCAGTTTACAAACAGAAGGGCAGGTGGGAGATGTGGTGGTCATGGGCACAGCGACCATGAAATGATGGAGTTTTCAGTATTTGGTGAAAGAGGGGCATCAACAAAACCTCTACCCTGGATTTCCTTCCAAAAGGCAGACTTTCAGGGCACTGATTCAAAGTCCCTTGGGAAACAGCCCTTAAAAACAAAGGGGCCCAGGAAGGCTGGACATACTTTAAGACAGAAATCTTGAAGGCATGGGGAGCAGCCTGTCCCCATGTGCAAGAAGATGAGCCAGCAGGGAAGAAGACCAGCCTACCTGAGCAGGGAACTTTCACAGGAACTCAAAGAAAAAGAGAGTGTATCACCTTTGGAAAAACGGGTAGGCCACTCCAGAAGTGCTTAAGGATCTCTTTAGGTCATGCAGAAAGAAAACAAGAGATTCAAAAGCTCAGTTAGAACTTAATCTGGCCGCTTCTGTAAAGGATAATAAGTGTTTTTATAAATAAGTTAAGGAAAGGAGGGCTGAGGAAAACCTTCATTCTTTATTGGATACCAGAGGGAATATGTTACCAAAGACAAGAAGACGACTGAGGTACTTAATGGCTTTTTTGTATCAGTCTTCAACAGTAGGACTGGTTATCCTGAGGGCAGATGGGTCCCTGAGCTGATAGACAGGCATGGGGAGCAGAATGGACCCCCTGCAGCCCAGGAGGAAACAGTCAGTGATGTGCTGAGCCCCTTAGATGCTCACAGTTCTATGGGACTGGATGGGATTAATCCAAGTGTGCTGAGGAAGCAGTGGAAGAGCTCCACAGATTGGTCTCCCATCATTTATCCACTCCTGCCACGCCAGAGGTCTGGAGGTGCCAATGTGACACCCATCCACAAGAAAAACCAGGAGGAGGATCCAAGGAACTTCAGGCCTGTCAGCCTGACCTCAGTGCCCAAGAAGGTCATGGAGCAGATCATCCTGAGTGCAGTCACACTCAGCCTGGAGAAAAGAAGGCTCAGGGGTGACCTTATCACTCTCCAGAACTCCCTGACAGGAGGGTGCAGCCAGGTGGGGGTCAGGCTCTGCTCCCAGGGAACAAGGGACAGGACAGGGGGACATGGTCTTAAGCTGCACCAGGAGGAGGTTTAGGTTGGACATTAGGAGGAATTTCTTCACTGAAAAGGTGATTAGACATTGGAATGGGCTGCCCAGGGAGGTGGTGGAGTCACCGTCCCTGGAGGTGTTTAAGGAAAAACTGGATGTGGCACTCGGTGTCCTGGACTGGTTGACAAGGTGGTGTTGAGTCACAGGTTGGACTTGATAATCTCAGAGGTCTTTTCCAACCTCACTGGAAATGAGATTGTGTTTATGTAATTTGCCAGTACTCAGTTTCGCTGTTGTTTGAACTAGTGGGGGTTGCAGAAAGTGAGCCTTGTGGGCAAGGTCCCACACTGACGACTGGAAAAAGAGTTGGGATAGAATATGCCAGTAAGGTTTTACCCATTTATCCTATCCCATGTAATCACTGCGTGGCTACTAGTGCTTTTGAATCAATTCTTCATCGAGGAAGATGTTTGCTTCAGCAGTGTGAAATTTGCCGAGAGGGATTGACAGTAACATCTTGTGGGTTTTGTAGGCTGTTGTGCTGGATTGGGATTATTGAGTCTTCTGAGGGAGCAGGGTATAAATTATATTCTTTAGAAATTAAAAATGCCAGAAATACTGCAAGCTCATGCACACAAACTTTGTACATCTATGACTTCTCTTTATTTGTACTGGAAAATGGATCGCTTTCATCAGCAAGTCTTTTTGTTCTTAGTGCTGACTACAAACCCAAGAAAATCAAAACAGAAGACATCAAGAAAGCAAAGAAAAGGAAACAAGAGGAGGAAGAGGTAATGTGACAGACAAGTTTATGATCAAGAAAAGCCAGGCTATTTGGTGTGGAATTACGCAGAGCAGGGGGAACCTGATTTTGTCTGGAACAGAGCTGTGTGTGGCAGATCCCCCTATGGTGCAGATATTAACTTACCTGAACTACAATGTATAAAAAGTCTGGGTAACTTTCTTTCCTACCCTTAAAACAGTGGGTGGAGAAGATGCTTCCAGGACATGAACTTTCAGGCTGTTCCAGGCAATTCACAGTCCTTCTGTTAAGGAGCTGGCAGGGAGCAGGGGAGCCTTGCTCACAATGTGGTAATTGCACAGATGATGTGGCAGGGTTCGGAGGCAGGGGAGATGAAACAGAGATTGAGATGCTAGAGGGAAGCTTAAAGCATTTAGATGGAGCCTAGGTGGAAATTTCTTTGGAGAGGCACTTGGAAAAGGTTAGCCATAATTTGAACTACACTTCCCACGTAGCAAAGGAACCCTTGTGAGACACATGTTGCGGCACCTCCTGGCAGTAGGGTTAATTCTTCCCTTCAAAGGAAGTGTCTCTACACTGAGCATATACCAGTAGAATCCCAGAAGCCACCTGAGAGGGGTCGTTGTGCTCTGTAGCATTTGCCAGACCAGACACACCAGTGCAGGCCAGGGAGGAGGTTCTGTAACTCAGCAATTCCATTCCCGTGGCCCAGACTTGCCCCTTACCAGGTGAGACAGAATAACTGGCTGTGTGCATTTAGCATGTCCCCAGTGTAAAGTAAAAGAATCCCGCTGAAAACTTAAGTGGGACCATCAGCAGACTTTGACTTAATGGGATGATCTAAGACCACATTTATGCGGCGAAGCCACAGGAATTCAGTTCTTATATACCCTAAGAGAGAGTCTTTTAGTTTTAACACATCTTTTCAAGGGAGGGGGAAATACAGTAGCTTGTTCTAACAAATTCTTACTCATTTTGCAGGACAGCAAAGCAAAGAAAGTCAAGAGCAAAGATAAGAAAGTCCCTGAAGCGGACAAAAGAAAGAAGCCGAAAAAAGAAGAGGAGCAAAAATGGAAATGGTAACTATATATAGTCAGTGCTGTAGGCTCCCATCTGCACCTGGACTTGCCTGTACCTCCCATGCTGGCTGAATAAGCACATCTGGCTTTCTCTTCTGTTGATTCATGAGGATTTGTTCTGAATAATTGGCTTACTTTCTGGTAAGCTCTAAATAAATATCTCATTCACTGTGTTCATCCTCTGAAGTAGAAGTGATATCCCTAAAACAGGAAATAAGTGTTTTGTGGTGCTGTCTGTGTTTTTTTTTTTCCCTGTGTCACATAGAGGCTGCCTATAATGATCAGATACCAATATTCTTGTGCCCAGAAGCTGTTCTGTGCTGACATGCTTCAGAGCAGTATGAAAGCTTTTAAGGAATGTATTAATATGTGCAGATGTGTTAATCAGTATTCTAGTAGAATTTATCTGTTATATAGAGGTACAGCATGAGTGGGTGTCCAGCTTTTCATTCTAGCTGGGTGTCAGCTGTGCCTCTCAAAACTGCTCCTGCACTGGCACAAAAATGAAAGTTGATCAAGTCACCAGTTAAGCTCAGACTCTTCAACAAATGATTTCTGAAAATGAGTTTTAAATGAAAAACACTTTCTGTCTTGCCCAGGATCCTTAAGTAACATCACTGAAGTTGTACTTTTCACCCACTCTTAAATTTTTTTAGAACCTTTTTTAAGTAGGTCTGACCTTTGTGGTTCATTTGAAATACAGACCTGTGATGCATCAGTAGTGCTCTGTGTAAGAAACCTGCTGGATTTTTTTTTGTAACTCTCCATAGTAATTTAAACTGTTATTTCTAGATTTGAAGGAGTTTGTGTGTTTGGAAGTTTTGGCCTTAGTACTTCCCTCATTTTAGTGCATATGTACTTCTCAAAAGCATGTGTGTTTTCTGCCCTCCTGTAATGTATTTTTATGACCTTTCAGGGATGTTTCCATGAGCATTTTCTTTTTTCAGATCATTTGGCTGTAGAGTTGGGGAAAGTCTTTGCAATCTCTTCAATCCTTTCAGGTTCAATCCTTTACTCCTTTATTGACACTATTATTGATTCATCTTTAAAAAGAAAAAAATCTTCTGTAGTGTTTATAGTCTTACATGTTTCTCTTTGACTGTCACAGCTTCCTCAGAACATCAGCACTTGCAAATCTTTTTCTTACTTGAATACTCCCTTGAAACTTGGGTTTCCAGCCCCTCCCCAAACCTTCCCTTTTTCCTGAGCAATCCCCTTTTTTCTCAATCCCTTTGACAGCATATTTTTAATGTGCAGTAACATTAACAGACTACAGGGACATGAAGCAGTAGGAAGCTACAGAAGGTCCTTCTAAGCCTTAATGATCTGTTGTCTTTTTGGCTTTGTCTCAGCTCCCCTTGCTGGTTCTTTCTAGCTCAATATTCTGTTTTTGCAGCTCCCTTTTATTGTGGGCTGTATCCTTGAACAGCAGACCTTTACTGGAAAGCTGTGCTGTTCTCCCCTCACCTGCCTGGGCAGCACAGGCCCCTGTAGCTGTGTTAAGCTCTGCAGTTTGTGCTTACTGCTGAGGAAAACTGCCTTGGAAAGCATGTTTTGCAGGATTTGGCACTGGGTAGCTGCATCCTTCTGCTGATGTTCCTGTCATCCATCTGCAGCTTTGTATAGCGCGTCTTTGCTGGACAAGGTTTCATCTGCACTTCAGTTGTTTCTCTTAAGGGCATTTTATGTTCCATCTGAGTCAATTTTCTGAGTGTCTGATACCTTTTTTGGCTGCTTCCTCAAGTGCTTGCTGCCTTGAGCATTTTCATCCTCACTTATGTGAATGTTTGATGCAGACATCCCCAAGGCACTGGCCTCATTCATCACCACGTGGAGCTCTTGCAGAGGTCATTTTCACGCCCTGTCAGCGTGTGAAGGATGTGATCCAGAAGTGCACCTTACGAGCACTTCTCCCATCTTGTGTTACAGCAAGTTCATTTCCTTGAAATAACATATCCCTGAGGTGTGTTCTGGTTTTTTCTTAAGAATCTTCTCTCTTTTCATTCCACTTAAAAGATCTTCCCCAACTTTTCTTTCCTGAGACAGCAAGTTTGATGTGGGATTTAATTAAGAAGCCTATATGACTGATGAGTTGTTGCTGAAATCAGTGAGGCAGCTTTCCTAATAGGCAGCATTCTCCTTGCTCCTACAAAATCATGTGTGGAGCGTTGCTTTAGAACCAGAAGCTGCCAAGGGCAGTGGTGCTGTAATGCTTTTTCTGTTTGAAACCAAATGAGGATGAAAAATGAGCTAAACTCAGGAGGCTCACTTTCACCTTTTGTCTTAATGCTTATGTATGATGTTTAGGAAGGTGGAGGAGGGATTGGGGATGGTTTGTGGTCTTTTTGTGGCGCACTTTCTGGTAGCTTTGAGCTTAGAAACTACCTCATGAATCCCAGGTTTCCTTGTAGCCTTCCCAGAAGGTACAGTGTCCTTCTGCTATCAATTTAAACTGCTGCATGTCTAGTACTGCTTTTACATGTGTCCTTTCTAAAAGAACAGGAGGGGATAGAGGTACAGAATTTCTCATCAAGTAAATACGAGACAAATAAATTTAAAATAAGAGAATGACAAACCTGTCCTGAAAAGTAGTAACTACTGTGAATGATGCCCTTATTTTGTTCTCACTGGAATAAAATTGCTCATTGTCAGAGAGGAGAAGCTTATTCTGGCGGAGAGGAGAGTGGTTTAGGTTTGTTTTGCTGAAAGGAGCTTCTGGGTGGAAGAACCTAGGCCTATGTTTGACAAAATATTTATATTTCTAGCTTCTAATTAATTAAAAAAAAACCCAAAACACAACAATCATTAGGAATGTAAATATTTGGAATCTTTGTCAATATTGCTTTCTTACATCAACATGGTTTACTTAAGCCTTCTTCCCAGCCAGGGACTGAAGTCTGAATGCAGTTCTGCACTGATAGCTGGGGATGGGTGCTTTCCTGTTAAAGCTGTTGCTTCTCATCAGAAGTAGTCAGGTCCAGTGGTGTGGTCAAAGGTGGTGCCTTTCAAACTCTAGCCAGCTGCTATGTTGCTGTTGTTCCTAAATTGTTGATGTACAGACACGAGTGAAACATTTTGAGTGTCTTCTAGCAGAAACTCTTATCTCTGTGCAGTGTTTCTCTTCTATGCAGTGACTTTTATCTCAGTAGAGATGAAGCAATCTATCAGTGCATCACAGCTCCTGAGATGCAGGCAGTACGTGCACATCTCTCCTCAGCTGCCGTGGCACCTGGAATGGGAATGCTGCTCCTTAGAGCTGACACCAGACAGAAGCTTAAACTCCTTTTTTTTATTGTCATGGCTGCTCAACAAAGTTGTCTGGGCAATTCAGAGACTGAGTGCTGTGACAGGTTAATGGTCTTCAGCTGATTGATGGCTGAGGTGAAATAGCCTTTCCCAGCAGGTAATCCTGTGCCAGCAGCATGTAGCAGTAATGTTGTGGTAATTATGAAAGGAGCTTGGAGGGGAGGAGTGTGGAATCAGTGACCTAGGCGCTGGGAGCTGGGGGAAGGATCCTGGCCTGGCAGGACCCTTTTCTCTGCAGATGAATTGCTGACCCTCTTTGCTTGGAATGTGGCATTGGTGGTGCCTGCCTTGCTGTGTAGTGATACCAAATGCATCACTTGCAAAGCATTTTTATAGAGCGTTTCTTATAGAGCCTCTTTAAGACAAACATGCAGTTTTCTGGGCTGCTCTGGTTTTGTTCAAGTATGCTTTTCTTACCCAGAGAATTGGAATGAATTTAAAATGACAGAGCAGGTTTTAGCCTTTCTTGTCCAAGCAGGTTGGTTCTCATTTAGGTTGTAAATGAACATCTGTTTCTTTATCTCTGCCCTTAATGGCATATTGTCCACATCTGAAAGCAGCTGCATAATATACCACAATTGTTTGAGTTTGCTGAGCAGGCATCCTGGACCTGATGTTAGATCACAGCTGAAGCTAATTTAGCATGGTCCTAGCTGGTTTACAGGGTCCAAGTCTTATTTTCTTAAGATCTAAGCAATTTCAGCTGTGTGATTTTGTGAAAAGAGGAGCAAATGAGAGGTGAGGAATAGGATGGCATCAGGTAATCTGCAGCCCAAGGTGTTGTGTTCATGGACACAACTGGGCTTTTGGAGGGGAAAAAAAAAAAAGAGGAGAAAAGAAAGAAGTAAATGGTGATAGTACATTAAGTATTTGTTGTTGGTCTGTACCCTACAAAGCAGTGATTTCTTGCTGGTTTAGCATACTCTCATACCCACACAGTAATAAAATGAAGATTGGGAGCTTAAAATTGTATTGGTTCATATTTCTCTCTTGAAGGTGGGAAGAAGAGCGCTACCCTGAAGGCATTAAATGGAAGTTCCTAGAGCACAAAGGTCCTGTATTTGCTCCACCATATGAACCTCTGCCTGAAAATGTCAAGTTTTATTATGATGGTGAGTTAATCTGTGTTTCTACTTGCTAGGAAGAGAAATAAACATCTCAGGCTATTGCGGTGTTCTTCTGGGGACTGAAGAGCTGAGGAGGTGGTTGTGTTTTAGTGGTTCACTTAAATCAGCTCCTCAGCAGCAAAGTGAGGTCTGTGCAAGGAAAGGGATTTACCTGAGCCTGCTGAATTCTGCTCACTGAAGTGACACAGGGATAAACCTGTTCTCAGTCCCTTATGGTGGTGAATCTCTCAGGTTCCTTTGCAGAATGAGTGTCTGATGCCTCAGAGTAGCAGTGCCTGACCAGTGGAGTGTGTAATTGCAGCTGCCTCGTCACTGGTTACCTTTAGGCTTGCTCTTGTTTTCTTTAACCTCAAGAATTGCAGCTTCCATCATCTGTGGTGAAATTCATGATTGATTGGTGGTGTGAGCAAAATGAAAGACAATTGAATTTGGGTACAGATGGTTAGGATCTTGTAGGAATGAATGGGATGACCCTGGCCTCAAGGACACAGCCCTCTCATGTAAGTCATGGTCCCACTCCCTGACACCTGCGTGTGGTAGAACTAATTGGTGTGGGATTGAAATATCCTGGGCTGCCTGGTTGATTGAGGCTCACGTGAAAGGGATTATATGATGTGATGCCTGCTGGAGCCTGGATTTGATGACCCGTGTGTTTCCTTTTAGTCCTGTGATCATGTTAAATGTAGGCTCAAATTAACCCAGGATTGAATTAGGTGGGAGGTATTTGAATGGATGAAAATGTAATTTTTGGTGATGGGGACATCTGCACATGGAACTCTTCCAGGAGCAACGTGCTGTTTTCATGTGACATGACACAGTGTTTTTAAATACTGAAGAATAGGTGGCATTACATTTTCAGCAGCAAAGTAGTGAAATAAATATGCTGTAGCATATTAAAGGCTATCTTCAAGCAAGTAGCACAGTGATCAAGGATGTCTGCAGCCTTCTTTCTTAGGGTTTGATAAGAACTTGATAAAAAGTTGGAAATTGTTTCCCTGTATTGAAAAATGCATGATCTCTCCTGTTGTCTAGAGAAGGGGAGGGGCAGATTGCACTGTAGCTATCCCTTGGTGCAGACAACAGTAAGCTCCTCATCTCTCCAGCCTTCTATTTCACAGAGCCTCTGCAGGGATTTGTGTAACCTCTGCCTCTGTCATCACAGAAATTCATCAATAAGCTCAACAGTCATGGGGTGGGCAAGGAGGGGGTCTGGCAAATAAAGACATCCCATAAGTCTTCCTTGAGAAACTAGGCAAAAAATCAGATGTTTGATTTATACAGCAGCTGCTGAGAGCCTCTGTCTGTGCTCACAAGGCGTTGTCTCATTTCGAGATTATCCCAGGGTGATTTGTAGAGCCCAGTAATGAGGCTGTGGCTGGCCAGCGGCCGGCTCGCACCGGAGGAATCTGTCCCCGGCCTGGGGATTCACTGCCCGCTTTCATCTCATGTAGCAGCTGCTGGGGCTCTTGGAAGTGCCTGTGATACCTGCTCAGGGAAGGAGCTTGAAATGCCAAAGCCATCCTTTTTCAGTGCCTGTGGGTTAACCAGTCACTGCTCATAGTCCAGTGGTGGCTCAAACTTGCACATTTTTCTGTAGGTGGGGCAAGGTAAGAGTATAGGTGGTGGCAGCTGCAGTGCTGGCCATGAGGGCTCTTCTGCTCTTTATGTCCCCTGGTTGCTGTCTGGTTTTCATTTTTAAAATAAGGTAACTAATATCATGCCTCTGGAATAAATCCTTTCTTTACCAGCTCTGTCACTTGGGAGCCTTTTCAAACCTTCGTGAAAAAAAAGGATATTGTGTCCAGCGAAATATATTCTAAAGTGGTTAGATAAAGATGACTGAGCCTTCAGCTAGCTGGGAAAAATATCAGACATTTTAGCCCCATAACATGTTACTAACTCGATAGCCTCTGTCAAGCTAAAATTGCAGCCTGGAAAAACAGTCCCTTGCTGTCTCTCCCTTCCCCCATTTCCTGTTATAAGCAAACAAATGCTGTATTTTAGGTTACAGCTTAAAAATTGGCAGAGTTACTATTGTTTTTATTTAATTGTGGAATATTCTCAGATCATTGGGAGGACCTTTTGCTAAGTCCTGTTTTACGAGGGTTTATAGATCTTAAGTCTTTATAGCTGACTCCCATGCTTTAATTTTAGAGATGATGCAACTTTTGAAAATATGTAGTAAATCCAAAGCGTGGTATTTTTTTTTTTCCAAGAGCACAGATTGAACAGTTTCTTGTGTTCACTTTTGTGCAGTAAAATGGTTGTTAGAAATCCCCAGGTATTGACTGTCTGCCAACCATTGGAACTTTAAATATTTCTTGCAACTAGATGGAGATGTGAGCTGCATGCAGAATCCTTCAGAGGGATCACTGGCACCCCACGTTTCATCAGGAATGCAATCAGGACCAAAAAGTGCTCGATAGGAATGTTAGATGTCGAATCCACAGCCTCCATGCTGCAGCAGCCTCTATTCCCTTGTGTTTCAGTCTTCCCTTGCAGCAATTCCACTTTGTGCTGCAGTCATGCAGAGAAGCTGGAATGTGACCCCTCCATTCACTGACAGCTCAGTCTTTCTTAAAAACAACTGGCTTTTGAGCCTGCTTTGGAGATGCAGGAGTGCATTCCCACAGCAGAGGGAACAATTAGCAGAACCCTGACACGTTTCCCTGCAATGAAGGAGAGTTGAATACTTGGCATCTCTTCCCAGCCTATTTGTAGCGTATCCAGAGGAAGGGCTCTTCCTGCCTAGAAATAGCTGAAGGCTGGAAGGGGTGTTCCGAGGTGGAGTCTGTGCATTGAAAAGGAATACAGGGACTGTACTTCCCATATGTCTGAGTGCTGGAATATGAAATTTAATAAAATCCCTGCCTCTTTGACATCAAACAGCAGCGTCTCCCCAGGAGCACACCCAGCACGGGGGTGGCTCAGCAGAGGGTTTCCTGCAGCAGGCCTTTTCCCCTTCCTGCCCTGCAGCCCAGACCTGCCTCACATCAGATTGCTGTTGCTTTTTTTAATGTTTAGATTCCAGAGGAAACTTTTTTCAAAATGTTTGTGGTGGAAGTGAAACAATTGTGCTCTTGTGTTTCCTTTGCCCATTCAAGTTGCTGTATTATGTAACATTTTAAGACAAACTTCTCTGTAGTAAAAATATAATCCTGTAGGGTAGTTACTATATTCTCTTTATAGCTTTGATTCCTGTTTACCATTTTCTTTAAGAAGCAAACCTTTCTTTGTAGGTAAAGTCATGAAGCTGAGTACCAAAGCAGAAGAAGTTGCTACATTCTTTGCAAAAATGCTTGATCATGAGTACACTACAAAGGAGATCTTCAGGAAAAACTTCTTCAAGGACTGGAGAAAGGTATGCACATAGTCCTGGGCTGCAGTGACTGCGAACATGGCCAGTGTCTCCTCAGCACTGGCCAGTGAAAAGGGGCTACTGTTCCATGCATGCAAAAGTTGGCTTAAGGCCACTGAAAGCTGCCTCACGCTGTAGCTGTGAAGTTTCCCGTTTATCCTGTAGTTTCACCAGGAAGGACCCTACCATAAATGCCTTTCTAAACCAGCAAAGTCAGGGTTCTCTGCATGATGCAGCATGATGGGTGTACCTGACCTCCCTGTTACATGCCTTGTGTAAGAGCCAGATTTACTAGAAGGAAACCCCTTCCAAAGACCTAAAATGGAGATATTCACCTCAGTCATCAGCCATAACAGCAAACCAAACGTTTGATGCACTTTTCCTGGATGGGTTTCTGGGTTTTTCTCCCCATCCCTCAGCAGTCCCAGTCACAGCTGGGTGTGGAAGTGCTTTGGAAAGTGGTGCAGCATTGCCCAGTGCTTGGGGAGATCAGAACCCTGCAATGCCAGTGCTCCACAGGATCTGCTGCTTGTCCTTTCTTTCCTCTTTGACCTCAGCTGGAGTGAGCCTGTGCAAGAATTGGGGGATTCTTGGGGTGGTTATTGTGAGAACCTGCCTGTTGTTCCTGTTTAAGCTGCCTGGAGTAGCGTAAGCTCTGCTATGCATGGAAACTTTTGTGTGTGTGTGTAAACTTAAAGCACTGCTTTCTTTCTGCAAGGAAATGACCTCTGAAGAGAAGAGCACTATCACCAACCTCAGCAAGTGTGACTTCACCCACATGAGCCAGTATTTCAAAGCTCAGTCGGAAGCTAGGAAACAGATGTCCAAGGAGGAGAAACAGGTACCAGAGGGAATTCTAGGAGACTTCATGATTCTTAGCTGGCTTGTAAACATCTCTGTGTAATCATTCTCCTTGCTGTGCATATGTCAGTGTTTTCTTCAGCTTTCAGATTATTGCTTTCAGGTGAACTGTAGGAGTCTGCACTGTGCAGCTCAGGTAGGGCAGAGCACTGTGTTTACAGCTGAATCTTCATCCTGACTTAAATGATATTGATAGGGCTGATCCTGCTTAGGGAAATAAAGTTAAGTAAGTAATAGCTTAAGTAAAGTTAAGTAATAGCTTAAGTTAATAAAGAGAATCAGAGGTGCTGCCTCTGGGTTCATTGGTCCCTGGGAAATAATGAGCAGTGGATACTCTATTAAGGATGGCATAGATAAGGATGGTGCAGCAATGCCATCAGTGAATAACATGAGAGAAGAAATCTTAAACATCAAGTAATGCTGTTTTTTGAATAAAAATGAACTTTATTATCCAGTAGCATGGGTACAGTGTCTCGTAGGTTGAGAATTAAATTAACTGCAGTGGATGTTGGAAGGTGAAAACCTTCCCCAAGTTCTCAGTTGATCCTCTGCAATGCTTTAGTAGTTGTCCTTTGAATGATGGGCCTGGCAGCTTGGAATTACAGCCTTTGGGATCAGAGGGATCCCATCAAAATAGAGAGCCCTTGTCTTCCTGCTGTTTTGGTTTGATAAATGTGGGTGAGCCCTTCAGTTCCTGTCCATGGTAGCTCTTAAAATGGAGCAGAAGTGGCTTTTTCTGTTTCTTAGCTGGTGCAGCAGTGCTGTCTGTGGGTCAGATGTTTTATTTTGAGCTGCAATGTTTTTATTTTTCCTTCTGTATAGTTAGAGTTCAGGCACAGAAGTATGCAGTGAAATCTCAGCACATTCTTTCTTAGAAGGCTGTGTTCTGCTTATGAGACCATTTGCTGACACAGGCTTGACATGCAGCAGCCTGGAGACATTCCTTTGCCTGCTTTCCAATGCTGAGTTCAAACACAGAAGTCTTCTATACACAGAATTTTTTACATAAACAACAAGATACGAAGTCCAGTGGATGCCAAATGCTGAGTATAGAATATAAAGTAGCAGGACTGTGCTGGGAGTACCCTTGAATCTGAGATATATGGATAGAGATACATGCCTCTATTGTGACAAAACTGTAGCTGCCTTCACCAGCACTGATCTGTTTCCCTCAAATACAAGTTTTCACACATTCTTTCCCTTTTTCCAGTTTGTTTGTGCTGCTTGCATTTTATGAATGCTTTTCTGGCCAGTCTGATACACTTGCCATGATGGAGATCTGGTTTTGGGTTGGGTCTTCAGCATTAGTGTGGTGCAAATATAAAAATTTGTTAAGTCTTGGCATATGAAGGTATGTGTGGTGCTGCATGTGCTACATCATCTTCGCTTTTGGCTTTTCCCAGAAAATCAAAGAGGAGAACGAGCGGCTATTAAAGGAGTATGGTTACTGTGTGATGGACAACCACAAGGAGAGGATTGCCAACTTTAAGATTGAACCCCCAGGTCTCTTCCGAGGTCGTGGCAACCATCCCAAAATGGGAATGTTGAAGAGACGCATCATGCCTGAAGACATCATCATTAACTGCAGCAAGTGAGCACTGCATGCTTCACGCCTTGGCTTTGCTTTCTAGAGCTCATTTTTTAAAACTCTGTATAAGTTGATACTCAAACATGTAGAATTAGGGATGCAGCTTATCTTGTTCTCATATGGATAAGAAACTGAGTCATACAAGCAAAGACTGAGCAAGGCAATCATGGGGTTCATGTAGAACTTTGTCAACATATTTTCTTCCTCACGCCTACAGCCTACATCTGCTTGAACTGCCTTTCCTGCTAGTATTTCCAGAAAATAATTTTATTCTACATAGGTTGCCCCACTTTGTCTTCCTTGATGTTGAAGGCTAAGGTTTGGTGGGCTTCTCTTCACTCTCTCTAGTCCTCATAAGTGTCCACACTATTGCAGTGTGCACAAATCAAAATTCGTCCTAGCAATGTGTCCCACCTACAGTGTAATTCTTCAGCAGGTCCATGTTGGTAGCAGTTACATTCCTGATCTTTGACTGTTCATTTTGATTTATTTGGTTTCCTGCTTGTGGAGATAATGCAGTTCTGTTGCCTCTGTTCCTTTCCCTGCACTTTCTTTGTGTAATGCTGGCTATTACCTTCTCTGTTTTGATGCTGGTGGGATTTTTTTAAATAGCTTTTATCGTCTGTTTTCTAATTCTCTGTAGGGATTCCAAAATCCCTGCCCCTCCACCAGGACACAAATGGAAGGAGGTCCGGCATGATAACAAGGTGACCTGGCTGGTGTCATGGACTGAGAACATCCAAGGCTCTATCAAATATATCATGTTGAACCCTAGCTCAAGAATTAAGGTAAAGATCTAGTTAAAAAAACAAAACCAAAGCAATCTTCCTGGTCAAGTTTCCAAGAAGCAAATGTAGCTCTTGATTAGGGAAGAGATAAGAGGTAAAGCTACCTGGCTGTTTCATCCTACAGTGGTTGAAAAACATAGGGAAGCTTCTGTGCTTCTGTTCCCCCTTGAAAAGAGAGGATACAGTTACTGCCCAGGAGAGCAGGTGAAGTCCTCAAAATGTCTCTGAAAAACGTCACTGTGTCATTTCTTGTGGAATCCTTTAACCTGTGTAAACCTAAAAGGAAGCATTTTATCCAAGAAAGGGCTTGCTCTGGTGGATAGTTCACATACATTTGGCTTTAACTTCCCCTGCCTGGTCATGTAGTGAAGTTCTAACCATGGGTTGCTAATTAGTTGTTTGTAAAATTAAAAACCCGGCCAGGCTCCTGGCTGAGAAGGCTGGTAAGGAGCTCATGACTGAAGGAAAACAAACTCCTGCTGCAGGAGCAAATACCCAGTCCGTGGCTCAAGTCCATAAAAGCAAGAATTTAAGCTCCTTTCATGAAGTCTTTTCCTGAGAGATTTTTTCCTGGATTGGAAACAAGGAGTTTGTCCTACAAATAAAGGAGGAAAAATATCTCTGTTCCTTGTGAATTCCTGCCCTCTTTTTGCTATGTCTTGAATATATAATAATGATGATGAACTGTTGATGTTGCTTTTGCCTTTTATGGGTATTTAATTACACAGCTGAAAGAACATAAGTGCCATCTGAATAAAGCAGAGGAAGCCATTTGTATTTTGAGAAGCAGGGAAGATGTGTCTTTTGTGTCCCTCTCTAGCTGCTTCCATGGAAGCATTTAATATCATGGAAATCTGAATGACCTGCAGCTGTGTGGCAGCACAGTGTGAAGCTGAGCTGTGCAGCAGCAGCATCTCAGTGCTTTTGTACAGCGAGACCATTTGCCACACACGGGCTTGCAAAGCCTTGAGATGCAGATTGGAGCTGGTCCTCTGCGTGCTCTCTAGTGCTGACTCTATTCCAACTTCCCTGCAGGGTGAGAAGGACTGGCAGAAGTACGAGACAGCTCGGAGGTTGAAGAAGTGTGTAGATAAAATCCGGAATCAATACCGAGAAGACTGGAAATCCAAAGAGATGAAAGTACGGCAGAGGGCTGTCGCACTGTACTTCATTGACAAGGTGAGGCTCCTTCCTTGGCTCCCCTCGCCTTCCCTGTCCTGCTGGGAATACTTGGGAATGCTGTGTGTTTGTCTTGAAGGCAGAATTGAGCCCAGTTACTAAGGTATCCTGAGACTTCCTGGTGAGCAGGCTCCTTTTCCTTCCCATTACCTGGAATCCAGAGCAATAAACTATTGTACTGAACACAGCTATTTCAGGCAGCATTGTTTAGTTCAGGCAAAACTCACGGCCTGGTTCCAGAATCACCCAGTTGGATTACTGGGAAGTCTGTGTGGGCCTTTTGTCTCCAGCTGTTTCAGTTTTCCTGCTGGGAATTTCTGCTGGTTTGTCACCTCTTCAGTTTGAGGTCACAGTTGTGAGGTTTTGTAATTACGATAATTTTTTCACCACAGCATAAGGAAAACTGCAGTTGTGTTGATGCATTTAAAGCAACTTAAAACCAGTTCCCAGAGAGCTGTTCCCTAGTAGCATATGGTGTCTTGACTAACTAAATTAACAGGTCTTGTTCAAAATGGTTTGATGTGAACCAAGCAAATTTGATGTGAATAATTGTGGTTTCATATGACCACTGAAGATTTCAAAAGTTAGAAATTGTTTTAGCCAGCACTGTTAAATATATGTGTTTTTATGCAGTCAAATGTAGCCTTTAATTAATTGATACAAGCCAATATTTATATAACCTATATGCTATTTGAAATGTATTTAGTGTGCAGTGAACAGGTAGGATCATAGAAGGTGAACAACTGAACTGTTTGTTTCAGGTGGAGTTCACATGGAAGTCAATTTGATTTTTAAAAACTGCCACACTTTTTGAAATTAATTTCCATTAGTCAGAACTGTGTCACAGTTTGAGTTACATAATGAGCAAAAGTTGGTAAAGCATCCTGGCTTAAACTCTTAAAATAAGGAGATATTCTCCTCTGGACACTGCTGGTTCTAGGCCGTTGTCTGAAGGCTTGCAGCATCTCTGTGTTCTGGGGACAGTTTGAATTCCTTACTTCTCTTATCTTGATATTAATGTAGCTTGCCCTGAGAGCTGGTAATGAAAAAGAAGAAGGAGAGACAGCTGACACCGTGGGCTGCTGCTCTCTGAGAGTAGAGCACATCAAGCTGCATCCTGAACTGGATGGGCAGGAATACGTGGTTGAGTTCGACTTCCTCGGGAAGGACTCCATCCGATACTACAACAAAGTCCCTGTGGAGAAGAGGGTAAGGCACCTCCACAAGCACATACACAGACTGAACTGTTAGAGATGTGGTCAGCACAGTTTGGATGGCATTAACACGTTGCTTTATCAGTGCTAAGACACCGAGCCAAGAAATAAGTCAGTTAATGTGACATGCTCTTTATTGGCAGTGCCATGGAAGGTGGTGTGACACAGCCTGGCAGATGAGATGTTCAGACATGTTGCTGCTCTTCCCTGTGGTGTCAGTGGGAAGAGTTGACATAGCATAACTGTAACAGCTGTGCTAGATGAGTTTCCTGGGTCTTGTTCTGGTCACCAGAGTTGGTTTTGTCACCTGTAGGTGGTGGAGTTCCAGGCCCATGTGACAAGAAACAGCTTTAAAAGTTCTGAAATACTGCTGGCATTGGCAGAGCAGCGGTTTGATGGGGGCTTTGATAATACACACCTCTGTCACAGTGGTTTGGTTCATGTTGGATCTGAGCCCTCACAGAGGTAGATCTTAATCTTTGCTGCTCCAGAGCCTGTGGAGTAGGTGCACTGATACCCCTGGCCTATGAACCTGGGTGTCTGCCAGCCAAGACTTCTTATGCCATGTCAATTCTTTTATTTCTGTCATCCACCAGTTTCAAATTGGCTGTGATTTTGGCCTCATTTCAGAATCGATCCTTATCCAGCAGCGTGAACCTGGAGGGTACTATCCAAAATGTTTTTGTGGGTGTAACAGCTTTGCATCTGGTCCACAGCTCTGTGGTCTGTGTTAGATACCCTGTGTATAATACTGTGGTAGTTGTCATGACAGTCAGCAGTAAATGTTGGCCTCTTGAGGAGCAAAACAACTGAAAAAAAAATCAAACTACCGCTGCTCTAGAAATTAACTTGTGCTGGAATTCTTGGTTCCCTGTGTGAAGAAGAAAGCATATTCTGTTTAAATTTATTGGTATCTCTTGTTATTTTTTCAGTGCTTAAAATGAGGAGTTGATTATTGTAGAACTAGAAATCTTTGTATATTGGGTGTCTATAGAAGAATGTGTGTTGTTCAGAAGCTGGGGAATTGGAGCACGCAGAACTGGGATTTGTGGTCTCTGTTATAATCAAAGATGCTTTGATTATTCTCCCTACCCCACTGAGACACGTTTGGGATGAAATTATATGAAACAATGCAGCAGTGAGGAGGGTTTCTTGTAGCTTCAGTCCATGGAAAATGGCTCAGGGGTCTCTTGGGCTTGAGTAATAGTAGGAGAGTAAGGAAAAGACAGTAGCTTTGGGGTCTCTTTCTCTGTTAGGCAGCTACACCAGAGCAGAGTCAGATCTCCTGTAATTTTGATCCAAAGGATGAGGATAAAGGGCGTTGAAGGCTCAGGACTCCTGTTGCTGGGGAGGAACCTGCAGCACAGGCATTGCATTGAGAGATGGGTCTTTGCATGCTGGGAAGTAACATCCAGCATCATCACTGTTCCCTGGAACAGTTTAATGGCTCCCTGGCAGTCTTGCTTTCATACAACTCAGTCCTGCCCAGTGCTGTGTGGTCTGTGTGCCTGACATTCCTGGGGTTTTTTCCTGCAGGTGTTTAAGAATCTTCAGCTGTTCATGGAGAACAAGCAGCCTGAGGATGACCTCTTTGACCGCCTCAATGTAAGCACATAGTTCCTGGTGAGGGTGGTGGAGCACCATGAGCAGGCTTGCTCTGCAGCAGGCAGTAACAGCTGCTCTGTTGCAGAAATGGTTTCAGTGGAAATTTTCTTCCAGAGCAGCCTCAAGGCAGTGAGAGTCTGTCTCAGTCTGGTGGCTGAATTGTCCACTGTGCCCACAGGTTCCCAAAGCGATGGGCCTTGGTCCTGGTGAGCCTGCCTGGCTCTGACCTGGGGAGTGTTTTCAGAGTTCAGAGATGATGAATGTGTGAGGTGACAGATTTTCAGATGCCATCCCTGTCTGCACACTTGACTCTGTGGGAGCACTGTGGTGGTCCAGGCACTTTTATTGTTACTGGAAACCAAAATCTCTGCACCAAAGAAATCCTTTTTGGCCACTTGTGGTACTTGTTACCAATCTAATACTTGTTGGTTCTTTGTTCACTTTTGCTGTGGTTTCAGTAATGCTGTGGCTATTCTGTTGTGGTCAGGTCTGAGTACACCAGGCCTCAGCCGTGAGCTGCACTTCTGTGTCAGCCATGGGTCCAGAGGTTTCACAAATGCTGTGGCCATTCCTAGTGCTTACTGTCACCTCCTTTCTGCTTCTTCAGACCAGTATCTTAAATAAACACCTTCAAGACCTTATGGAGGGACTGACAGCCAAGGTATTCCGTACTTACAATGCCTCCATCACGCTACAGCAGCAGCTCAAGGAGCTCACTAATCGTAAGTCTTGCCCCTGAAGCTGTGAGGGGAACAGATCTGACTGTGCAACACAGACCTGGCTTCCTTGGCTGAGCCACAAGTCGTGTATCTGTTCACCACTTCCTTGTTACAGTTCTCCCAGTGCAAACGTCAGGCAGCTGAGGTCTGACCAAAAATCTGCTGTCAATCTTTGGGGGTAGTTGAACAGCCCAGCACTGGGGCAGAACAGAACTGACTTGTGAGCACACCAGGGTGTATTTTCCAGGTTATGCCTATCCTTTACCAAATCTGTTTGCTTTCTATTTAATTGTGAGGTCCTGTAGATGACAGGCAAGGCAGATGCATCTGTAACAGCGCCACGTTCCTTGGCTGCTCATCCACAACCTCTGTGAGCAGGGCTGCCTTGCACTTGGCAGCTTTACCAAGTGGGCACATTGGACCTGTGAAGCCCAGCGGTGTCCTGGGCAGGGTGGTCCTGCTGTCCCCTGCTCTGGGCATGGCTGTGCTTCCCCTCTGTTGAGTTGAGATGGTGTCAGTGGTGATGAGTAACATCCAGAAGGAGTTAGGGGCTGGGATGGAAGTGGCCAGGCTTTTGGGACTACAGTTGGAGTGCAGTGTTGAGAATGGCCATGGGAGCGGAAGGTCGGTTCTGCAGTGGCTGTGGGATGCTGGCTGGGGCAGCACACCCTGGAGAACCCACTCGTTCACCACTTCCCTTCCTTCACAGCGGATGACAACATCCCAGCAAAGATCCTCTCCTACAACCGTGCCAACAGAGCGGTGGCCATTCTGTGTAACCACCAGAGAGCTCCACCCAAAACCTTCGAGAAGTCCATGATGAACCTGCAGAGCAAGGTACCTCCCCCTGCCCAGCTCAGGGGCAGCAGGGCTCCAAGTGCTGCATCTCAGGAGTCAGGATTCCTTTCCCGTGGGGTGAAAGCAGAGCCTGCTTTTCCCTGTCAGGAGTTGGTAGTGTGCATCAGAGATGATGCTTGGAGATGAGCAGCGAGCTGGAAGGGGCTTCTCTGAGTTATCTTTTACTTGTAAAGAAAAGACCGGACCCTTTTTCTGCCCTTCATCCTATAGCTGTGTGTTCTGCTGCCATTGAAACTTGAGAGCAGCAGTCTCTAGCTGTGATCTGTGTCCCCTAAAGAACCTGGAGTGGGCATCCACCCCTGTTGTGTGAATCCCAGGCCACTGTCCGTGTGTACATAGTACATTATGCCCCTCTGACTTGACCTCTTCCTTTGCAGATTGTTTCTGGTGAAGGCCATGAGGTCCAAAGGGGTTAGGTCTGTTCCTGGTCTGGCTTTAGAATAACCTTCACAATAAGGAGTTCTGGTTTGGCACTGCAGTGTCCCCTGCTTCCATAACACCTAACATGGCTGCCTTCACCCTAGATCCTAGAGCTTGGGGATGTTTAAGGGGAGTGGTTGAACAGGGGCTGCAAAATGCTAAATCTCCCTGAATCCTAAGCTTACTGAAGAAGAACTGCGTGGAGCATTAACACCTTTCAGTGTGTAGGATTTGGGGCTGATTCCTGCT